>NC_092808.1:7560947-7891967 GCF_040954645.1 Diabrotica undecimpunctata | reverse complement strand
AAGTACCAATATGCCCAACTTATAGTGAAAGGAAAAATCGAGGGAAAGAGAGGCCTAGGAAGGAAAAGACTATCGTGGCTCAGAAACATCCGACAATGGACAGGGCTAAATTTTGAACAGCTAATAAGAACAGCTGAAGATAGAGAAGATTTTAAAATTGTAGCAGCCAACCTCCATTGAGGAGAGGGCACTTTAAGAAGAAGAAGAATTGAATCATAGGCTTGTATAAAATCTACAAAGAGATTGTAAAGGTCCATGCCATATTCCCATGCTTTGGCTAGTATTTGTTAAACTATAAATAGTTGGTCAATGGTAGATCTATTTTGCCTAAACCCTGCTTGATATTGCCCGATGATTTTTTCCGTGAGAGGTTGGAGTCTTCGATTAATGATGTTTGTGAGTATTTTGTATCCCGAACAAAGTAAAGAGATGCCTTTATAATTCTTACACAACAGTTTGTCTCCTTTTTTATGAATAGGGCAGATTATACTTTTCTTCCAATGTTGGGGGATTTCTTCTTCTATCCATATCTCTCGTATTAGCTGGTACATCTGTTGTGTCAAATTCCTTCCTCCTTGCTTGAGTAGTTCTGCCGGTATTTTATCTATTCCCGGTGCTTTATGGTTTTTTTGTATGTGAATTCCCGTTTGGACCTCCTCTAGCGTTGTGGATCTAGATAATTCATTTTCTTCTCCATCTTCCCCCAGTTCTTGTTGTTGTACCTCCTGCCGTGCCTGCTGCTGCCTCTGTTGTAATGGTAGATATTTCCCTTTGTTTAGATTTATATATGTTATTAAAATTTTACTAAAATTATTGTTTTTGATGAATTTTTACTGCCCATTGGACTCGCTTAAATTTAGTTGATGATATACTATTATTATTAGCTTTGTTTTTCCAAATTTTCTAGAAGTTTCTCTCTTTTATCACACCAATATTAATCACCTTCACAGACATCCCTTGTATACCCGTATTCCACCAGTTTTTCTTCGGTGTACTTCCCTACTCATTCTAGTAAACGCTACACATCATAGTAGGGATACCAAACGAGTTACTAAAATATTGTGGAGCAGCAATGACAGAACAATTAACAACATTAATAAATAAAATCATAAAACACAATAAAATACCGGAAGAATGGAGAACGAGTGAACTAATTCAACTATTTAAAAAAGGAGATAATAAACAGCCAGAAACCTACAGAGGTATAAACTTGTTAAATACTACGCTAAAACTTATAACTAAAATTTTACAAGTACTCGTATATAGCAAATCACTGAGAAATCACTAGAGTACAATAGACCAGCATTTATAAATATTATAAAAACTATCGAAAACATCTACCAAAACAACAAAATGGAAATCAGAATAGATGGACAACTTACAAAACCCATAAAAATAGGCAGCGGAATAAGACAAGGGGATTTATTGAGCCCCATGCTCTTTAATTTCATCATGGATGAAATCATCAAAAGCGTTAATAACAAAGGGAACAGATACAGAATGGGAAATAAAGAAATCAAAATACTCTGTTAAGCAGACGACGCAATATTGATAGCCCAAGATGAAGATAGTCTGCAAAGACTGGTCCACACATTTAACATAAGAGTAAAAGAATTTAATATGACAATCTCATCTCAGAAAACTAAAACAGTAGTAGTCAGCAAAGAACCAACCAGATGTAAAATAGAAATTGATGGCATCAGTATTAAACAAGTAATGGAAATAAAATACCTGGGAATTACACTGTCTAGCTCTGGAGATCTGGACAAAAAAGTAAGAGATCAAGTACAAAAAGCAAATAGACTGGCAGGATGCCTTAATAACACTATATGGCGAAACAGACTCATTAACACTGAGATGAAATCAAGAATTTATAAAGCCAGTGTAAGACTAATAATGACATATGCCTCAGAAACAAGACCCGACCAAGCAACAACGCAAAGGCTACTGGAAACGGCAGAGATAAGAGTACTAAGAAGAATTGTAGCACTGTATAAATCAATGGACACAAAATAGAAAAAAGAAAGGAATAACCACATATGCAGAATGGAGGAGACCCGTATCGTCAAAATAGCAAGAGATAAGTCACCAATCGGCAGAAGTATCGAAGGACCGCGCAAAAGATGGAGTGACAACCGTCCATAGAGGTATTAATCCACTAATAAACAAGCAAAATTGCTTATAAAGAAGAAGAAGAGAAGTTTTTATAGTTTTTTAGTAATATACAGTTCTATTTATACTTTTTCTGCAATTCCATAGAACTTTGCAAGATGTAACTATTATTTTTTCTAGGTTAAAATCATGGAGAGATGGATTGGAAAAGTGGCAATTGTTACTGGCGCTAGTTCTGGCATCGGAGCTGCCGTTGCAGAAAGACTGGTAGACGAAGGAATGATGGTAATGAATTCTAAATATTGTACTTAAGAATTTACTATATATTCTTCTATTTATTTAAGGTCGTTAAGGCCTGGGGCATTTTGTTAAAACATAATCCTAATATTAACTAATTACAATTATTTTAAACAAAACTTTAACTTAAATATGTATATGTCGTAGGCAAGTATGAAATGCAGGCATTCTCGCAAAAGCCTAGTCATTTTCGTAATGACTTGGCAGTTTGTATAACGTTTTCATTTTTACGAAATGACTTCAACCTTTTAGGCATTTGCGAAACTACCGGAAACGGTAATTCTATTTTGAAACAGTGTTGCAATTTAGGCACAGATCATATAATATAAAAAAATGTTTTCCTTTCCTAAATGAATTATTAAAAGCTCTTCCAAAATCATATTCTTTTGGTGAATAAAAATTTAAAGTCAGTGCAAATGTCCTTGATTCTAGAGAATATTTGGCACCTTTTAAAAACCATCGAAACAATGCTTTGGGTGATTTTCGTAAAGAGGCCTAAAACAATAAAAATGCAGAAATAATTATACAAAAATACAAGTATATAATAATAATTTAATTCATTTTCTCTTCCCTTTTTTATATTATATGATCTGTGCCTAACTTGCAACACTGTTTCAAAATAGAATTATTACCCATGATATCATGAAATTATCGTTTCCGGTAGTTTCGCAAATGCCTAAAAGGTTGAAGTCATTTCGTAAAAATGAAAACGTTATACAAACTGCCAAGTCATTACGAAAATGACTAGGCTTTTGCGAGAATGCCTGCATTTCATACTTGCCTACGACATACAGATTGAACGAATTTAAAACGGAACATACGAAATCAATGTATTTCGGCTCAACTCCGCTCTAGGTGGTTGACCAACAAAAGGTTGTCAAATAATTATATTATAAAAATCCAATACTTCAGCGGGCTGCTGGATTCTGAATTCATTCAAAACTCTACCCAAATAGGTTGCCTAGAATCACTATGAAAACTAGACTACAAAAGCAGTTATTATGCTGTCAAACCACTTATCGCTTCCTTATAGTCGGAGAGATAGAGCCGAAATTTTGAACTGATCAGTAATATGACATTTCTCTATTGGAATATATTTATTGTAACTGAGACTTTGCCTTACAGGCGGACGCCCCTCGTGGTACAGGGGGTGGCTATACAGGGTAGAAGTTGTAATTTTTTTCGGAAAAATGAACGATCGATAATATGGCTGAAAATTTGCCCAGAGTAAGATCTTGGTATAACCAGACGAAATCCCAAAGGGCGGACGCGAGAGTGGATACATAAGGGGTGGCGGACAGGGGTGAAATTGAAATTTTTTGGGGAAAAATTAACGATAAGTAATATGTCCGCCATTTTCATGGCTCATTATTTAGCCCCTAAAAACTCTAAATCCAAAAGGGCGAACAGCTGGGTTGGTACAGAGAGCCATAAAACGGGGTCAAATGTACCACTTGCCTGCGCATTTTAGGTCTCGGTAACAATTTTCAAACTGATTTTATTATGATATTTTTATACCGATTGATTTGAAAATTTGTATGCTCACTTCTGTTACTATTCTGAGAAGCGTCAAGTAGAGTTTTCCTCAAAATTTTCCAAAAAAATTTCCGTAAATGAAAATTTTCGTAATTTTTTGAGGTAAAATCTAATTTATAGAATCCTTTCGATTTTCTGTAAGTTATACCATGATTTTTTTCCAAAAATTTTCAAACGATTTTTCCGATAAGGAAAAAAAATTAGAAAAACTTTTCTAAAACATTTGATAAAACTCTACGTCTGAATCTTTTATAGAATATTTTGTAGTTTTAAAATGATATTATGATAATGTTTTTTTTTCAAACTAAAGTCATATTTACTTTACAAATCACATTTTTTTCTTAAATACAAATATTTTACGAATTAATTTTTAATTGAATAAATGTTTGATATTTAATATTTTATTAAATTAAAGTAATTTTATAATGTTAACTATTAAATATTTTTGGTATAACAAATAGTAATTTTACTTATTTTTTATTACAATAAAAAGGTTTTTAAATTTATATTGCATAAATAATGGTTGTTCAGATATAAGAAAAATTTGATTTATTATTACATTAATAATCAAATACAAAATATATTATTTCTATTTATCAATAGGTAAAATTCAATTTGTAGAATTCCTTTAACATTTTACAAATAATTATTAATAAAAATCAATTTAATAGTGGAATTATCAATTTTTTAAGTTTTGAAATTTACTTTGTACTTAGATATTTTCAATATTTTTTTTAATTTTCAAATTTATTGAATTTTTTTTTCATTACTTAATTATAATTTTACAAATTCTGTTTGGACATTAATTTTGCATCATTATTATTTTAAAATATTATAATAATATCATTATTATTTTAAAATATTAAAATAATAATGATGCGCGTTCCATTTAGATCAGTAATTCTAGACGCATGCGCTAAATGTAATAAGTATCAAGATGCTTTTATCCAACTTGGTGAAACTGACTTTGATTGTAATGAAGTTTTTGAAACCTTAGAAACTTTCATATGTCACTTATATGGAACAGGACTGACGAGAACAATTCCAAAAAGAAAAGTAAACGATGTCAGATTTTCACTATTTAACCGGCAGTATAAGTTGCATGATATGAACGAGCCTTTTAAAAAAAAACTAAAAAATTTCGATGCTTCAAGCTTACCACCATGTCAAGATGAATTACACCAACATCTACTGCAAGCCCATTATATTTCAAATATTTGGACAAATGCTCATAAAAAAGTACCAACAGAATTGTTGAAGAACATGGTTGGGAGTTTGAAGATGAAACATATAAATTCAAATGGTTTAGTGGACCTCAGATGCCAGAATCAATTCGAGAAGTAGTGATTGAAAATGAAGCAGATAATGAATGTGATATTATTGAACGTGAAAGTGGCGAAGATGATAAATGTGATGACATCAGTGAGAGTGAGAAAAATGACGAAATTTTTAAAGTTTTTCTAAATTTTCTTTTCTTATCGGAAAAATCGTTTAAAAATTTTTGGAAAAATTCATGGTATAACTGACAGAAAATCGAAAGGATTCTACAAATTAGATTTTACCTCACAAATTACGAAAATTTTCATTTACGGAAATTTTTTTGGAAAATTTTGAGGAAAACTCTACTTGACCCTTTTCAGAATAGTAACAGAAGTGAGCATACAAATTTTCAAATCAATCGGTATAAAAATATCATAATAAAATCAGTTTGAAAATTGTTACCGAGACCTAAAATGCGCAGGCAAGTGGTACATTTGACCCCGTTTTATGGCTCTCTGTACCAACCCAGCTGTCCGCTCTTTTGGATTTAGAGTTTTTAGGGGCTAAATAATGAGCCATGAAAATGGCGGACATATTACTTATCGTTAATTTTCCCCCAAAAAATTGCAATTTCATCCCTGTCCGCCACCCCTTATGTATCCACTCTCGCGTCCGCCCTTTGGGATTTCGTCTAGTTATACCAAGATCTTACTCTGGGCAAATTTTCAGCCATATTATCGATCGTTCATTTTTCCGAAAAAAATTACAACTTCTACCCTGTATAGCCACCCCCTGTACCACGAGGGGCGTCCGCCTGTAAGGCAAAGTCTTAACCCAGTTACAATGAATATATTCCAATAGAGAAATGTCATATTACTGATCAGTTCAAAATTTCGGCTCTATCTCTCCGACTATTACGCAAGCTCCTCTTTCCTTTAAAGGAGACAGGTAGTTGAACAATATTTTATACAATGTCTATCACCGGGTATGGATTTATTTTTGTCCAAGATTTATATTAGTCCACTATTTCAAATGCAGTTCAAACAGACATATATTAAATTGTATGTTCCGTTTTAAATTCGTTCAATCTGTATATACAACATTCTTAACTGCTCTGAAGGACCTGGTGGACAATATTTCTCCATTCGCTTCTATTTTGTGCTTTTCTTTTCCAGTCCCTCACCTTCACGTGTTTAAGGTCTTCCTCCACTTTACTAATCCACCTCGTTTTGGGTCTACCTCTTCTTTTGGGGCCGATTAGTTTTCTGGTTATTACTAGTATAGGCATTCTGTTTGCTGCCATTCTTTCCACATGTCCCAACCATCTGATTCTTTGTGACTTGATGAACTTAGTAATGGCAGATTCTTTGTATAAAGCCATTAATTCATTGTTGGTTCTTCTCTCCCAACCATCTTCTGTCTTCCGTCCTCCGAATATGCGTCTCAATATTTTCCTTTCCAGAGTATCCTCTTTCTTCTTATTTAATGACCATGTCTCACCGGCATATATTACTGTGGGTCGAATTACTGTTTTACATATTCTGAGTTTACCTTGTCTAGAAACGTATTTTGAGTTCAGTGGGGCTCTTAAACTACCTAATTTTTTATACTCTTTTGCTATTCTGGCTTCGAGCTCCCATTTCTCTTTTCCATTTTCATCGAAAACTACACCCAGATATTCAAATTTGTCCACCCTTTTAAAACTATAGTTTTTGCCACTTACAGACCTCACACTAAAGTCTTCTTTTTTCCCTTCTGTCCCTCCCATGATCATATATTTGATTTTGTCTTCATTTGGATCCAATCCGAATTTCTGTGCTTCTTCAAATATATTCTTCTATAAGAATATTCTTCATTACATATATGTAATTTTTTAATTTTTATTTATAGAGTAGGTGCATACTCTCGTTTATTTGATAAAAACAATTTCATAGAAGAAGTCTAAGTACGTAGATCTTAAAACCACTTTAAAGTTCACTTTTTGATGTAAATAAAAAGACAAAACAACATAGAGCAGGTGAGAAAATTAGAAAGATATATAATGGCCGATAGGGTGAAAACTACATTTTTTTATATAGAAAATACGTCCCTTACAACCGATAATAAAAATTATAGACCTACAATGAATGGTCTCTTGTATAATAATCCGATATTAACTATTGTCGATTAAAATTTGAATAATAAATACTATTTACAGGATCTAATATCTAATATATTATCTATTTATTTAAAGGTAGTTGGTCTAGCTAGAAGAGTAGACAAAATGGAAGAGTTGGCACGCACCTTATCTAATAGAAGAGGAAGTTTTCATCCTATTCGCTGTGATGTTTCTATTAAACAAGATATTCTAGATGCGTTTCAAACTGTCAAAGAAACTCTCAGTCCTGTGCACGTCTTAGTGAACAATGCTGGCATAGCAAGAGTCACTCAAACTCTATGTAGCGGAGATTCTGAATCTTGGAATGAAACATTTTTGGTCAACGTTTTAGGTAAGTCTATACGGTGATTATAAGCTTATAAAATTTAATTCTTAACAAAAGAATTAAGAACATGACATCTACAAGCAGATGTGGTTGCTTAAATCATCAGATTATTTTGTTATATATGTGGTGAATATTTTTTGAAAGAAAACAGAAATCTGTTTTGATCTTGCGAAAAAAATTTTTTCTGGTCTATATCCAATTTTGAAACCAAAAAATCTCCATATTTGGAGGTAATCCAGAAACCATTACGATTATTGTTGTTTAACGCATTCGCATGCAAAAGTTGGAGTGGCAATCTTTCAGAGAGGTGTCAATCCATTAAGCAACAATCAGAATTGCTTATAGAGATGTCCAAGCTACCACAAACGTTTTTGATGAGAGCTTTTTTTTTTTCGTCTTTATATAGGGGGGGGGGTCTGGAATCTTAAAAAGACATTTCAGTCGAGGACGCAGCCTGACTGACTTTAGTGCAGGATTCGCTCTTCGTACTCCCGACGATAGTTCCCGAGGTACTTTAAAATGCCCTCCCGTCGCCGACTCTACGCCGAACGCCTACCTGCTAAACCAGACCCTCCTCTGTCATCCAGCGATCCGGAAGCGGAATGGCCGCTGTAAGGCCGGCATCACTTCCGAAGCACTACCTTTATTCATTCATTCTCCATTCATACACATCCACATTCCATTCATCAGCAAGGGGGCTCCCGGTCTCGTTCCAGGTAGCGCGTAGAAGACCCTTATCACTCCTAGTACGGCATCATTCTCAGACAGACATTTCCTCCTTCCCCACCGTCTGACACAAGCCTATCTAACTTATACAATGTGACCCACTTTTCTAGCTTCAACTTCCAGCATCTTTCACTCTCAACGTTGCCGCTGGTCCAGCTGTCTTTCTTCCTCTTCCTTTTTCTTGATCACTGCACGGATATAGCTGTGAATGTTAGTCCAACTTGATTTATTTTCAATCACTCTCTCAATCATTTCTCTCACTGTAACAAAATTCACACCTGTCTCTCTCTCCATTCTGTTCCTTTCCACTATTCATCTGCTGCAATCTAACATCGTATGTGTCACAGTGTCCGAGTATCCACAGTATAGGCATTCCTCTGTGTCAGCCTTTCAGAACCTAGAGAGGTAGGCCCTAAGACATCCGTGTCCTGTGAGCACCTGCGTCAGGAAATAATCCAGTTGCCTGTGGTCAGAGTCTACCCTATCTCTTACGTTCGGGATCAGCATTTTCGTCCACTGTGCCACATCCTCCGTGTTGTTCCATTCTTCTTGCCATCTTTCAATTGACCTTTCGCCCTCCTGTCTTCTCTCGGCTACAGTAAGGTTTGGACCTCTTCTCTCATAGAGCTCTTTTCTTTCTACCGCCAAAACATGCAACGAAACACATCCAGTGATGATCCACAAGGCCGCAGCAGACACAGTCCTGTAGGCTCATGCCACTCGCAACAGACTTGTCCTGTCCACTTGTGTCATGAGCCTCCTACAGGCCGTTATCTCTACCGCCTCGCTCCAGACTGGTGCCGCGTAGAGGACGATCGACTGTACAACACCGTTTAAGACCCTCCTCCTTTCGGATTTGGTTCCCCCAATGTTGGGCATCACCCTCCCCAACGCAGCCGCACTATTTGCAGCCTTCCGGACGACCTACATATTACACGTGGAGAGAAATACACCTTGCTCCAACTGATTATGCAGGGAAAGATCCAAGGAAAGAGAAGCATAGGAAGGCGTAGAATGTCATGGCTGCGCAACCTGAGAGAGTGGTACGGATGTACATCAAATGAACTTTTCAGAGCAGCCGTCTCAAAAGTCCGAATAGCTATGATGATTGCCGACCTCCGCCCTGAGATGGCACTTGAAGAAGAAGAAGAAGGACGACCTCCCTGATGAGAGCTAAATAGCTCGAAACACTTGTAAAATAATAGTGGAGCTTGAATTAAAAGGAAATATATCATCTACTTTCATTTTAATGTATTTTCTCTACGTAAAGAGTGCAAAAGATGGTGTTTTTTAAGGGTAAACTGTAAATGTATTCTCGGAATAAAAAGTTGTTCCTAACATCGTTTAATAGCTTCGAGTAAGCTTGTATTTGTACTTCATATAATTGGCTATCGAAGAGAAGTCTCCTGACTTCCCGTTGCTTCGTATAGAAGTCGCTATTAGCGTACTCAGGCATGCTATTTTGCTACATATATGCCAAATAGTTTATTCCATTTCAGTTCAAGCTACCACAAGTGTTCCTGATGAAAGCTGCTTAACTCGAAACATGTGTAAAACAATGGACGAGCTTGAATTGAAAAGAAATGCCACCGCCTACTTTCAAATACAATTTTGTTTTCTTTTGTTTCAGGATTGTGCATTTGCACACGAGAAGCAATACAAGATATGATAGAAAACGACGTCGATGGACACATAATTCATATGAACAGCGTCCTGGGTCATAGTGTTCCAAAAAATTTGCTTTTGAGCACGTATCCAGCCACTAAATCTGCTGTAAAAACTTTAGCAGAGTGTTTAAGATTAGAATTTAATGCAATGAAGTCCAAGATTAAAATAACGGTATGTATATTTTACTTATGTAAAGGGGGTTTTACGAATATACAACACACATAGGTACTTAGTTCGTCCTGTATTTATTTAATTATATATCTATCTATCCTTGTGATGGAACTTAATGGCATAATTATGAAAAAAAAAGAAAAGTGTAATATTTTATTATATTTGTGTAACCTGATTTAGGTTTGTATCGTGAAGTTGAAGCACATAATATTCAAAATATCTATCTTTCCGGAAAAAAATAAACAAAGAATTCCTTCGCACGCTTTAGATATACAACAATAAAACACTGAAAACTTTGTTTTCAAAACTTTAAGGTTTTATATATATTTCTGAAAATCATACACGGAAAGTTATTCAAGAAAACTGGAAAAATATAGTAGATGAGACCGAGTTTGGATTCAGAACAGGACAGGGTAAGGAAGAAGCATGTTTAGCTTTTAATATGCCCCCACAAAGATGTTTTGAATATGAATTAGGATTTCCATACCTGCTTCCTTGATTTTCAAAAGGCATTTGATAGAGCTCGCCATTAGAAACCTATAGAACTACTATGAGAAATAAATGTAGAGATTTGAAATGATAATATCTTCATTTATTGTTATTTCCGAACATAACCTCACTTAAGCTAGAAAATTATATAAAGATGAATAACTTTTTATACTTGTGCTCTGCAATTATGGTTTTGCTTGGCCCGTCGTTTGCCAGACGTAATTGGCTGAGGAGTTTGCGGCTCGAGTTATCCAAACCTCCTGTGTGCTACCTTCAGTTATATTTGCGTTTGGGTGAACGTCGTGGTTCACCTTACCACAAAAATCGTCCTAGTACAAACCTCCTCGTTGGTAGAGCTGGGAATCCATATTCGTTGGATCAGAAATACGAGCACTTTTTAGAGCACGTACTCTGATTTGGCGAATAGTGATTGGTAGTGTGCGCCATATTCAAGCTCTGGCCGGTCCCTGTGGGATCCTTGACTCCGAGCACCAGTGCAGTTATTATCCAGTCGGGTTTTCGAACTCTTTTAAGGCTGTACACCCTTCCAGATCACTGGAAGCTTAGTTTTTAAATAGCCTAGATCCCAAATTATCTAAGTGGTGAGTAAATTATTATTTCCTACTCATTCAGCTATTTTACAAACCATCGAACGAGATGGTCATCTGCGTCTGTGGTACTAACTTCGCCACGCAGGCTGGTATGAACACTCACATACGGAGGCTACGCTACCGAGCACCCAGACGAGATGACGACAACATCTGCATCAACAACAAATCTATTATTAAACAACTATAAAATGTAAGTTTTACTTGTATTTTTTTTAGAATTTGAGTCCAGGAATAGTGGCAACCGAAATTTTTGAAACTAGCGGCGTCTCTGCTGAAGCTCTTCAAGAAGCAATGGGTGGCGAGGTACCTGCTTTAGATGTTAAAGACATTGCAGATGGCGTTGCGTACGTTTTGTCTACACCGCCCAATGTTTTGGTAATTGTGCATTTTTTACTAGATATTATAATTTGAGACAAGCAAGGCTATAGTATTTTTCATATAAAAATGCGTGCACGTCATTAAGGATTTACGACGTCAGAACCCCACAGCGTTGCCAAAACATCAGAATAGTTAGTAAGTGAGGAAATTTTAAAATGCCAATTATTTGTCAAACTTTTATATAACAGTAAATATACTTAGTTTTAAGACTAATGCAACACACTAAAATACATAAGTAAATATTTTAATACAAAATTATATATTCTAAATTTTAAACTTACCTCTATTTAGAGCATTAATACTAAAAACGTCCCGCCATTATTTCTTGATCAAAATAATTCATTTTATATGAACGCTTATCAGCTTTCTACAGACTGTTTAGCTGTTTTGGCATAGCACAATCACAATACACAACAATAATTAGTTTTTAGAGCTATTAATCTAAATTTAATATGTATTTATAAATACAATTTATTAATATATAATATATTATGATCAAATTATGTAAGAAATCAAAACATAAACAAAATTCTTACTCTAAAAAAGCGGCAACACTTTAAACAATTTTGCCACACGCTGAACTGTCAAAAAATTTGAAGTATTCCAGTATCAGTTGCGTATAATTTTTTAATAATTAAAATTATTATTTTGTGGAATATTTGACTTAAAGAGTTATTTCATAAAATTTATAATTAATAATAATAAATGTTTTTGGATATTTAATCAATATATAATTCTAAAATTCCCAATATAATAATGATTACCTACATTTTTCTGATTATTATACCATGTTGACACCTATGAAAGATCGAGCAGTTCCGTATGGGTTTCGTCTTATTAGCTGTTTTAGGAAAATTTAAACTCTAAGGTTGACGTTCTGGAAATTTTAAATATAAGTGACGTCACTTTATATAAATTGTGACGTGTATGCATTTTATATGAAAAATACTATATACGGTTTCCCAAATTTTTTTATTTTAAACAATAAGAATACACTTAATTGACAAGATTAATCAGCATTCTTTCTTTAACCTAGTTTTTCTAAGATTGCTTGTAAATTAGATGTCACCTGGTCTGTCTTAGCCTTTCTGACATGAAATGTCCACTTCTTTTTTTGGCTACACAGCACAGCACTGACTCTGCTTTTCACTAACTGCTCACTGTCCTTGTACTGCACAACAGTAACCAAGCCTTTCACAACTTAACAGATTAAACAAGCTCTAAGGGTTTCGTCATCTTGAGCCTTCGCATTTGGGGTTGGTTGACAAGAAGCTAAATTACTGCATGGTTGGGAAATTTGACTTGGATTAATGCAAAAACGTTTGCTAACCCATACATAATATCCAAGAACTAGGTGACAAACTGGGACTTCTCCAAACCGACCATCTTCCTTATTATTAATACGTCCCTGATAGAATACTTGAAAATGACAACTACAAGCTATACTGAGACGGCACTGTGCTCACAGACAAACTAGTGGTACATAATAGACCGTATCTCATACTAGTTAATAAACTTACCAGACAAAAAGATCGCCAAGTATAGAGATTAAAAATACAAATCAGGAGACAATGGAGAATGAAAAGTAGCCAGACAGTACCTATTTCCATCTAACACTGGTGTTATTCCCAAAAACCTCCTAGAGAACATAAAACAGCTGATTCTCAATGAACATCTTTATAAGGCTATACAGAAAGCTATACTCCTCGCGACATCTAGATGTGTACGAAAATTTTTGGGAGATACTCAGCGTATAAAGTCACCTAGCACTCGATAACTCGGAAAGAGTTATCGAGTTCAACCCTTTTGATACCGTAGGTATGTGGGATGAGTGAATTTTCCCCTTAGAGAGAGTGTGAGCCGTATGGATAAATCTGGAATAATAAGAAAGATGTTTCCTGAAACTCAGGGTTTCCTACTTGCCATTCAGAATCAGGTTATTCCAACTAAAAATTACCTGAAGTATATTGTTCAAGATCCTCAAATCTAAAATGATAAATGCCGATATGGATGCCAAGCCCAAGAAACCATCCAACATATTACCGGTGGCTGCCAGGCGTTTTTGTTGGTACTGATTATAAGGAGCGCCATGACTCATGGTCGCCATGATCCATCCTAGCTTTTTTTGACATGAAAGACTCACTTCTTTGTTGTGGCTACACAGCACAGTACTGACTCTGCTTTTCACTAACTGCTCACGTCCTTATTGTGGCTACAATGCACAACAGTAAATAAGCCTTGCACAAGTTCACACATTACACAAGCTCGAAAGGTTTCGTCCGCTTAAGTCTTCGCATCTGGAGTTGGTTGACAAGAAGCTGAAGTATTACATGTTTTGGAGCCTCTCTTCATGTCTCCTGGACTTTCTTAATTCTATTTTGAATTGATTCGACTTTAATGGCTTCCCAATTAATAAATAATAGACAATGATTATAAATCAACAATATAAAGAGGCAAAATGGTATCTAGAAAATATATTTGTTTTAAGACAAGTAATGGAAAAGCCTTGCCTAGCCTTCTTGTATTCTTAGATTTTGAAAAGTTTTACAGTAGGTATTACATACATACATACATACATACATAGTATTATTATTATTGTGCGCCACCTGCCTGTCAAGTTGCTTTCGAAATTTTCACACTAGCCTACTTTGTCCTAGAGATCTTTGCTGAAATCTACTGCTCTACTTAATTTCAAAATCCCTCCTGTTCAAAGTCCCCCAACTTTTTACAATTCTACTTAATATTTAATTTTATAGAATATATTTTTATTTATGTTTTTAGGTAAGTGAGCTAACCATAAGACCTCTTCACGAGATAATTTAAAAAACAATTTCTCTGGACATAGTTCGTCAGTTAATTGCAAACAAATGCTTTACAGTTGTTATTTTATTGTTATTATTCGAGAAAGTGATAATATAGCAATAAAAATAGACTACTTCGATCGTTTATTGTAAAATCCTCCTCCGTTTAGGTCTTATTCAAAAATGGAAGTTAAACAAATTCTAGGTGGTACTTTGGATGTAGAAGCATGAATGACAAAGGTAATTTTGAAGAAACGACTGCAAAAATTTCCCGGGCTACCGGAAACAAAACTTGGCTTCATTAGAAGTGTGGTACAATTTATTAAACAAAGAGATAAGCAATTTAAGAATAATATTACATAAATATGTACTTACAGAGGTGGAATTTTTCGTAAAAGATATATAACAAACATTAACAGTACTCCTTTACAATTAGATTAATATATTTTAAAATAAATCAACGGCAATGTCAGCAGATAGATGGTAAATTTATTTTTAAATTAAATAGAATGCAAAATGTTACAAAAGACCTTACTCAGTTAGTTGACGTCTGCTTTACACTTTATTACATTGTTTGTTTTTATAATGTAACATATTTCGAGAAATAGCCTTAGAAATAACCTAGTTCTTAAGAGCGTAGGCGCAAAATTTCGGGCCAATGCTTTTTAAATGCATTCATTTTTTTCGAATCCTAAAAAAACTAATAAGTATTTTTGAAAAATTTAAACGCAAAATGAAAAAATACATTATTACTGAGGGCCGAAAGTCCCTGAAAACTTCTATGTTTATTTTAATAAGTTACAGGGGAGAAAAAAAAAAGAGAAAATTTAGTGTGATTTTTAATTTCAAATATCTCATTAAAAAAAAACTTTTTGTTTATTCTAAGGGACTTTCGGCCCTCGGTAATAAGGTAATCTTTCATTCTGCGTTTAAATTTTTCGAAAATATTTGTTAGTTTTCTCAGGATTCAAAAAAAAATAATTGCATTTAAAAAGCATTGGCCCGAAATTTTGCGCCTACGCTCTTAACCTGTTCTTATAATTATTATTTACTGTTGTTTAAGATTTTAACATTATTATAGTCAAAGTGGTGAATTGTGTTAATAAAATGTTCGATAACACCGCATGTGTCACTTTTATGCTGGTTAATACGTTGTTTTAGCCATTGGCTTGTCTGTCCAATATAGCAACCGTCGTGCGTCGCAGCCTAAACATGTTAGTTTGTAGATTCTATTGGTAGTGTTCATTGCTGGTGTCTTATCTTTAATAAGAGGGAACAAACTTTTGCTACTAATACAGCTGTACCTTCTAATTTTGATGTTAGTATATGGTTTGGAGAGAGCAGTACATTTATTTCCCAGTTTGCAAACTAAGCATAATCATTTATTTAAAATCTTGGGGAGCATTTCTATCCAATGGTCCACCATAATAGTGTGAATTCGAAATTAATTGTTTTAGTGTTGTATATATACAGTTCTTCTTCTTCTTCTTCTTCTTTATAAGCCATTGTCATTCCGCTGCCTATTTCTATAGATTCTGTAAGTTGTCCATATATTCTGACTTCCATTTTGTTGTTTTGGTAGATGTTTTCGATAGTTTTTGTAATATTTAGAGGAACTTATCTATTATACAGAAGATAGATTACATCTTTGAGTCTTAGTCTATCAAACGTTATCTTTAGGTCAATCAGACACAGTAATGCTGGTCTTTTATACTCTAGTGATTTCTCAGTAATTTGCTTTATAACGAATATTTCATCTGTACATGATCTTCCACTACGAAAACCTCGTTGTTCATCTGCTAAACTTATCCTCTGATTTATTAGCACTTATTATTACGGTCGCTCATAAAGGGCACAATCTTTTGAAAAAGAATTTTACAAGATTAAAAACAAAAACCCCTCTATTAAAAAGATCGCATGTTGTATATGAAATTCCCTGCTCGAATTGTGATGGAGTTTATATTGGACAAACCAGTCAGCTACTTAACTCAAGAATACGTTCCCACAAATATGACAAAAAAAACTCAACCGCCCTCACAAAACATGAAAACGAAAAAAAACATAAATTTGATTTTGAGAAAACCAAGATCCTAAAAAGTGAACCCAACAGGAAGAAGAGAGAGCTTCTAGAGTCTATACAAATAAAAAAAAATAATAATGCAATAAATGATAAAAAAGATGTCAAAAATTTGAACAAAATATATTTTAACTTAATTTAAAAACACATAAAAAGACAATCTCAGAACGCCTATGATGTTAAAATAACTGATTGTTTAAACGATAAACTAACATCAATAAACAACACATTAGATTTAAAATACATTTTACATGTAGTGACTTAGTGGGTATGTCCTATGTTTTTAATATTATTTTAATTGTGACGTCTACTTGTTAGTACCGAATTTTTACATGCTTGGTAAGTCAAAAGTTTAACTTGTAAACCGTATTATGTCTGTCATAAAATGGTTTTTTAGTCAATATTACTTCTTGAAAAAGGCATGGATTTCCTGCCGAAACGTCGAAAAAATATATGAAAATGTCTTAGTATCAAATCAAATTTTTTTTATGAACCTAAGCCCAAGGAAATCTGCTAAAATATATATATATATATATATATATATATATATATATATATATATATATATATATATATATATATATATATATATATCTTATATATTATATAATTCGATAGTCTTAATCAAAATCCTAACAGCGAATACTGTCTTATAAATTTACGACTCCAACTTAAAGCTCAAGCGAGAAATTCCCGGCAAGAGCCTCTAAAAGGAATCTAACAACCTGTCAACAAAAATTATTCCATGCAACTTCTGCACACTCCATTGTTCTCTGACGTCCCAAAGTGAAAAATTAAAAAGTATCCATCGAAGGTATACCCAAACAACCCCATACCCGCAAACTGGTACCGGTATCTCATTATAAATCGTTACTTTTCTCTCCAATACTATACTTGTAAATATAATACAGGGTGTTCAAGCAAAGATGTAATGAGCACAAAACAATTTTCTGGGAAATAAATGTATGAAGACTTTTACAATAAATTTATTATAGTTGAAGAAAAATTTTATTATATAGCTATTAAACGTGGAGTGAGACAGGGCTGCGTACTAAGCCCCATGCTATTTAACGTGTACTCAGAGATTATATTTCAAAACGCACTTCAAGGCTTAGAAGAAGGTAAAAAGTGAATGGTACATTAATAATTAAGTCGATGACATAGTTATAATTATTGCAGAGAGTCCTGAAGGTTTCCAAAAATCAACACCACCAAAACGAAGATATTAGTGGTAAAACGGAATCGGAATCAACCCGTGCACATAAATGTATACAGTATGTAAGTTTAAATACCTGGGCAGCTGGATCAGTAAAGATCTTAGTCATGAATTAGAAATCCAAGCCCGAATTGAAATGGTCAGAGCAAACTTTTTAAAAAATGCAAAGCCTCTTATGGGATATGTCACTTGATCTGCAATTAAGATAGAATTTTGTAAAGTGCTACATATATTCCACATTGTTATAAGGACTTAAAACATTTGAAACCTGAGTAAATAGACAAATGTTACGAATACCTTGGACTTCCCACACAACCAACTTGGACGTTCTCCACTAATTGAGCGGAGAACGTGAGCTCATTGAAATCATAAAAAAGGATCGATCTAAGGAATATAAAGGCTTCGTTGAGAGTGCAGACATACAAATAAAGACTTCCTAGTGTCTCTTAAAACAGAGAAGGTGTAATGTAAACATAGCAAGGAAATAAAGAAGAAAAAAATAAGGGGTAGTTAGCCTAGAAAAGAGTAATAATTATTTAAATAATTATTATATATTCCAAATTGAATAAAGAACAAATAATTCATAGTTAGTTAGTAACATAGTTAATGTATACATTTCACATTAAACAAAGATTGAAAACTCGACCTAGTTTAAGTGTATTACACGAGTCTCAAATATCAGGTCGCCACGGTTGTTTAAAAGAAAAAAATCACATTTAAAACATAGACCTTTGCTGGAAAATAACACGGGGACTCAGTCAGCAAAAATATAAAAACCTCGATCTTGGTACTACGATCGGAAATTGAGAATACGAGTTCATAAAAAAGGAACGAAGAGGGCCAGGCGGGGCAGTAAGAACGGAGGCACCTGAGAGTGCTCCACGCGAGAAGCACGGCGATCGAGACAATACGCAGCCAGGGAGCGCGCTATTGTAACTCGACGGGGTAGTATGCCGTATTAGTGCCGGTATCTGGAGTTTCGATAATTCCTGATAGCGCGCGGTACTTCAACAGACTGATCCTGAATTCCAGTAGGACTGGAGGCGTATTCATTAGCTAGAGCCTAAATACGCGAAGGTAACTAAGATCTATATACTAACCCAAGGAATATATAATAATACGGATTGTCCACCCTTTAATTTCTTGCTTTGTCTCTTCTCGTCTCCCTTCGCACCTGATCGAATTATTATTGGTCATAACTGATATCTTGTTATCTTAGTTGTAGTATACAGTGTATTTAATACATTGTAAACTCGAAATTTGGTTTTATTGTTCTTCCCGGCCGTTACAGGCAGAGACTAGAAGAGATACACATTCTTCGCTTATGCAGTTCTCCGGCTTCTAAAGCAAGCCCATAGACTCAACTCTTTGCAGGACCTGAGACCCAGAAGTCCTTAATCCCCCTTCTCCCCAAATCTCCCTACCCTCTTGTAAATCCGCGAGGGCGAAACAGTCAGCTCAGAGTAGTGGAACCTGTAAGCCTTGCCCGCTCGCAGGGATAAGTATCCCCTACGAATTGTAGACGCATCCAAGGATTTTGAGACAGGCGTCTTTTACAATGATGACAGCAGCGTTTATTAGAATGGTGACAGTAGGGTTCCCGCGAATATTATAATCGGTTCTCCAATTATTTACAGTGGATCCCTCCCAATTGTAACAGTGGTGACCCCCGATTTATTAGAAACACATGTAGAAACAAAGCAAAACACATGTAGATAAGAACCACGAAGCGATTCAAAATGTGAAAAAAAAAAATAGTAGAAGAAATACAGAAGATATTATAAGAAACAGAATAATACGTTGATCAAGAATAATACTAAAAAATCCCATTAAACCTCTAAAAATCATACAAACAAGCTAAATTTTGCCGAGAATAAAGTTTACCACTTTTATCCTCGGGCTTTCCTCTAAAACCCCCCTCGTAGGGGGGTAAAAACGCAAAAAAAATCGATTTACCAAAAGTCTGTACACCGTAGAAAAAAATACCCTCGGGCTTCCCTCTAAAACCCCCCTCGTAGGCGGGTAAAAACGCAAAAAAAATCGATTTACCAAAAGTCTGAACACCGTAGAAAAAAATGTTTTAAATAAAAAATGTAGCTGAGATAATTTTAAACAAAAACGTTTATTAGCAATTTTTGTGTAAAATGAACCGTTCTCTCACAAACAACGCTTGAAGCGACCGTCGATTTTGAATTTCAGTTACGCGCGCGAAATTAATGTTCAATAAAATTTGTATCAGCTGGACAGTAAAAATTAAATATCTTTTGATGCAAGTGTTCCATCAACAATAATCAAGATACGGTTTAAAGGTAAAGAGTTCAGTTTTAGTATGCAATTTTTGTGTTTTGACGCAAATAAACTCAGATTTTTATCATTCCAGAATTAAAACTATTTAATAAAGAAATAAAATATGTTGAGAAAATTAAATGTCTAGGCATGACATTTGACAACAGATTATCCTGGAACCACCACATTCATGATCTAAAAAGTACGTGTCAATCTGCACTTAACATTATAAAAACTGTTGCACACAACACGTGGGAAGCAGATAGTAAAACACTGACCCTTATGTACAAGTCATTGATCAGGTCCAAACTCGACTACGCTTGTATTATTTATGGTTCAGCAAAACCATATATCATAAAACAACTCGATCGAATACAAAATAGTGCTTTGCGAACTATACTAGGTGCTTTTTATACTAGCCCTACTGAAAGTTTACACTGTGAAGCTGGAGAAGTCCCCTTGGAATTCCGAAAAAAACAACTTTCACTAACATATGCGACATCAATACAGGCAAATCCTATGAATCCTGTTAACCACTATGTAAATTCAGACCGTTTTAGGAATATCTTTAAAACTCATGCTAGGCTTGACCTTCCTTTTTATGAAAGGGTAAATAGATACCTCAATGAACTTGAATTCAAATTTCCAGATACCTATTGTATACTAGATATTAACACTGTTACCCCTTGGACTGTTCCCATCCCATCTATCAATACCAAACTCTCCATATATAAAAAAGCAGATAACCGTCCCAAAGCATTATATCAATATGTCCTCCAAGAATTCAAGACATACAGTAACCATACTCTTATATATACCGATGCCTCTAAAACTATAGATGGAGTGGGAGCAGCATTTATGTCTAATAAAACAAAAATATTAATGAAACTCCCTAAATTAACATCCATTTACACAGCCGAATTAACTGCTATTCTCAATGCAATAAATTTTGTGGTAGAAAATAGTATCAAAAACCCTGTCATTATTACGGATTCCCTAAATTCTGTAATTGCCCTAAATAACTTATATCCTAGTCATCCAAGTCTACTACTTATTAAATCAGCATTAAGCCAACTGCAAACTATGAACATAAATGTCAACTTTGTATGGATTCCTTCCCATATTGGAATTGCTGGTAACGAAGAAGAAGATTCCTTGGCAAAACTAGCAATCTCGAGTCCGGAAGCTGTAGAAATCAGAAGCATTCCATATCTAGATATAAAACCTGTAATCAAGAACTTAATAATCAATGATTGGCAGACCAAGTGGAATCAATCAACATCCAAACTACGAGAAGTAAAACATTCCATATTACCTTGGAAATCAACCCCAAATAAGCGTAAACATCAAACCATCCTATCTCGTCTGAGAATAGGCCACACCGCCATCACCCATAAACATCTTCTAGAGAGTGAATTAAACCCAAAGTGCAACGTATGTGATATTGTGCTCAGTGTTCGCCATATTTTACTGGAGGGTCCTTTATATCGCATGGAGAGACTTCAATATAAATTACAAGATACCAGACAGGCAATATTAAGTGACGGAACTGATATGAAAAATTTTACATTATACTTACATTCCATAAATGTACTAAATAAACTGTAAAACTCTAAATTGTACAACGCCAACGACCCTATGAGGTTGAGGCATAAATAAATAAATAAAAAAAAAAAAAAATTTCACAGATTTTATAAAAATGGAGCGAAATTTTTCCATTTTTTATGATTTTCATGAGATCTATACAATATATCCCTTTCATTGACTGACCACTCTGAAGTTTCGATTACTATTATACTACTACTATTATAGAGCCTTACCTTCAAAACCTATAGCACGAAATTTTAGTTTTGAGTTTTTGCAAACTGAGTTTTAAAAACGATGGATTTAAACTTTCACATAACAAACGATCTAAAACGTTTAAAACTTTTTTTTTTTCAATTACACTAGCAAGTTTTTCAAAAGAACCAAACTTTTGCTATAAACTACACCGAAAAGCGTCTTCTTGGAGACATTTCTTATGACTTGCGATCGTTTGTAATGTAAAACATTAAATTCTGCATTTTTTATTCATATTCAGAATCGTAAAAAATGGCAAAAATAAATCGCCCACGTTTATTTATATAACACCTTTATAACAACTGAGTTTATTTGCGGCAAAATACAAAAACTGCTTACGAAAGCTGTGCTCTTTACCTTCAAAACGCATCTTGATTTTTGTCGATAGGACACTTGTATCAAAAAATTTCGAATTTTTACCGTCGAGCTGATACAAATTGTATTGAACATTGATTTCACGCGCGTACCTGACATTCAAAATCGCCGGCCGCTTCAAGCGTTGTTTCTGAGAGAACTGTTCTAAACAAAAAGTGCTAATAAACAGCTTGATCGTGGGATTTTTAGGGATTAACTCTCTGACGACTGGACTATGAATGGTTAGTAATTTTTTTTAAATGCATATACAATTTCATATTTTCCCTTAATCATCCTTTAAACTTTCATTTTATTTGTTTACAACTTTGATCGATTTAATAAAACCGTTGATTTCGCTACATCCACCTTGTATAAAGTACCTTTTTTAAATCTTACCTGACTCACTGTCAAGTCGTTCTAATGAAATATCTTTTCACAATTAATCTGCTGGAAGAGAACATTTGCTCGTAAAAGAATTTATCCCAACAGAAAAAACGATAAAAGTTTCGATAATATAGATACAGTGGCGTTCAGTGAGTCGCTAAAATGTGTGTTACTAATACGAGGATTGCTCAGTGGAAACTTGTTCGATTACGTTCTTGATGATTCCATCGCATTGGAAATGTAACTGAGTGAAGTACTATATTGTATATTTTTATTTATTATTCGAATATTATTGATCTCTTCCTTTTTATGAGAAATTGTGCTTGTTCATTGATGCACTGTTGCCTCTATAGAAGACTGTCACTTCATTTACTGTGTTGCATGCCGATACTTCTTGTAGCAGGTATATAATTTAAAATACCCAATTGGGCTATATCAGAAAACGTTTTCGGAATCGATGTTCCATCATCAGTGCACTAGGCAGGTATACATGTATTGAGCCACTAAATATGTAGGTAAAAACCCGTTAAAATTTGTTGTTTAAATTTAGATTACATTATGTTGTGATAAATTCTATGATGTTAAAGTTACCAGTGGATTTGGTAACATGGCGACGTATGACTCCACGTGAAGTTGCTGGTCCTGAGACGATGTGTCTACGAGAACATGATGAAAGCAACTGGCAGAACTTTGGGTTGTTACATCAACGTCATTGGTTATGTCGAATTTGTCAGGTGCGTTCTCTGTAGGTACAAAAAACGCTGGACATATGCTCAAATGGGCCGTTTATCAGAGACCATAGCATTTTGGAAATTAGACTCATAAATGCTTACCCTAAATGACGAACATATATCTGGATGTTTCGAACTAAGAGACTCACAGGTTACTTCTGGGAAGAGTGGTTGTAGCATATTTAGTAAGTCATTTGTGTTCACCTGTGGATCCACCCGGTATACGTGAAGATTTACCATTTTTGGAACTCCTTTAAGCTCCTTACCGTTTATTTTAATGGATTCATTTTGCCTACTATAAGTTGCCTTCTTTGTTTGTTTCTTTTCACTTCTTTCCATTCATTGTTGTTTACTGGGTGAAGTAACCTCACCTAAACTTATAATTTCATTACATTTTTCTTTTGTTGCGGCATTCAGTATAGCACACGAAACATCATGTCTTGGCAATTCCGATTTTATTGAGGAGCTGACAGGCTCAGTATAACTAAGTACAAATAGAGAATTTTGTGGAGTTTATGATTCAGGCAACTGTTACTCTTCTAAATTTGAAGGTGACAGTAAAGTTAAGATTAAATATTCTTGAAGATAGGAATATTGTTCAAAACGAAAATGGTAGAACAAATTTTACAGCAAAATTAATTGCAAATTTGCAAATTAATAAAATTAATGAAAAAATGTTAATCTTTTTGTAGTTAATGATGAATATTTTGAGTATGATATTCTACTTGGATTAGATTATATTTTGAATTTTCAAATGAAACAAGATTTTGATATAGAAGTTTATCAAAAATTGAAGGCAAATATAGAAAAAGAGATTGAAAAATTTATTTTTTTTTTATATTACAGGGTCCAACTTGTAATTAAATACATTTTGGAGACGGCTATCACCGTATTCCCATTCTTCTCCGCCAATCCTCCCGGTCCAAGGCATGCTCCTCCTCCAAACCTCTCGATTCCATCGCTTTTCTAATTTCTTCATTCCATGAGCGTCGAGGTCTACCTCTTTTTCTTCTTGCAGAGGGCTTCCATCTGTGAAGTTTTTGGGGCCAACGTTCGTCAGGCATTCTCAATAGGTGTCCAAACCATTTTAAACCTTTTCTTTCTATTCTGTCAATGACCGTTTCTGTAGCATTCATGATATTTCCTATAGCTTCGTTGGTCTTCCTTTCCAGCCTTGATGTTCTAGCACTTCTTCTCAAATAATCCATTTAAACTGCCAACAATCTTCTCTTCAGGTCTGCATTAATTGTCCATACTTCAGAGCCATAACAAAGAACTGATTCAACCATGGTTTGCCCTATTCTTTTTTGTTCGTTTTGGAAATGTTGCGATCCCACCCATGATTAATTCGGTGTTTAATTTCGGTTTCTTCCAAGCAGTTCTTATCAACGAGTGCACCTAAATATTTAAAATTTTCCACTTGTTTTATTTCCACGTCCTCGTCTATAAACACTTCAAACCTTGCATCTGACTTGATCACTAAATATTCTGTTTTCTTCATGCTGACTTGTCTTGTAACGCCCATTTCACATATTCTCTGGGGGATTCCCATTCCCTGGCAGTGGTTTTTCCAATTTTGGAGGGCTGCCCCAATATATAATTTAGACAGTAGGGGTGACATACTGCATCCTTGTCTTAGTTCTTTAGTTACTTCTATTGGCTCTGATAGTCTATTTCCCATTTTTAGTTAAGTAGTGTTATCCCTGTATACTTCTGTGATTATTCCTAAAAGGTATAGACTAATGCCGAGTTGTTGTAAAGCTTACTACAATTTAAGTCTTGGAACTGTGTCGTATGCCTTTTCTAGGTCGATGAAGGCTAGTTGTACTTCGGTATCAACTGCTATTCTTTTTTTTATTAATTGTTGGAGTATAAACAAGAAAAATTTAATAATAATGTTAATATTACAGAATACTCAATAAACTTTAATGAGGGAATTCCCACAGAGCTTTTCAAAATAAAATTAGAGCACAATAAAATTATTGCCAGGTCACAAAAATAAAATAGACATATTAATAAATAAATATTACAATATTTTTGCGATATATAAATTTAATAATGCGGACGTTCAAAATAATGAATCACAAATGTTTTAGAACATAAATTCGTTGCAAATAAGCCTTACAGATGATCAATAGAGGACCAAAAAGAAATAGAATTCCAAATAGGACAATCGTTAACAGCAAATTTAATGGAATAATCAACTTTAACCTTTTCAGCGTCGGTTACATTGGCTCTTAAAAAATGTAAAGTGTGTAACACCTGAGTATGCAATGATTTTTGTTAATTAAACAAATTAATTATTTCTGTAATGCAACCTTTTCCGTTAATTGATCAGATTTTAGCCAAAATAAGAAATTTTTACTACTTTAGGCATAAATTCTGCTTTTTGGTGTATTCCAGTTTGGATATAAGATAAAAATATAAGACAACCTTTGTTACACAAAATGGTCATTAGCAATATGAATGTTTACCTTTTGGGCTTAAAATATTTCCAGCAATATTTCAAAGAAATTTTAAGTAATATTATAAAAATACAGCATTAAACTCATTTTGTATAAACTACATAGATGAAATTTTAATACTTTCATTATCATTTGAAGAACACTTAGATCATATAGAAACACTCATGGAAGCAATTATTCTCGAAGAGGGGTTTAGGCTAAAATTTCTAAAATGTAATTTTAAAAGAGAAGAGGTAAAATATTGAGTACATATTGTGGAAAACAATTCAGTTCGTCCATTATATAACAATTTAATATTAATCCAGCATCAGACACGAGAAAAAAAATACGAAAGTTTTTGGGAAACGTAAATTTCTACCACAAATATATAAAAGATTCAGCTAGGTTATTGCAGATATATTTACTTAAGAAAAGATATCAAATTTCACTGGTCCTTAAGCTGCCAAACAGTATTTGAGAGGGTTAAGAATATCCTCTCTCAGGAACCTATTTTAGCTATTTTTGGCCCAAATGCTCCTACAACTATATATACAGAAGATGCTAGTATTTTAGGAATTGCTGCAGCTCTAAACCAAAAACACAGAGATGGAGAAAGGAAACCTGTAGCTTACTCTTCATTAAAATTGAAAAAATATCAAACGATTAAAAAAGTCATTTTTTTAGAATGCCTTGCAATTAAAGAAGCAATAAAATTTCGGCAATAGTGGATAATGGGATAAAAATTTGTTGTTATTACTGATCATAAACCCATTGAGGGACAGAAATTCGTACAAGACCAGATGAAGAATTAGGAGATATGACGCAATTCCTTTCACAATGTATGGTCTGCCCAGGGTATTCGAAAAATTTGAAAGTTATATTAAATTACCTTTAATAAATAAATTAATAAATAATTTTCCCTTTAAAATTGTTTCTGTAACTTAACTTGCACAAACAATTTTTAATAACACCTTGACATCTTGTAAATATTTTGGCCTAAAATACCTCAAATATGATGACTATTTTTTATTCTCTTAAATTTGAAATTATTGTTAAATATATCAGTTACAATTATACAGACTTTACAAACTTGGTAATTATCTGTTCGTAATTCTTCAAATATACCTGTACAGTCTAAACACTGTATTTTTTACTATAGTGCTCTAATAATCCTAAATTTCTAAGAGTATTTGTAAAAACAATATAAGTTTAAGTATTTCTGTTTATCATTTACTACAAGCAAAAAAGAAAAGAAAAAAACTTCTTGGGAAGTACATCTCGTAGTAAGTATATCATCCATCACGGCATGTCTGACATGTTGACTTGGTCTTTTGCATATGAAAAGCCAAATAATACATTTCCGAGACATGAGAAATGCTACTTTCTGAATTTTCTGAGTTTTGCGCTCTGCCTCAACAAGATTATGTGCTAGAGATACTGCGATGGCTTTCCTCTGACATATCAAAGCAGGCGTCTACCGAATTCCAAATATTTCTTTCTTTCGGTTTTCCCCAACAACTCAAATATACATGTATGTTTCAAAATCGTACTTCATTAGAGATTACTGTACAGGGTGTTTTCTTAATGGGGTGATGTTAAAATGCCGTTGGATGATTTCTTTGTAATATTTTATATAAGTAGTTATGCATGGACAGTATACTGATGTTTACTAATACAGAGACTGAAAAATCGTGCTCGTAAGATATGTACATTTTGTTTAACGCAAAGAAAAAAAAACGATAATTGGGATTTAGCCAAAATTGGTTGTAATGAAAATTACATTTCTGTAAAGCAGCTGGAATAGATGATATGATAGTAGAACTGTTAGAACTATCATCATATCATAAATCTGATACTAATCCACAAATATTTATAAACAATTATAATAGAATACTTTCTTCTTTCTCTGAATATATCCAAGATTACACAAATGCACCTAAAACAACCTCAAGAATGGTTGCTGTCTACGTTTGTCACCAGACCGAAGAAATCTAAGGCAATGCAATGTTCAGATCATCGAACAATCTCCTTGATGAGTCATCTGCTTAAAATACTTCTTAGAGTCATCCACAACCGAATCTATGAAAAGTTAGATATCGATATTAACGATACACAGATGAGATTCAGAAAAGGCTTAGGTAAAATAGAAGCTCTATTTGCCTTAAACGTCCTAACACAGAGATGTCTAGATGTTAACCAAGAGGTACACGCCTGCTTTATAGACTTTGAAAAGGTCTTTGACAAAGTACGCCACAATAAACTCAAAGAAATCCTGGAGATTAAGAACATCGACACCAGAGACATACAAATAATGTTAAATCTGTACTGGAATCAGCGAGCTAATATAAAAGTAAAAGACCAAACATCGGACGAAATAGAAATACGTAGAGGAGTACGACAGGGTTATATACAAACAACGCATGCAAACGAAGGAATAATAGTCAATGGAGAAGTTATCAATAGCATTCGATATGCTGACGATACTGTAATAATGGCAAGAACAGCGGAAGATCTACAACATCTAGTTGAAAGTATGAATGAGATATGTAATAACTACGGCATAAGCATGAACGTCAAAAAACCAAATATATGACCTTCAGTAATAATCCAATACAATGACACTAGTATCGCAATAAACGGTACCCAACTCGAAAAAGTAAGCGAATACTAATAATCACGAGATAAAAAGACGTATTGAAATTGCCAGGTCTACCTTTATAAAAATGAAAAAATTATTTTGTAATCGTGATATTAGTATTCAGCTACGAACTAGAATGTTAAAATGCTATGTATTCAGTACTTTGCTTTACAGTGTTGAGGCATGGACTCTTAAACAGAGGAATGTTAAAAATCTTGAAAGCTTTGAGATGTGGTGCTACCGCCGTATACTAAAAATTAGTTGGGTGGATAAAATTACAAATGAAGAGGTAATACGCAGAATAAATAATGATCCAGTCGTTATACTAAATATAAAAAAGAGAAAACTTGAATACTTAGGCCACCTGATGAGAGGAAAAAAGTACACGTTCCTACAAAATATAATGCAAGGAAAAATCCAAGGACGCAGAAATCCAGGCCGTAGAAGAATGTCCTGGATGAGAAATTTAAGAGAGTGGTTTGGCTGTACCACTAACGAATTATTCAAAACAGCAGTAAATAAAATTAGAATCGCCCTAATGATATCCAATCTCAGATAGGAGAGGCACCCAAAAAAGAAGAAGATCTAAAACAACTTCTAATGTAAGATCATCATTTGTTATAAGAGACATAATAAAAAGTTTCAAATTGCCTACAGGATTCACTGTGATAACTGGAGAATTGTATGCAATATACAGAGCTCTAAATCACATCTTCTCATGGTTGGCGATCCAAATGGCAATTGTAGTTTTGGAAACTGCTGCGCGAAAGATTTCTGCGAATGAGCGGTCGAACCATCTCCTTAGGTCTTTCAGCCACGAGTTCTGGCGTCTTCCTACTGATCTTTTGCCTTGTACTTTTCCTATCCTAAATCACATACAAACAGTCAAACTAGATAAATTCCTTATTATTACTTACTATAAGGAAATTGATTTTCCTCGATATACTTTCAAAAATGTACACCGTTTCTTTCAGGTTGTATTAACCAGACTCCGATTAGGACATAGCAAACTCACACATGAATATCTCATGAGGAAGGAACCTCAACCAAAATGTACGAGTTGTGATGTGCCGTTAACAGTGAAACACGTATTAACGGAGTGACTCTGAAATATAGTGTCTCTGAAATATAGTGCTGAAAGACTAACTAATAAAATTCCATCAGTTATAAGAGATATTTTTAGTGAGTGTACCAGTAAAAATATTGTGACATTTTTAAGAGACTGTAACATATTGAACCACATATATAAGTATGCTATTTATTTGTTATTTGTAATCATTATTGTTTACATTAAATCCATCCGCTAATAACCAATATGGTTGATGCGGCTGCCTTTAAATAAAAAAAATCCATACATTTCGAGAACTAATGAGTAGAGGTAAAGAATATGAAATACTACTAGTCTTTACCCTCAAAGACTTTGAGAAAGCTTTCGACTCTAAATATCTCAAGGTAGTAATAGAAGCTTGGACCAAACAAGGCATTGCCAAACCGTACATAGAGACTCTAGGCAAATATTCGTATATATAAAAAACGTAAAAATTTATGATACCAATCAAGAATTTCCGACTACCAGAGGCGTTCGACAAGAAGAGCAATATCACCAAGGCTCTTCACTGCAACCCTAGAAAATATTACAGCGAAATAAACTTACAGAAAAAAGTCCTATCCATTGATGGAGAATACCTCAGTCATCCAAAATTTGCACATGACATCGTTCTCATCGCCAACAATCCTGCAGAACAATAAGAATTTATATGTGATCTAATTGCAGCTAGCAATTAAGTTAAGAAAGTAGACGAGTATGTAAACCTGGGACAATTAATACATAAATCTGGCTACTTACTACCAAAAATCAACAGGAGAACGAAACTGGCTTGGACATATTTTGGTAAAAATGCTCTAATATTCAAATCCAGAACGTCGTTTCTCTGCGAAAGAGTGAAAAAGATAGTGTTTTCAAAGGTAAAATGTAGATGCATGTCGGAATAAAAGGTTCGCGATAAAAGGTAAAATAAAAGAGATAATTCGCTATCGAAGAGAGGTCTCCCACATTAATTTTGCTTCATTCATATTCATATTCATATTCTTAAAATTTTGCTGATTCTAAGTTGCAGTATAATAAGAAGCACGGTTTTCAGATTGAAAGATTTGAAGTGAGTGTTTTAAAGTTTTATTTTTCATTAGAAGGGGTTTTTGTCATCTCAATATCGTAAGTCTAATTTTTTCTATTTCTTCTTTTATGATTTTATTTGACCCAATGCTCTTTTCCTAATTGATCTAAAATTGCAATTTTAGATCGCTTAGGAAAAGAGGAAGGATCTACGGCAATTGGAAAACATTTTAATTTAGGCGAATCTGTAAGAGTAGTTTCCAATAATGTTGAAAGAAGCTAAGGTTGTCCTTATCCCGAAAGATAGAGGTGAAGAGGAGGAGGTACGATTTCGGCCAATTTGCCTTCTTAGTTCGATAGCTAAATTTTACGAACATCTTGTAAAAGGCCGCCTTGAGCGAGAGCTGAAGAAAAGCATGCGCTGAGCGACCACCAATATGGTGGTTTAGGGCCAGAAGGTCTACCATAGATGCGGTTACAGAAGTAACCTCTTTAGTTACGCAGGATACAAAGAGACGGCTGGCTCTTATCCTGCTTGACGTCAAGAATGCCTTTATGGGAAAAATCATATCCAGGCTGAGAGAATTGGGCGTTAGTGAGTATCTGGTCAATGTAATTGACAGATACTTTACTGACAGGTTCAGTACTAGGTCCCATTATCTGGAATGTCCTGTACGACGGGGTGTTGAGGCTACAGATGCCAAGGGGATGCACTCTTGTAGCTTATGCCGATGATCTCGCACTGGTTGCGAAAGCAAGTCAGTAAGCCGGGGTGTAAGCCTCAGAAAACTGAGGTGTTAGTTCTCAAAGGGAGCCGGGAAAAATACTCTCTTCGCTTTATAGTCGAATGTATGGAGGTTGCACCGGTTAAATCGATTAAGTATCTGGGAGTCTGGTTGTCGGAAGGACTAGGGTTCGGAGTACACATCCAAAAGACGGTAGAGAAGGCGAACCGAAATCTGGAGGCATTGATACGGCTGATGCCAAACATTGGAGGCCCAGGTAGCACCAAAAGAAAGGTGTTAAATGGAGTTTTCCAGTCCGTGGTAACCTACGCTGCCCCCGTGTGGTGTAGCGTACTAAATACTGCGAAATATGCTAAGCTGATGGAGACTTCGCAAAGGCCAATGCTCCTCAGGGTATCTAGCGCATATAGGACAGTTTCAAATGAGGCTTTATATATCATTGGAGCGGTGATACCGATCGTTTTGTTGTGCAAATAGATGAAAATAAGAGAGAAAGAACGATAGTAGAGTGGCAGAGAGAATGGGCGAATGATAGCGGAAAGGCAAGGTGGACGAAGAAGCTTATTTCCGATCTGATGCCGTGGTGGGAATGTAAGACCGGGCATGGTAGTTTTGGCATCTTCACAAATTGAATAGACAAATCTGCGTCGGCAGACTGTACTATTTGTGGGGTACCGGACGCTTCCGCTCACATTTTTAACTGCCAGGAGATGCCAGGAGATGCCTGGGCAAATAAGAGGGGAGATTTCGAGAAGCGAATGGGTTTTGGGCTGGATGAAAGAAACGTTGTAAACATAATGTTGAGAGGAGAGAAAGAATGGAGAGAACTACACTATCTGATTTCTGTGTTGATGAAGAAAAAGGAGCAGAAGGACAGAGGAGGAAATTGAGCCAGGGATCTGAAATTTTATGGTTAATATTATTTATTAGTTTATGGCCTATACAAATCTCGGTTTCCTGTATGATTTTTATGTACTTTATCCAATTTTTAACCAAACTAGCTCATCTACATTAAATAATATTACCTGTTCTCTTTAATTAAAACCAACATTTGGTGGAATGAAATCAATTTATCAAATAGAACACTTTCATTGTAAATGATACGTTTATTATTAGGCCTGAATTTTATAGTATATCCTCGTTAGGTGTTACAAATGAAGCAAGAACAACATTTCTTTTTTATCTCATTTTATTTCTTTGGACGGGAAATGATTAATTTTTCCTAAAGGCTTTGAAGATTGGACGGATTTTTTAATCTATTTAGCGTAAATCTTTTTGATTAACGAAGTGTGGAAATTTTAAATTTTTCTTTTTCCTTGTTCTATCTAACTAATCTCTACTACCGGTAGTTTTGTAGGATATATACGCATTCCAGATGAATTCCAGCAATATTAAACAGTGAAGATATACAGAAGACATTGTAAAATACATTGTAAATACATAAAATAATCATATTGCGATTTTATGTGATTTTATGTGATTTGCAGAGTCGTAGAAAAAACTATGGAAAAACTATATTGAAGAACTCTTTGCAGATGATAGACAACAATCTGAGCTAAGTAACATACAAGGAGACGAAGGTCCAGAAATAACGGAAGAAGAAGTAATGTACGCACTAAAAAGAATGAAAAATGGTAAAGCCCCAGGTCCAGATGAAATACCAACGGAAATCCTTAAACTAATAGAAAAAGACTCGATTCACATTTTAGTTAAACTTTTCAATAGCATTTATACATCAGGAAAAATACCACAAGAATGGCTTTTATCCACCTTTGTTACTATACCAAAAAAGATAAATGCCAAACAATGCAGTGATTACCGTACAATCAGTCTGATGAGCCATGTACTGAAAATATTTCTGAAAATTATACACTCTAGAGTACACAGAAAACTGGAAATGGACATCAATAATACCCAGTTTGGATTCCGAAATGGACTTGGAACAAGAGAGGCGTTGTTTGCACTGAACGTTATGTCTCAAAGATGTCTTGACATAAATCAAGATGTATTCATGTGTTTCATAGATTACAACAAGACCTTTAATAAAGTGCCGCATGATCACCTAATCAGACTCCTGACAGAAAAGAATTTAGATAAACGAGACATCCGACTAATAGCAAATATGTACTACAATCAGAAAGCAGTAGTGAGAGTAGAGAATAATACCACTGAAGAAATTGAAATAAAGCGAGGTGTGAGACAAGGGTGTATACTGTCACCAACCCTGTTTAATCTCTATTCCGAAGACGTAATGAATAGAACACTCTCTGAGCAATCCGTAGGTATTAAAATAAATGGTGTTAGATTAAACAATCTGAGACTTGCCGACGACACCGTTCTGATCGCAGAAACACTTAAAGAGCTACAGACATTGGTGAATAAGATAGCAGACTGCAGCGAAGAATATGGACTATCTTTGAACATAAAGAAAACTAAATTTATGGTAATATCGAAATCAACACAAAATGTCCAAAATTTATATTTACACAATGAAATTATCGATCGAGTTATCAAATACAAATATTTAGGCACTTTTATAAATGAAGACAACGATAGCTCAGCAGAAATCAAAATAAGAATAGAAAAAGCCAGATCCATATTCACTAAAATGAAGAGAGTGTTCTGCGGAAGAGATTTGAGCCTTGAAATGAAACTTCGCCTGATGAGATGTTACGTACTTTCTGTGCTGTTCTACGGAATGGAGTCATAGACATTGAAAAAGATTGATACCAAAAAATTAGAGGCATTTGAACTGTGGATGTATCGCAGATCCTGAGAATATCATGGACCGAGAGAGTCACAAATGTCGAGGTCTTGAGAAGAATGAATAAAGAAAAGGAAGTCATATTTACGATCAAAAAACGAAAACTGCAATACTTGGGACACATTACAAGAGGCGAAAGATATGAACTGCTTCGAATAATTATGCAAGGGAAAATAGCAGGAAAAAGGTCCATAGGAAGAAGACGAAACTCCTGGCTAAAGAATCTACGGGAATGGTATAGCTGTAGCAGCAACGAATTGTTTCGGTCAGCAGTTTCGAAAATACGTATAGCCCTGATGATCGCCAACCTTCGGAACGAAGATGGCACTTGAAGAAGAAGAAGAAAAAAACTATATGGAACATATGCACAAAATGACCTTTTTCATTAATCTAATTCAAGCATTTGCTTTGACGGCCCCTACTGTCAATTTTTCCAATCGAAACAAGCTTTTTAGACATTTCTAATGTCTTCCATAGTAAACCATAGTACCACTTTATACATTTTTTGCATAAATTACGAAATTTCCTCATTCAATTTGCGGGTTTTACTTTTTTAGTACCAATATAAACACAATCAAACTAATACAAAATGGCTTTGTACATTGATAACAATTGAAAACACCACGTGAACTTTGATAATTAAACCATGAATACAAAATTTATTATAACATAAATTTTATATCAGCCACAAAAACTTAGTGGTTAACAACCTCTTATCGGGGTGCTACTGCCATGTTTGCTATTTGTCCTTTAACAAAATATTTAATGTTTTTGACGTACTTCAATATTGTTTACATTCTAAAAAACCATATTACTTCCCTTTTTATATTCTTTTCGGTATTAAATTTGATAGACGTCCAGTGATACGGCGAATTGACATCCGCAATTGATAGTACAATTTCTTTTGTCTTCATGTATGATATTATTTTATAGGTATGTATATTGATTGAAAAATTACTTTTAGATTGACTCATCATAATACCTTACAGATTTTTCTGAATTGCAAATTTTTGAAGAATATTTATGCTTTGACAGTTTATTCCATACTTAATACACCTTATTTTGATATTTATACTAGGTTCGTAGATAAAGTTCATCGAACTCTTCGTGGATAGAATTCAAAAAAGCATATGAAAGAGTTCCTCGAGATATTCTGTGGTGGTTCTTCAATAAGAAAGGAGATCCCGGTAATTGTGTGAAGAGTGTGGTAGATATGCATGAGGGAGTAGCAGCTAGTGTTGGACAGGTGTGGAAGAGACTGATAAATTTCGAGTGAAAGTAGCATTGCACTTAAGGCTTTAGTACTTCTTTATTCTCATTATAACTAATAGAGGCTAACATTTCCTGGTGCTTAATATATGCTGATGATCTAGTCTTGAATATTGTACAGAGCAATAGAAGCTAGAGATGGGCCGATAGTAATTCAGACTATTTCATACTGATACTAATTAAAGCAAAAAGTTCCAAAACAATAAAAGTAAAAAGGATATATGATTGATATATATGAAATAAATATGTTGCTTGCAAAACTACTAAATACAAACAAATTTTGAAATGAAGTAATATTAGTTGAAGATTATTCAACGCAACAAAAAAAGATGGACCAAGGGGTGTTATAAATATAAACTACAATGAAGGAGGTAGTGGAAGAGTTGAGGGAAGAAAAAGAATATTAAAAATAAGGATTCGTTTGATAAGGATTGTGCTTTGAAGACAAAATTGAGAGATTTTAAAAGAAGAGTTAAACGAATATTAAATTCGCAAGAAATAATAAAAGAATTAAAGAACATTAAAGAATAAAAACTCTCCTGGAAAAAATTATATCTTAGCAGAAATTTTAAAAGTGGGGGAGAGCAGCCGCTGTATGAGTAACTTAATAAAAAATAAATATATGGAATCAGGAAAAGCTGTCGAACAAATGAAAAAACAAGGTCATCATCATCATTTGGCTCTACAACTCTATGTGACTCTTGGCCGCTTTTACTATTTGCCTCCATTGTTGTCGGTCCTGAGCAGCTATTTCCCATTGCTGTATTCCCATTTTGCGTAGATCACTGGCTACTGCGTCCTTCCATCTCTTTCTTGGGCGACCAACTGACCTTCTGCCATCGGGCCTTTCCCAGAATGTAGCGTTCAGGAGTCTTTCTACACTCGATCTTAGTACGTGGCCCACCCATCTTATTCGGTTTGCTTTAATGTAGCGTACTATGTTTTCATCTCCATATACTGTCTGGAGTTTATCATTGTGTCAAAAAACAAGGTAATATGCTCTTTTCTCAAAAAGAGAGATATGAATTTATGCCAGAATTACAGAGGCATTGTTCTCTTAAATAAATCATATAAGTATTTGTCCATATTATTAAGTATTACATTAACGCATACGACAAAGAGGATATAATTCAGGCAGGATCTGTCGAAAAGCAGACCACAATGGACATTTTCCATAGAAGTCTATTTTTTTGTGCCGATATTTTCGCCTATAACTAGAGAGATATTGATCCCACAAACAAAATTATTTAAGGGAACAGTTTCACTTTTCATTTTTGCATAATATTTAACTAGCTAGAATGTTTATTGTTTAAAAAATAGCAATAATTGGGAAAAAATGCAAAAATGTAGTATTTTCTTTAAATTTTTCGACTTCTTAAATAGACATAACTTCCAGCCCCAACAGATTTTGCATAATACTTTTGCAATCAAAGGTCTGCAAAAAAATTGCAAATATAAAAAATTATGCTGGGCCCAAAATAAACGCTTTATATATAGTTTGAAAAATTGAAATCAGCCAACTAGGTAAGCCAAATGAATTGTTTAAAGGTATCAACAATTTTTTCAAATTGTAGGTCATTTTCAAATAAAAATATAATTTCAAATTTAATAAATGAATAATTATTATAAAAGACAAAAGCAAAAAAGTTTCCATGAAATTGAAAGAAATAGCTTCTTCTTCTTCAGTGCCTTATCCGGTCCGGATGTTGACGATCATCAAGGCTATCATGGTTTTGTTGACTGCTCTGCGAAACAGCTCCGCTGAGGTCATCCCAAACCATTGTCGGAGATTTTTCAACCACGAGATACGACGGCGTCCCGGTCCTCTTCTGCCAAACACTTTACCCTGCATAACGAGTTGAAGAATTCGATATTTTTCTTCGTTCCGCATCACGTGGCCGAGGTACTCAAGCTTACGTTGTTTAATTAAATTAAGCACTTCTTTTTCTTTTGTCATGCGCTGTAGGACCAACATAAGATATTTTTAGTATCCTTCTGTATATCCATATCTCGAAGGCTTCGATTCGTTTATCAGTGGCTTGCGTCAGTGTCCAGGCTTCAACTCCATATAGTAACACTGGAAGAACGTAGCACCTCACTATCCGCATCTTGGTTCCCAAACTGAGATCACTGCAGCACAGCAAGGATCTCAACTTAATAAATGTAGACCGTGCCATTTCAATTCTGGATCTAATCTCTTGAGCGTAGTCCCATTGTAAGTTGAGGGTTGTTCCGAGGTAAGTGAATCTGTCGACTCTCTGGATCTCTTCGCTACCTGTCATTAGTGCCCCGGGATCTAAATTTGTACGGCTGACAACCATGAATTTAGTTTTCTTAATATTAAGGTTCAGTCCGTATGTTACGCTCACAGTTCGCACTCGGTCTAGTAAGGCCTGCAGATCGTTTAGGCTAGTAGCTAGTAACACAGTGTCATCGGCGTAGCGGATATTACTGATGTATTCACCGTTCACTCAGATTCCCATGTCTAGGTTTGTGAGGGCTTCAGTAAAAATATCCTCAGAGTATATATTCAAAAGAGTCGGCGATAGCACACATCCTTGCCTTACTCCTCGCATGATCTTCACTTCGTGGTCGGTCAGCTGGTCTTCGACCTTGACTTGAGCACGCTGGTTCCAGTATAAATTCATGATGATCCGAATGTCCTTCTCATCCAATCCTACTCTTTGTAGTGCGGTGACCATCTTCTGGTGCTGACAACGGTCAAATGCCTTGGCGTAGTCAATAAAACAAATATAGACATCACAACTGACATCGCGGCATCTCTGAAGTAGGACTTGTAAGGTGAAAAGTGCTTCACGTGAACCCATGGAATTGCGGAATCCGAATTGCATTTCACCGACATTTTCTTCGCATTTCTTGTAAATTCTGGCATGTATGATTTTAAGAAAAATTTTAAGTGCATGACTCATAAGACTGATAGTTCGGAAATCTTCGCACGTTTTCGCAGATCGTTTTTTTGGTAGCGTTACAAATGTTGACAATAGCCATTCCTCTGGGATATTACCTGAATCGTATATGGCGTTGAACAGTTCAGTTAACTCCTTCGTGCTCACTTCACTCATCACCTTAATAAGTTCAACGGGTATTTCGTCCGGACCTGTAGCCTTCCGGACCATTCTTAGACTGTTTTAAAGCAGCCTTTACCTCGCTTTCTAGAATTGACGGCCCTGTCATGCAATTTATTTCCGGAAGGTTGCCGCGGTCGTCCCAGAAAAGTTCTTCGATATATATTTTCCAGGTAACCAACTTCTCATTCACTGTCGTCGCCAGATTACCGTCTTTATTTATGAGGAGGTGTGTGTTTCTCCTTTTGTATTGACCAGTGGCTTCACGAATCCGTTTGCATTTTTCTTGCATCCATGTCTCCTTGGCTCTTCGTATTTCTTTTTTAATTGTCTGGTTGGTTTCTTGGTATTTGTTCGCGTCCCTGTTTTTCATTAATCTTCTTTGTTCCATCATCTGCAGAATGTCATCAGTCATCCATTCTTTATTTTTTACTCTTTTTTTCTTTCCCAGATGTTCTTTTCCCGCATTCAGCATGACGTCTTTGATATAACTAATTTTTGTTCTACACTCTGTTCTTGTTGTTGAGCCGTTTCTAGTTTTTGTCTCATTGTATCTCTCACGTTCTGACGAACTACTGAGTCTTTTAGAGTGTCATAATCCAGGTTCTGTTTAGGTTTATTTTTGATGAGTTTCTTTAGTTTGAGTTCTATCTGGCCCACTAATGGGTGGTGGTCCGATGAGACGTCTACTCCTGGGAAGGTCTTCGCCAAAGTCAAGCTGTTCTTGAATCTTTTGTTAAATAGCTTGCATGATAAATTACTTCGAATATCTGAAAGAAGTCATACAAAAGCTTAAAAAACTGCTCCATATTTCTATTCGTTTTTGTGACTGTTTTTATTTATTCATATCGTGTCGATAAACAGGAGTACAGGGGAACCTGTTTATTTAACTAGTAATGTTGATGAAAGTAAACTAATTATTTATGAACTTCGATTTCAGGTGGATGGTTCATATTTTCATACCTTTTTAGAGGAAAGTGCTTTAACGCAAATCGATAATAGAAACTTTGGGAACTACCAACCATCTATGTATAAAGTGTTCGGAGAAAACATCGGATTAAATAATTATTATCAGCACAAACTAATTTAGGTGAATAATATTACAACGTACCGAAAAGAATGATAAACAATTACGATAAATAGGTCTTACCGTTTCCGGTATAGTATCTGAAAACCTTGAATTACCACACTAAATAATAATACATAAGTGAATTTTGATAAGGATACTTGTGCGTCCTCAAATGGGATTTTTATCATCTCGGCCAATAAATGCGGAATTTTTTATGTTGTTTAATGCGGTGTGCATCTAGTACTTCGAGGAATTTTGAATAAACTTTGGTATTTTTTGTTTCCGTGAATTAACGTCCTTTTTCCGATTACGCAGTTAAAATAAATATAGAACATTGGTGGCATTTAATTATTATGAATTGCAAATTAATGGAATGCTGAATAATTGTGGGCATCTCATTATATTATTCATTCTGATGGTTAGAAAAAATCTATTCTTGATTGAAGTGTAATCTTTATGAAGATAAACTGAAATTACTACAAGCAATAAGAATTACAAACAACATAAAGTCCTTCTGGTGATTGGAAAATTACGAAATACATATCGAGGAATGGTGAGACTCAAATTGAGAAGAAATATACATATAGTCAATTTCCATCATATTGATAGCACATTATGTATGCAAATCCCTAAACTGTTAATACGGGTGACTCAATGAAAAATAGATATTTGTCAACAAGTTTACAGAAGTATATAGGAAAACAATTTTAAATTGAGTATGACCACCAGGTATAAAGGTTGAAGCAGAATAGAATACAATAGTTTTGATGGTTACTAATCCCTAAATAAAGTTGCCAGTGTCGGAGTGATGGAGATTAACAGGTACTAATGAATTTGCAAGAAATGTAAGATGTTTATTTTATTGGTTATATATAAAATAATTTGTGGCCGTAACAGGAGCCGATTTGTAAAAAAATGAATATTATTTTAATCAAATTCCATTTCAGATTCACTGCTTTCTTCAGAATCTAAGGAATCTTCAACTCCAATGTTAATTATTACCGGTTCCAGCATTGCATCAGTCATATTATCCAAATTCCACATTTTATTTTCTTCCTTGTGAGTATGACTAACAGCATTGTTCCAATTTTCTGGAGTTACTTTTGATAAGGAATGTTCTAATAATTGTTGTAAGTCTTCTAATTTAAAAGTTTTGTTGTTGCGTCCGACTTCACCCTTTACTTGAGACCATATATTTTCTATCGGATTCAGATCACAGTGATATGGGGGTAAACGTAAAATAATTACATCACGGTTTAATGCCATTTCATCAATTATATATTTTTTATAAGCTGCTTTATGTTGCCTTACAATAGGTAATAATTCCTTTTTTGTCGAATTCTCCTTGTACTCAATTGCGTGTTTATCCAACCATTCGACTATCTCTCCTTTTCTCCATGCCGTTGTTGGCAATTTTTCTGCTAGTCTTGAATGGTAACTAGCATTATTCATGACTATGACAGAATTTTTTGGAATTAAATCCAACATTTGCTCAAAATATTCTTCAAAAACGTCAGCAGTCATTTCCTCGTGGTAATCTTTGGTTGATTTTGAGGCAAAACTTAATAATCCACCATTGACAAAACCGTATTCGTTTCCAATATGGGTTATTATGAGTCTGCGTCCTTTTCCAACCGAAATATTGTTTATTCCAGTAGATACACCTTCGATGAATGCCTGACGGGAACTTTTCACATTTGTATCAACCCATAGATATGGTACAGTATGACCTTCATTTAGCCAAGTCTCGTCCAAATAAAAAATTGTTTTTCCTTCTTCTCGGTACTTTTTAATAGTTTTTACATAATCTCGTCTCCAACATACAATGTAATCTTTTTCAATTAAAACGGATTTTCTTCTATTCTTTTGCCAACGAAATCCCATCTCTCTCAATAGTCCCCATAATTTCTTGTTGTTTTGTGATTGGTAACTCTTCGTTTTCTCTAATTAATGTTTGGATTTTGTTCAATGTTGGAAATTCTTTGTTAAAAAAAAATGAGTGGACGCTGCGTCTTATCATTTTTTTATGTATTTCTTCAATTTCCAAGGGTTTACTCCCTCCACTCTTCTTGGGAGATGAAACAGTTCCTCCTTTTCTTTCTTTTAGGAATCTATAAATTGTTGCTTTTCCAACCCCTGTCATATTTGGACACATGTTAACGATTTCACGAACATTACTTAAAGGGCGTTGATGTACAAGTGCATCGTGTACATTTAATATTATATTTTTCTCTCTTAGACTGAAGGCACCTTTAAAACTACACTTAACCGGGATAAAACCTGTTGTCGACGTCATTTTTAAATGCAAATAACAAAATATCGACACCAAAAACCTAGGTAGGTAAGACATGAACAATGTACATCTACAAACTAAATGGAAGATGCAAACAATTTCTAATTTATATTATTGGCATAAGCTGTAATGTGGCATTAAAACTACTTAAACTATCATTAGTGAAACCTTATCAGTAATTCCAGGTAATCGTTCAAAGAAGGTATTCTTTTTGTGTCAGGCGATAACTTGTATAGAAAACAATAATCACCTTTAAATTACTGTTTACATTAATTTATTTCGTGAAACATTAAATTCTCTCGTTAATCACCCGTGTATAATTAACAATAATCGTGTGGCATATATACCGACGTTTTTTACGCACAAAAAAGGTATAGTGAGATTAGTGGACACTTATTTTACAGAAGATTTTTTAAAAGATAATGAATTGTTGACGGCATCTTAAAATATTAATTTTTTTTATTTATTTCAAAACAAGTATAGGGTGACGCCTATGGTTTTTTGACCTGTTGAGGATTTGCATACATAATGTGCTATCAATATGATGGAAAAGGACTATAGAAATGTAGATTTATATAGAGAGATGTGAATTGCAATATTTATGCATGCTTTATTGATTACCATAAAGCATTTGATACAGTAAAACACGACAAGCTGATGGAGCTATTAACAAATATTGGAATAAACACCTGTGATCTGAGAATTATTAGCAATCTTGACTGGAATCAAACATCGTCTATTCGTTTAGAGGCAGGAGAATCCGGTAATATCAAAATCAAACGTGGAGTTTGACAGGGATGTATACATCACCCTTGCTAATTAACATATACTCTGAGGAAATCTTTTAAGAAGCAGTAGAAGAGGTTGAAGCCGGGATTCGAATTAGCGGAGAATGTATGAATAACATCAGATACGCGGATGACACGGTGGTATTCGCTGACAGTTATGAAGCCCTACAGGGGTTAATCAATAGAATCACAGAAGTGAGTCAAAGATATGGACTTTTACTGAACATTAAGAAAAAAAATGTATGATGATCTCTAAGAAGGAACGGCAAATTGAAAGAATCAGTGTAAATGATTAGCCAATAAAAAGAATAAAAACATACATCTACCTTGGTATGAACGTCAAAGAAAATTGGGACCATTCCCTAAAAATAAAATCTAGGATAGAGAGAGCAAGATCTAAATTTCAAAAGATGTCCAAACTATTCAAATGCCACGATTTATCAGTACCCATAAAAATCAGGTTACTACGATGTTATATCTTTCCTATACTGTTGTACGGAGTTGAGTCGTGGACTCTCACAGACGCTTCCTGTAAGAAGATTGAAGCTTTCGAAATGTGGCTCTATCGTAGAATCCTGAAGATAATCTCTACCGACCACGTTACTAAGCAGGACGTTTTATTATGAATGCAAACAGAAAAAGAGTTGTTAACCACTAAAAAAAACAGCCAAAATTGAATACCTCGGTCACATCATGAGGAACAGCGAGAGATATGGGTTTCTGAAATTAATCCTTCAAGGAAAAGTAGAAGGAAAAGGAGGACCAGGAAGACAAAGAATTTCCTTGCTGAAAAATTTACGTTCTTGGTTCAACACAACAACCACAAGTCTTTTTAGAGTCGCAGTTTGCAAAGTACAGATTGACATGATGGTCGCCTACATCCGAAACGGAAAGGCAATACAAGAAGAAAAAGTTACAATTAGGAATCACAGCCACAGTATTTTCAAACTACTTTAAAATCCTTTGAATGGGTGAATGACTTGGAATTGGTTTATTAGGATATCGCTAAATAAAGAACTAAAAGTGCGTGCACTATTGCTTGGGTAAAACATCTTTTTATTGCAACTTTCAGTTATATCAACTGAGTACATTTTATCAACTTTATTGTTTTTAAAACAATCAATCATAATGTAAAAATATTGACAATTCAAATATTGTTAATATCTAACTTCATTGTGACTGCAACCCTTTATACATATTCTGCACTACGTGTGGCCTAACGTTTACAACAATACTGTGACAAATGTATTATATGTTTGCAAAATTATGGAATGTGTTTAATTAGTAGAACAATTATTGACATATGTCATGTCAAATTGTAACTATAGTATAGAATAAATCAGTAGAGTTCACTTGCTGTTGTTCATTATTGTATTGTAATAGCCGTTGGCTATCAAGATTCTTCTTATTAAAAGTACTCAATAACTAGTTAAATATTGTTTGTTTTACTGCTTTGAATCCAGTAATCACTTCAGGTTATGGGCCCAGTTATGTGCCAGTATTGGAATAGTTTGTGATCCGAAGCGTAAACAGGAATTTGGATCTTGGAATTTTGGAACTCTGGAAACGTGAACGTTATCAAAACAAAGGGAGCAATGGCAGTCAATCTACAGGTAGCAAATTTTAAACAATTTGATGGTACAGGCTTTTCAAATTGGAAATTTCGCATGGAACTGATGTTAGAACAAAATGATTTGCTGTAAATTTTACAAAAGGACATAATTGATGACACCTTAAAAAAAATGATGATACAGATCGTAAAAGATAAAAAAGACAGCCAGGGATATGTTCAACACTTTAAAAGACACATATTTGCAAAAAGGTTTGTCTGTTCAAGTTGAATTCAACGTAAATTAAGAAATATGAGGTATCCTAGTAGAAAATTCATCATCATCATCTTTGGCTCGACAATCCTCTGTGGATCTTGGCCTGCTCTAAGATTCGTCGCCGTTCTGTTCGGTTTCTGGCAACATGTTGCCATCTTCTGATTTTTAATATCCGTAAGTCGGTTTCAACTCCATCTAACCACCTAGTTCGCGGTCGGCCTTTGCTTCTTCTTCCTACAGGTGTTCCTGTGGTTAGCTTTTTAGCAATCGTATTTTCTGGCATTCGTATTATGTGTCCAGCCCATCTAAGTCGCTGTGTTTTAATGAACGTTATGACATCTGGCTCATCACAGAGCTGATACAATTCAAAATTATATCTTCTGCGCCACTGCCCTTGGTCGTTTATAGCTCCAAATATTTTCGGAGTATTTTACGCTCAAATATTCCCAAAAGTCTTTTATCTTTCTGCGTTAGAGTCCATGTTTCTGCTCCATATGTGAGGACCGGCCACAGCAATATTTTGTATATATTAATTTTAGTTCTTCTTTGAATGTTTCTTGAGTGGAAATGCTTTTGGAGTCCATTTGTAAGATTTATTCGTCTTTTAATTTCTTCGCTTGTTTTATTGGTAGCAGTCACTAGCGGTCCAAGGTATGTGAAGTTGTCAACACGTCCAAAGGTATGACTTCCAAAGACTGTTTCTCGTTCCTCATTTGCTATCGGATCCTTTGTAACCAACATGTACTTGGTTTTGTCTTCGATGATGACTAGACCGACCTGTTTCGCCACTGTTTCCAATTCTAGGAGATATTGCTCAACATCTCGCTTGCTACGCCCTATTATGTAAATGTCATCAGCATATGCTAAGACTTGTATCGATCTATTGTAAATAAGTACCGCCATCCCTAATTCGTGTATCTCGGACTGCCTTTTCTAAGGCAATATTAAATAGGAGGCAAGCCAGAGCATCCCCTTGTCTGAGTCCATCCTTTATCTCAAAGGATCTAGATTTCTCTCCCTGTATTCTAACAGTGGCTTCTAAGTTAGACATTGTCATTCTCGTTAGTTGGATAAGTTTCTCTGGTATACCAAACTCATGCATTGATTGGTATAGCTCTGTTCTCTGTCGTATGCGGCCTTGAAGTCGATGTATAGGTGATGGTTTCAATATTGAATTCTAATGTTTTCTCGAGAATCTGTCTTATTGAATGAATCTGGTCAATTGTTGATTTTTCTGGAGTGAATCCAGCTTGATATTTACCAACTATGCCCACTGTGTAAACTTGCAGCCTTTCGTAGAGAATATTTGCTAGTATTTTGTAAGCAGTTGTTAACAGGGTTATACCTCTGTAGTTGTCGCACTGGAGCTGGTCACCTTTTTTATGTAACGGGCATATCACGCCTTGAGACCATTCGCAAGGCATGGTCTCATTATGCCAAACAAGAAGTAAAAGCTTATGCAGTGTCTGTAGTAGGGCATCGCCACCATTCTTGTAGAGCTCACTGCAAATTTGATCAATTCCTGGGGATTTATTATTTTTAGGCTTTTAATGGCTTGGGCAATGTTTTCGATGGTAGGTGGTCTTTCGTTTGGGTTGAAAGGATTCCAATCATTTCGATTTGCTAGGGTGTTATCTGCTTCTTCGATATGATGGCCAGTGGAAAATTAATAGATTTTATAATAAATTCTGAAAAAACAGTATTAGTTCTGAAGAATAGTGGTGGAAAAATTTAAGAACCCGAAATTTTTTCACAATTGTTAGCTGCTATGCCGAAGTCATATCAAGCAACATTCACAGCAATTGACATTACTTTCAGTCAAGATCCTACTAGAATTGATTTTATTATGGTGAAAAATAAACTCTTACAGGAAGAATCTCGTCAAGGAAATTCTCATAAAAGTAATGAAGAATTCACAGCAGTTTTCTTTGTTAATAAGAATCGATATCACTATGGTCGTCAACAGAATTCCCAACAGGTCACACATGGTCCTGGAAATCATAGTAGAGAAGGACGATAGAATCACAGACGACAGTCAAATAGACAATACCCAGTAGTGGGACAAGGACAGGGCAATTTTCGATTTAAATGCTAAAGTACGGTAAAATTGGACATAAAGAAAATGAGTGCATCGAACGTCGGTCTGCTAATAGTGCAAGTGTCTGTCCAAATCAGGTTCATAAAGAAATTTCATTTCTTACTGATCTAAATGAATTTGAATCGCCACATCCTAATACAGTTTTGTGTGACAAAAGAAAGGAGCTTGTTGAGGTGAATATACACAGAAAGAAATAAATGGAAAGATTTTCAAAAGGGCTCGATTATTTGCAAGAGGTTGTAAACAAGAACTTGATCCAGATGAATATATTTACACTCCAATGGCCAGAATGATAACATTAAGAGCACTATTGGTATTAGCCCTTAAAACAGATTCAGAAATTCATCAAATGGATGTGAAGTCTGCTTTTCTAAATGGAGAATTGAAGGATCCTATTTATATGCAACCACCTCCTGGACTTTCACAAGTTAAGCAAGGTTATGTGTGTCATCTCAGAAAAGCTTTATATGGATTAAAACAAACCCTTAGTGTTGGTATGATCGGTTATATTTATTTTTACTTGATAAGAATTTCAGAAGATCTACAGAAAATCGCTGTTTATATATAAAATGTAATACTTACTTGCTAATTTGGGTAGATAATTTGATGATAATATCTATTAAGGTCATTGATGTAAATAACATAAAAGAGCAATTATCATCAGAATTTGAAATGAAAGATTTAACTAATAATTTAAATAAAAATGTGTTTCTGGGTATTGCAATTGAAAAGAAATTTAGAAAAGAAACAATTTAATATGAATTATTGTAAACCCTTGGATCTGCCTATTCAACCAAAATTAAATTTAATTAAAAATGAGAATGATCTCTCTAATGTGCCTTATAAACAACTTATTGGATCACTTATGTACATTATGTTAGGAACAGTACCAGATTTATAGTTTACAGTAATGTATTTTAGTCAATTTCAAAACTGTTTTGGTATCAACCATTGGAAGCGCTTAAAAAATGTTTTGAGGTATTTAGAAAATTTTGTTCTAAGATATGTAAAATCTAATACTACTCTCATAAATATTATTGCTTTTGTAGACTCTGATTTGCTTATAATATTAATAATCGGAAAAGTGTAAGTGGATTTGTTTTCAATTTTATAGTCTCAGTAGTTTTATAGTTTCAATCAATAGTAATATTATTTTCTGGAAATCAAAGTCAACAGTCAGTTGTAGCAATTTCTAGTATTGAGGCAGAGTGTCTCTTTCTTAAACAGTTACTAGAGGATATCTCTTAGGATTAGGACACAATCTCTTATTTATTTATTTATCGTATGGCAATTACAACACATTTAGAACAAATACACAAACACTAGTAATATAGGTATTTGACAAACTTTAAATAGTTACAAACAAACATCAAGTGTATTAATATAATCAATTGACTCTGAAGTTGCAAACAGGAAGTCTTCAGGGCTACCATTGTAGGATCTTGAGGGACACTCTTGAATAATGTGGTCGATGGTTTGGTTCTCCCCACAGTCACATTGAGGAGACGGGTTCTTTCCCCATTTATGTAGCATGTATGCACATCTGCCATGTCTGGTTCGGATCCTATTTAGAGTGGACCATGTTTTGCGTGGAAGATCAAAACCTGGTGGCTTGTGGGTAATGCAGGGCATGTTATTTTGCCATTCGTTCCATTCTTGGGACCATGCATTCGTGATGTTGAACTCCTCATGTATCATTCTTGCCGTTTTCATTGGTGGTTTTCTAGAACGGAGACGGGTATTTCGTGCATCCTCGGTATCTTGGTGGATCGGCAGGTTTATATTGTTCATGATCTTTTTGTATTCACGTGTAAGTGCGTCGACTCGTCGTAAATATGGAGGTGGGATGTGACTTAATACTGGAAGCCATTGGGTGGGAGTTGATTTAATTGTACCAGCTATCATCCTCATAGTGCTGTGCAGCTGATTGTCGACCTTCTTTACGTGTGGATTGTGTAGCCAGACTGGAGCACAATATTCAGCGGTCGAGAAAACAAGGGCTAAGGCAGTAGAGCGGAGAGTGGAAACCGATGCTCCCCAGGTGGTACCGCAGAGCTTCTGTATAATGTTATTTCTTGTACTCAACTTTTGGGCAGTTTTTGTTAAATGCTCTTTAAATGATAGCGTTCTGTCTAGTGTTACGCCCAGGTACTTCGGTGTTTTGTTGTGGGTAAGTGTGGTATTTTTAAACCATATGTTGAGTTCCTTTCCAGCAAGTTTATTGTTCAGGTGAAAGCAACTAACTTCTGCTTTGGATGCATTTGGTTGAAGTCGCCACAATCTCTTAAATTTTCTTCTAGTTTGATCTATGCTGATGATTTGAAGCTTTTTAAGACTATACATACTTCAAATGATTGTCAGTTACTACAGGAGGACCTAACCTCAGTTGTGGAATGGTTTAGGGACAACAATATGATCTTGAATATTAAGAAGTGTAGAGTCATATCTTTTACTCGCAAAATCGACTACATTCAAAATAATTATAGAATTGACAATTGTGTAGTATCTAGGAAAACCAAATGTAAAGATCTGGGAATATACTTACAGGCTAACATGAAATTTAATGAACACTATATAAATATTGTTGATAAGGCCTACAAAATATTGGGATTTGTAATAAGAAATTCCAAACACTTTAGTATAAACACAACCATTAGACTATATAACGCTTTAGTCAGACCAAACTTGGAATATGCATCAGTGGTATGGACTCCTGAAGCCAAAGTTCATATTAATCATATAGAAAAGGTACAAAAAAGATTTCTAAGGTATTTATAGCTTAAGAAATACAATGTGTATACTCACCTTACGCCATCAACAGAGTTGCTTCAAATATTTGGCTTGCAGTCATTAGAGCAAAGAAGAAACATGCATTGTGTTGTGTTTATTCATAATATCATTAACAATGTTAAATATAAGACATGTGGTTTGATCAACTTTATTAGGTTTCATGTACCAAAGGTCAACCTAAGGGTAAACAGTAATGACCTATTTTCTTGTAGTCCATATAATTCTTGTGCAATAATAAACTATATGCAATATCAGTGTAATGAGTTAATAAAGGTCTGTGATATAGACCTCTTTACCTGTAGTGTAAGGGATATTAAAAAATGTTATGAATAGATAAGTAATGGACTGAATTTTAAAATTTTATTAACTTGTGTCTTTTTTTTTAATGTGTTTTTATTTTGTACTTGTGTGTATATTGTAGTTATTGTGTGTATATTTTTATACCAAGTAATGAGCACTCTTACATGTAATTACTACCTAGGTGGTGTTTATAAGTTTTAATAAATAAATAAATATGATTTTTAAAATTGTTGATCCAATAGTGATATTTCAAGACAATCAGTCATGCAAAAAGATTACTTGCACTTTAGAATCAAAACGATCTAAACACATAGATGTTCATTACTTTATTAGAGATTGTGTTTTTGAGAATAAAATCAAACTGGTATATGTACTCAGCGAACATCAGTGTGCTGATATGATGACAAAAGCATTATCTTGTGTTAAGTTCAAAAATTTTAGAGACTGTATAGTTATCTGTAGTATTACTACTGATACTGATTGATACTTATCTGATATTAATGTTTAAACCGTATTCATTTTACAAATTCCCAATCGTCAATAGAACCACGTGTAAGCCAAACAGGGTCGTACTAATGTACTATGTACTATGTATCATATGATTTTTAAAAATATTTACTTTTGAAACTGTTAGTGTAAGAATTTCTTGAAATTTAATCATTAAATCACAATTAAACTAAACTCTAAAAAATAACACGACCAGTAAATATCTTAACAATAACTATAACATAAATATAACACAATATATTAACTTAAAAATCAACACGATACAATTTGAATTTAAAATGCTGGCAAGTTTGGATCTGTAACATGAGAATCTGTCTGACTTAAGGTAATAAATTATATTTAATAGCCTCTTGACGAATGAGACAGCGAATATCAACACGTGCTCATGTTTGCTGATGGGAATTTGGTAAACGAATGTACTTTAATAATTAGTTATTTTGGCGGAATTGAGGGGAGCTGTTAAAATACCACAATTCCCGCTTGATTTTAAAAGTGACATATGTCATGTCAGATTGTAACTATAGAAGTCAGTAGAGTTGACTTGATGTTGTTCGTTGTTGTGTTGTAATGGTCGATGGCTATCAAGATTCTTATTATTAAAAGTATTCAATAACTAGTTAAATATTGTTTGTTTTACTGCTTCGAATCCAGTAATCATTTCATAATCTTACCGATGTTTTTTATAATGTCAATCGATTGATATATTTTCCACTGCTGTAACATTCTGTCTTGGATAAGAAACAAGAAGAAACAAGAATCTATTATTTCTAAAACCTTTATGGACGCGTAGTCACGTCCCGAGTAAAAACAAATTCAGTTAGAATAAAATATGACTTTATTTGTCAGTTCGGACTCGCCTATTCGGAAAAATATGATTTCATAAAAATATAAAAAAGCTGTTCGGTATTGCCTTCTGACCATCTTACATCGATAAAAAGATTTCCTCATATTATTTTATGGCGTTTCTTCGGTCCACGGCCCTATGTGTGTATCAAGAACTTTTCATTTTATCCTTTTTATTATATATTTCTCTTTTTATAGCAACTAAATTCCTTTTAAGTTGTTTGTATCTCTCGGTATATTAAGTTACTTGTAAAGTTTTAAGATATATATAACACATTGGCGTATCTGCCACCTTTTAATTCTTTTTACCAAACTCGTGTTAATCATAAAAATGTTATCGCTTTTATCTTAAATCTATTTCTTATTCCTTATGTGTGATGTGGGTATATGATACCCAAAGGTATAGCAGATAATCACTAAATCATGCTTCGACTTAACATCCGATCACTCGCCAGTATTTTTTACCCTGTCTTCTGAAATAATTTATTTACTCACCCTGACCCTGCCCTCTGAAATAATTTATTTACCTATACCTCCTACGCTTTATTGATCAAAAACCAATTAGACGTAATTTAAAGAAACCATTACTAATAACTTAAACATAAACTTATGTCTAAAGACAGAAAGTGATCTAGACACTGCTGTGGATCGTCTAACTACATGTATACAGAAAGCGTGGTGGGAATCCACCCCACCAACCCATATTAAACCTAACAAGGAGTTTTACCCCAAGGCCATTACACACAAAATTGGAGAGAAGAGAAAAATAAATCTGCATTTAACAAAGCAGCAAAAGACCTGAAAAAAATGCTAAATGATCTAAAAAATACATCAACTGCAAAATACCTGAGAGATTTATCGCCATTAGAAGACACAGATTACACCCTTTGGAAGGCTACCAGAAAATTGTTACGACACCACAACAACATATACCACCTATCAAAACGAGTAACGGACATTGGGCACTGATGATGAAAAAGCAAACATATTTCTCGAACACTTGGAAACTACCTTAACTCCATTTGCCTGTGAGGTACAACCGGAAGAAGAGGAAAATATTCATAGATATTTGGACTGTCTCCTGATAGATATTCGGACTTTGGACTCCTCTTAATCCACGCACCAACGGAAGAAGCAAATGAAGACGACAAGGAGGAATTTTATGAAATTTTAGAACAACAGTACACAATGGCACCCAGATACGACGTCAAAATCATACTGGGAGACTTCAATGCCAAACTAGGTAAAAAGGACCATCTCAGAGCGGTGATCGGCACACATAGCTTACATGATAACACTTATGATAACGGATCAAGACTGGCAGAATTCGCTGTAGCCAACAATATGGTAGTAAAAACTACACAATTCCAAAGAAAAGAAATACATAAAGTAACCTGGGCGTCAAATGACGGAATCACACGAAACCAGATAGACCATGTGCTTATGGATGGAAGACATTCTAGCAATATCATCAGCGCACACAGTCTAAGGGTAGCAGAAAGTGACTCTGACCACTTCCTGGTCAGAACAAAAATGAGAACAAGGCTAAAGACGAGACAGCGAAAGCAAAGCCAACAAGGAAACAGATGGGACATTTCAAGGCTCGATTTACCTGATAATGAACGCCAATATCAGACACTGATCCAAAAGAAATTGCAGACACTGGAAGAAGAAGAAACAACAACGCTAGAATTTACCATTGACCAGAAATGGCAAAATATAACGAACGCCATAGAAAGTGCCACAGCGGAAACTATAGGAAAAGAAAGAAATAACAAGAAGAAAAACCAGTGGTTTGACCAGGAGTGCGAACAAAGGTTGCATCAGAAAGCAATCAAGAGGCTAGAGTTACTAACACGCCCTACAGATGAGAACAGGGAAGACTACAACAGAGTAAGGACTCAAACGAGAAGACTTTTGAAAAGAAAAAAGAAACAGTACCTAGAAGTGCGAATACAGCAACTGGTGGAGGAACATAGAACCGGTCAATCTAGACAGTTTTATAAGGACCTAAAAACAGTGAAGGGCAACACGACCAACAGCCCAAGACTTAAAAAAGACGATGCAGGACAATTGCTCACAGACGACGAGGAGATAACTACAACTACTAAATACAGAAAAACCCACAACGACAGGGCAACAAAGACAGTATCAGTTAGCCGAACTGAAATACCAGGGCCCACACTAGCTGAAGTAAAGTCCGCAATTTCGTCCCTAAAAAACCATAAAGCCCTAGGCCCAGACGACATACAGGCGGAACTACTAAAAAAAGGGGTATATATGGATATATATCCACCTTGAGATATATCATCTTATAAGAGAAGTCTGGCAAAGAGAAAAAATACCGAAACACTGGCATGAAAGCCATATAGTACCTATCCACAAGAAGGGAGACAAACAAATATATCGAAACTATAGAGGAATATCGTTAATCAATACAACGTACAAAATTATATCCATAATACTGTCTAGAAGGCTAACTCCATACGCAGAGGAAATAATAGGCGACTACCAAAGCAGATTCAGGCCGGGAAGGTCGACCATAGACCAGATATACGTCCTACGCCAGGTGTTGGAAAAAACTGGGAATTCAACCGCGATGTACACCAAATCTTCGTGGACTTTAAACAAGCTTACGATTCTATTAGCAGAGAAGCATTGTGGGAGACCATTGTAAAAATGGGAGTACCTGGAAAGCTGGTACGATTAGCACAGGTGAGCACAGAGAACACTTCCGCACGGATCAGAATTGGCAGCACCACGTCGGAGGAACGTGGGCTCATTGACACCGGGCTTAGACAAGGAGATCCTCTCGCCCCCCTGCTATTTAATTTTGCACTGGAACATGCAGTAAGGAAAGCTCAACCACAACTGACAAACGGATTTGCCGCCCAAGGATCAAAAATACTATTGACGTTTAGGGATGATTGGATTGGACATAATTGCACAATCCACCAGAGATGCAAAAGAAGTTTTCACCCTATTCGAAAACGGACCCAAGGAAGTTGGTCTGAAGGTCAACGAGGACAAGACCAAGTACATGGTAGTTACGAAGAACCCAAGACCAAGGGTTAGACAAAACGTAACAATCAATGAATACAACTTTGAAGTCGTCAATCTGAAAATAAATATGAAAAGGACGTGGCAGCCAGGATCATTGCAGGAAACGGGGCATATTACTCATTAATGACTCTACTTAAATCAAAAATGCTCTCAATACCGGCAAAAATAAGAGTGTACAAGACAATAATTCGTCCCACAATAAGGTATGGAAGCGAGACATGGACTTTGAACCAGCGGGAAACGACAAAATTACTGGTACTGGAAAGAAAGATACTGTGGACTATCTATGGGCCTTACAGAGAAGAGACAACAGGAGAATGAACTCCAGACAGTATATGGAGATGAAAACATAGTACGCTACATTAAAGCAAACCGAATAAAATGGGCGGGCCACGTACTAAGATCGAGTGACGAAAGACTCCTGAACGCCACATTCTGGGAAAGGCCCGATGGCAGAAGGTTAGTTGGTCGCCCAAGAAAGAGATGGAAGGACGCAGTAGCCAGTGACCTACGCAAAATGGGAATACAGCAATGGGAAATAGCTGCTCAGGACCGACAATGGAGGGAAATAGTAAACGCGGCCAAGACTCACATAGAGTTGTAGAGCCAAATGATGATAATGATGATGATGATTTGGACTGCCCATACCAGATATCTATGCCCATTAAACATTTTAGACAAACCGAAATTATTGACGCAATACTTAATACTAATAAAAATAAAGCTCCTGTTTATAAGCTGATTACTGGATTCGTCTTATGTCAATTACCACAAAATGCGATCCTCTTAATAATACAAATCTACAACGCAGTATTAGGATTAGGATATTTTCCTTAGAGAGACCTATAAACTCTGGCGTACCTCAAGGTAGTGTGCTTGGTCCACTCTTATATCTATTATACACGGCCGACCTACTCACTTCTGATCAGTGTTCCTTGGCAACATTTGCTGTTGACACCGTCATCCTCTCGTCGCACACAAATTCGATCGAAGCATCAAGAAGGTTACAAGTCCACTTAAACACCATTCAGATGTGATTAAGAAAATGACGAATAAAGGTTAATGAAAGTAAATCAAACCATGTAACTTTTACAACTAAACGTCTGACATGTCCACCTGTACAACTAAACAATCCAGACATACCGCAATCCGATAGTGTAAAATACCTTAGTATTCATCTTGATAGACGAATTATCAGTGAATTATATCAGCCACCAATGGAGGAACGAAGATTGAAGAGGACTTGGCCAGAAGACTTGGTTACATAGATGAAAATGGAGAACTGTCGCTGGATGGTACCTAAATCAAGTCAATATTGTCATCACATTTATTAATTACTCAATGTTCTGTCTATGAGTAGATAAAGTAAATATGCGTTTAAAAATAATCATCATTGTTAAAGTCTAGTCTATTTTTATTGCTTTTTTTTATATATAATGACGTTATATCAACAAATAAATAAACTTTTTATTTTTATTTCGTAATATTATATTTTATTCCATACATTCTACCGTTGATTGAATAACCCATTCAATCAACGATTCTAACTAAAACAAATAGTTTGTTTACTTGGTGGAATTGTTGGGCCGAAAGTGAATACCATCCGTAAGTGTTAGTCTATTTTCGTCCGCCTGTATAAATTATTAATGATTGAGAAAGATTTCAAGTTTTATATTAGTACATCACATTTCGAAGCAACTCGTAGGTTAAAAATAATGTCACCTATTTTTACGAGATAAGTAACGTTTCCGTTTTGAAGCGTACTTAATGAGAATCTTAAAAGTCCGCCTATGCGCTCTATCAAACCGTGAAAAAAATTACATCACTCCTGTAACTTTATAAAATATAGGTACATTTCGTTTTGTGTGGTTATAATCACAGATGTTTAGTATTATAGTATAAAACATAAAATAGCAGGTTTGCTATTTTTATTGAAGTTTGTTGCCCTCATGTAACAATAAATAACCCCATAGCCATAAAACAATGATAGGCGAACCCCTACAAATATGCATAAAAAATCCAAATAAACCCCTGAAAAAAGACGACTGATTTAATCAATCGATTCCTGATGTCTTAATATTGTTCTGAATCCATTTTCGTGTGGCATTTTAATACAATTATTTTCATTTTTATTTCGAATAAGCCACAATTTATATATATATATATATATATATATATATATATATATATATATATATATATATATATATATATATATATATATTTCTTCGACGTCTTCCGATTTCCAATCTCCATCTCATTCTATCGTTCCATAGATCGTCCTCCAGTTCTCTTTCTCTGATTTCTTTATCAACTCCTTCTCTCCAACTTCTTCTAGGCCTTCCTGGTCTTCGCCTACCTCTTGGTTGCCATTCAAGAATTTGTCTTGGTATTCTATTCTCCGGCATTCTCCTTACGTGTCCGTACCATCTGAGTTGTGTCGTTTTGACACAACCCCCATGATTTCTCGGACTCTCTCGTTTGTTATGCTGTCGCGTCTGGAGATTTCCGCCGAGCGGCGCCAGAAGTCCATTTCTGTTGCTCTAAGCATTTTCTCTGTTCTGTCTTTTAGGGGCCACACTTCGCATCCATATGTTTTGATACTTTTTATTATGGTGTTGTATATTCTTCTTTTATTTTCTTTAGAGATGTTTTTATCCCACAGTACGCTGTTCAGTAAGACTATGCCTTTCCTTCCCTGTGTATTTCGTTCCTTAATGGCTGCATCTAATTTTCCGTCCTGAGTGATCTTTACTCCTAGGTATTTGTAGTCATCACATAGTTTGATCTCTTGATTTTCATCTACGAGAAGGTTATGTTGATCTCCTCCGATACTTATGTACTCAGTTTTTTCCATATTCACTTCCAAGCCCCACTTTGTAAACTCTTCTAATAGTTTTCGCATCATGTAACTAAGGTCTTCAGAGTCCTGTGCGATGATGACCTGGTCATCCGCAAAGCACAGAGTGTACAAAGTTGTATGCCCATATTCGTCTAGTCTAAAGTCTATTAGTGGTATGCCCATATTCGTACATTTTTTCTTCCATTTGTTGAGTGCTGCTTCGAGGTATATTTTGAATAATGTTGGGGATATACAGCATCCTTGTCTTAGTCCTTTAGTCACTTTGAATCCCGGTGTTATCAGATTTCCTGTTTTAATTCTTGTTGTTTGTTGGTAGTACAACGTTTTTACTGCTTCAATTAATTCTATATTTATATTTGTTTTCCCCAGTGCCTCCCATAATTTATCAAGCGGGATACTATCATATGCTTTCCCAAGGTCTACGAACGTCAGATGGACTCCTTGGCCACGAGCAACTTTCTTTTCAATTATCTGAGTAATAGAGAAGACATGGTCTATTGTGGATCGACCTGCACGAAAACCAGCCTGTTTTTCGGCTTCCATATCTTGGTATTCTTCTTCTATTCGATTTTTTATTATTTTCCCATATATTCTGCTAATACTACTAGTAACTGCAATTCCTCTATAGTTTTCAGGTTTCGATTTATCTCCCTTTTTATGGATGGTGCTCATATGCTATTCTTTCCATTCCTCAGGTATTTCATGTTTATTTATGCATTCCTGGAAAAGTTGTCGTAGTCGTTGAATTAGTATTTTGGGTCCATGTTTAATGAGTTCCGGAGCTACATTTCCTGGGCCAGGTGATTTGCCATTTTTTAGATGTCTGCATACGGTTTCGACTTCTCTCTCATTTATTCTGATTGGTGATCCTATCAGCCTGACGCCTTGTAAACCATAGTTCTCTATCTGTTTGAAGGGCTCTCTTGTCTCTGTTAGTAAATCTTTAAAGTATTCTTCCCAAGTTTGTGGTGATATGGACTGGATAATATCTCTTTTTCTGTTGTTTCTTAAATTTTTTAACAGTTTCTAGCTTTCTGAACTTTGGCTTCCACCAATGTATGTATTTATCATGGTGCACTTTTTTCCCAGGATTCATTTTTCTTTTGGCATATTTTTCTTCTGACCATCGCTTGCATTCTTTTTTATTCGATTCTGTCTTCCACATTTCTTGTGTTCAGATATTTTTGATACAATTTTCTTTTCTGGTCTGGCCACAATTTATATTCATACTGATTACTGGTCTATAACCCACAATATTTCTCTATTTTGGATATAAAACAAGTTAACACCATACATAACTCTCATAATAAATTCTTAGATTTATTATTTTGTAATCATCCTCAGTTAGTTGTTATAGTTGAAGCCTCCCATTTAATATTAGAGAATAACTTTCATAGAGAGAAAGAATTCAAAGCATTCTATAAGAAAGTTAACATCAAAAGAAATCGTTTTCGGAAAACGATTTCCGAAGTGGAAATTAAAACGTCAATAAACTTACTATAACATTTAATTGCGGCTTATTCCCATTTAAATAGTAATTACATATATCCATTAGTTTCTGCATTTTTTTCTCGGACCCTGCTATTAGTAGGTACTATGTCGTCCGCACACATTAAGGACACATTATTGTTACCGGTTGTAATCTGTGGTATCCTATTATTGTCTGTAGTTGGTTGGTTCTTACTGTAGTATTTCTTATCAATTCGTTCATTACTCTTATGAATAGCAAAGGGCTGAAACTATCTCCTTGTTTAATACCTCTCTTTCAATAAAATTCTTCCGATCTTTCCCCTGTTATATGTACTCGTCCTTTTACCTATTTGTAAGTACCTTCTATAATTTTTAATAATGTATTCAGTACATTTATTTTCCTCAAGCATTTCCATCTTGGAAAAGACAAGTGAATTTAATATAGACACACATCATCTTTTCATTGATTTTGTGAGTGCCTATGGTAGCATCCATCGAGAATTTCTGATCCATGCACTGAAAGAGTTTAATATTCCAACTCAACTCATTGATATAGTAAAAGAAACACTTAAAGTACAAAGCAAAATTCGAATTCAAAACTCACTAACAGATACAATCCATGTGAGAACGGGCCTACGACAGGGAGATGCCCTATCCTGTATTCTATTCAACATCACATTAGAGAAAATAATTAGAGAGTCAAAAGTCAACACCAGAGGAACAATAATAACAAAAAGTGTACAAATATTGGCATTTGCAGATGATGTTGATATCATAGCTAGAAGAAAGAGAGATGATAGAAGCATTTAATGCGATAGAAAGAGCGGCACAAAACAGTGGCCTAAATATTAACGAAATAAAAACCAAATACATGAAGGCCAGCAAATCGACAGGCCAAAGAAACCTACAGAATCTGACAATAGGAGACTATAACATCGAAAGCGTGAAAAATTTTAGATATCTATGTTCACTAGTTACCGCAGATAACAATGTCAGTGAAGAAGTTAAGAGAAGAATACATATCGCTAATAAAACATATAATGGACTAATTAAACATCTAAGATCTAACATCACAAGAAAAACCAAATGCAAAATATACAAGACCCCGATAAAACCGGTCCTTGTATATGGATCAGAGACAAGGACACTATCAAAAAGTGATGAGAACCTATTAGGTACGTTTGAATGAAAAATCCTTAGACACATATATAAGGGGGTGAAAGAAAATGACATATGGTGCAGAAGATATAATTTTGTACTATACACAGCATACAATGAACCCGAGGTCATAACATCCATAAAGATCGGACGTCTGCGCTGGATGGGCCATGTTGAACGGATGTTGGAAACTAAAACACCAAAACATATAATGGGGCAAACACCAGTAGGGAGAAGGTCAAAGGGAAGTCCCAAACTTAGATACATAGAAGAAGTGGAACAAGATCTGAAAACCCTTAAGATTACTAACTGAAAAAACAAAGAAAGGAACAGAACAGAATGGCGGAAAATCCTGGAACAAGCCAGGACCCAGAAAGGATTGTCGAGCTACTGATGATGATGAATCCGTTTATTACTTCTTCTTTACTTATTTGCTCTAGCTTTTTTCTTTCTATGATAAAATCCTAAGTTGAGTTTACAAAAAGAGCAGCGGAAGTTGGTTTCAGCAACAGGCACTTACAGAAAACATTCATTCATGATTTATAATGTTGTTTAAAATTAATAACCTATGTAGTAAAAAACCACCCAAATATAATATTAAAAATGATGCAATCTAAACACAACATTATAAATTTTATCTCTTGTTAAGTAATTAGTGCTGATAAGAAAGTCAGTTAGATGATAGTGGCAATTTTATAATTTTAATTATCATACCAGAAACCACAAGAGAGAACCAACAACAGCAGCAAAATCGATAAAGAAGTCTCGCAAAGTAACCAAAGGTTTATAATTAATTTCTTGACAAAATTTTATTATAAAATAGTTTTTCACAGTAATGTTTTGTACTGTTTTATCTAGCTAGACAGCTTTAAAGATAGTTTAGTAAAACAAAAAGTATTCCAAATAACGTAGTTAATCGACAAAGATGTAAAGATTGTCTCTTTTTTCTTTGTGTTTCTTAAGTACTCGACAGATCATTCTTCAAATCATGTTCTTGGTTGTCCGTCTGTGGAATGGCTTTTGAAGGAAAAGCCCTAGATTCTTGGAACTTTTTGCACTGTTCTTCATGCAGAAAGAGTGTGTGATATAGAAAATACTGAATCTCATGAATTAAAGAAGATGAGTTTGATATAAACACAAAAATGAATACATCAGGTACAACAAAAAAGAAAATCATTTCCATACGAAAGAGTATATTGCGAAATGGAAACGAAGAGTAATAGAAATAACTACTATCGCGGATAGAGTAGCTAGCTTAATGTCACAAGTATCAAAGAGATACAATATACAAACTATACAAATACACGCCCCTCATAATGACTAAGAAATAGAGGAACTCTACAGTAACATGACTGAAGCATTAATAAGTCACTTCAAGTATTTAATTGGTGACTGTAATGATAAATTGAGAAAGAGAAACGGCAAGAAACAAGTCATAGGAAAGTATGAAGTCGGTGAGAGGAATGAAAGGGAAAAAAGACTTAAAGATTTAGTTTGCACACTACCAAAAATATGCCTAGTGCAAATACATTCTTTAAGAAAAAAATCGAACAGAAAACGGACTTGGGTAGCACAAAATGGAATCACTAAGAACGAAATTGACTCAATTCTAACCAACAACAGCTACAATAAAAGATGTCAGTGTAATAAATAAATTTTAAACAAGCAGCGTCCATAGACTAATCAGAGCAAAAATTCTAGATCTGGACCTGGAAAGAACAAAATTAATCACAAAACCAACAGTAACCGGTATAAATATTAACAATCTAAAAGAAAACTCATATCACTACCAAAGGGCAATAAATAAAAGGTTATATGACCAAATCTACAGCTCTCAATTAATGGAAATCATGCTTGACAGTGTCAAAGAAATCGGAGGTCCGCAACAACAAAATGAACACAGTAAACTCTCTGATAAAACCAAAATAATGCTAAAACAAAGAAGGGAAATGAAAGTAAGTAGCAACATACAGACAATACAATACACAGAACTTTGTAAAACAATAAAGAAAAGTATTAAGGAAGACTAATAAAAAATGCAATCGAAAACATAAAAAACTATAAGAAAACAAGACATAAATGAAATAATACAACTCGTGACTAAATTTTACAGCGAATTATACAAAACCCCTGAAACGCTTGAAGAAGCAATCAGTGACCAAGAAGATGTACCAATTTTCCCTCCGCAAGAAATAGAATCGACAATCACAAAAATGAAAAGCCGTAAAGCAGCTGGAATAGATGGCATAACACTGAAACTGCTTTGCTTTGAACTCTTTATAACTACAGAGTTTATAATAAAATTTGCATATCTCTTATTTTTCTTTTTATGTAGATATTACTGTCTGTTTTTCAATGTGCCTCCAGTAAGTTGTCGTTCCATCATTTTCGTGGTCTTCCTACTGATTGTAGGTGTCTCTTGCCGTCTTTACTACTCTATTTGTTGTCATTTGACTTATACGACCGTTCCATTCTACTCTTTTCTTTCTTACTCAGTCCTTGATGTTCTTCACCTTGCATCTACATCGTATATCTGTACTTCTAGCTCTGTTCCATAGTGTCTTACCATCAATTTTTCTAAGTGTTGTCATCTCTGCTGATTCTAACATCCTTTTTATCCTCTCTGTGTCAGATCGTGTTTCTGCCGCGTATGTCACTATTGGTCTGATGACGGTTTTGTAAATTCTGCCTTTCATTTCTTTCCTTATATTTTTATTTCTCCATATTGTTTCATTCAGGCAACCTGAGGCTCTGTTTGCCCTATTCACTTGATCTTACACTTCCGTTTCGAGCTTTCCGTAGCTAGATGTTAGATACAAATGCATTTTATCTTTTTTGGGGAAATTAACACGGTAAATTTTCTGGCAGTTATATTGGTGCAGCATACGTTGTAGATCATCTTCACTTTGAGAGAGTAGTATATTATTTTAAGTTGTTTTTCTCCCATTTGATATCCTTTTTTAGTTCTTACTTTTTTTATTATTTCATCCATAGGAAGGTTGAACAATAGAGGCCTCAGGGAATCTCTCTATCTTATCCCATTGCCAGCTTCAATATTGTCAGTTAGTTCTTTTTCAATATATATATATATATATATATATATATATATATATATATATATATATATATATATATATATATATATATATTTATGTATATATATTCAGGGATTCTACAGTATTCACTGCCTTCCCTCGCTCAACCGTTTCCATCTCTCCCTGTTGTCCCATTCTCCATCGTTTAGGCCTCTTTGTGGGGCTCCATTCGGTTATTATCCATCTGCTGTCACTAGTTCTTCTTACATGACCATACCACTTTATTCTTTTTTGTTCTATATAATATGTTAGTATGTCTGTTTCTATTCTGTTTCTATGAAAGACGTTGTGGTGGTATAAAAAATTAGTAATACATTTCCTTAAACTAATGCTATTAAATTCTCATTTGTTATACGAGTACTCAAGTCATAAAATGTCACTCTATGATTTTCGATTATCGATTCTTACCTCGCTTTTACCAGATCAACAAAATAAAATTATTACAAACAACAAAGCACCATATTTATATTATTACTAAAATTTCTGCAATAAGTCATGTCGTAAACACAAAGAAAACGTTAAAGGCAATGTTCACAAATAACCTACGAAAACAAACAATATATCATTGTGAAAACTGTCCGGAAAAACTTGGACTTTGTGTTGGCTTTGTTGATTTTTATGCTTAGAGTCAAGTTTTTTATCTTTTGTTATTTTGTTTTATTCCTTATTTTAGTTGACTTTTATTTTTATTTGTTGACAAAAATAGAAACTAAATTAGTAAGACTCACATGAGCGCCAGTCAGCAATACCAAAAATTTCTTACCAGGGTGCGCATGGCGCACATGTGAGTCGCATGTCAAAAATTAGCTAAGACCCTGTATATATCATTTTAAATATTAACACTGTCCTGCTAACAACAAATACATAAGCATTTTTACAACAATACTTTTCCGCACCAGATATACATTATCCCTAAAAAGTGTGCAGTCAAGGTGTTAATAATTATCTTGTTTTTCTGAATTATTTAAATCTAAGAGAGTAAAAATAACATATAATTATGTAGTCTTTGTTATAGACATTTAGACTTACATTGGCCTGCACGCCTATGAATACCAACTACCCCCACACCTTCGATTTAAAAGTCATTGTTTTTTGCGCAGCCTTGCTTGCCTTTGCCACCAAACACAATTTATAAATTTTATTTACACTTGGACCTAAGGACGAAAGATATTTCTTTCCTTTTTCTCACACACTTCTACGGTTTTTCCCCCTTGAATCTTGTAATGTTACCTGTCCGATTGCGATGAATGTAGTTGTGTCTCTTTCTTATGTTAAGCTTAACTTCGCTACAAAGAGGTTAAATTGATCTATGAAACTTTATAGGTAATAAGGGGATGTAAACGGTGCATCGTATGGTGGTGTGGTATGCAGGTAAATGCAGCAATGACAGCTTGCCTGCACTTCTTTTATTAAATTTAGCCAGTGGCGTTCATTTTGCCATAAATAAAATAAAATATATGTAACTAAAAACCTACAAAGCATTATGGCAGATTAAAATAATTGCTAATATGACACAACGATTCTGTTTCATGCAGAGCTACAACAAGCGAATGGTGGTGCTCAGTATTGAAATTAAATCTTAGCTGTCTTTCGCATTATGATTTGGGTTAGTGGCGTTTATTTCGCAATAAGATATTTTTATATAGAACCGGCAACTAAAATTTTACAAAATTTTTTAACTCGGTTTGAAAATTGGACGTTTACAACTGGGTTTAACTTCTCTACAGAAAAAAAACAAACTACATAATTTTTAATAAAAACAGATCTCAGTATTCAACTGACCTAACTTTAAATAATTATAATATAATACTTAACTATCATTAAAACAATCAGAAGAACTTAATTTTCTAGGTTTAACTTTTACCAGAACCTCAAATTGGAACTTGCATATCAACAAACTATAAAATTCCTGTCAATCTACGTTAAATATACTTAAAATTCTGTCTAATAAAGTTTGGGGCGCAGATACTAAAATATTAATAAACTTATATAAATCACTCATTAGGAGTAAACTAGATCACGGTTGCATTTGTTATAACGGCGCAAGCAAAACTACCTTAAAAAAGCTTAACAGTATTCAATCTACAGCTTTGAGATTGGCACTTGGTATATTTAGAACTAGTCCCACTAGTAGTCTACAAGTTCTAGCTAAAGAGCCACCTCTAAACATAAGGCGACAACAATTATCACTAAATTACATTGCCAAAATTTCAGTTAAAAAAAATATCCTCCTTTCTCCCAAATTTCCGTCATAGCATCCTCTCTTTTAAATAGACAACAAACTGTATACCTCTAATAGAAAGAATAAAAGTGACAAATTTTAACATGGATCAACTTAGTCTAATGCTATATACAAATGCAATGTCTCCTCCATGAACAACCCGCCTACTGACCATTGACCTAACACTAAGAAAGTACCTCAAATCAAATACAAACTTCTCGATAATTAAACATTTTTTTTTGCAGAAATCATATTCCGTTACCCCAACTACTTACAAATATTTACCGATGCCTCTACTCTCTAAAACCCCAGATGGACATGCTGCTGCTTACTATTCTAATGAAAAAAACTAGAGCACACACTTACCTACAAATTGTAGTATACTCACAGGCGAGGCCACAGCTATATTAAAAGCCTTAACTTTTTTCAAAACGAGTACACGATGAAGTGCGTGATCATTACAGATTCACTTAATGCGTTATTGAAATTAAAGCAAATTTATACAACAAATCCCATTATACAAGCAATAAAAAATGAATTAGAAATACTTCATTCCATGGGAAAGAACACAGCTTTCATTTAGGTACCATCGCACACTGGAATCTTTGGAAATGTAAAAGCAGATCAACTAGCATCTACAAGCCGTATTAACTTAGAAGATACTATAAAAATTACAAAATATCCTTATAGTGACATGAACCATCTGATTAAAGTTAGGAAAATTCAGCAACCAAATTAAACCTAATATGGCTGAAAGTGAACAGCTCTTTGAATAACCCCACAAATAGACGAGATCAAGTAATTATAAAAAGTTTAAGAATTGGTCATACTGCTGTCACACACAAATTTTTAATCAGTAAAGATTAACCACCAATTTGCAACAACTGCTCCACTTCATTGACAGTGAAACACTTGTATTATACTTTTTAATGTACATAATCGTATTAAAACTATTGTGTTTCTCATCCGACTAATAACCCTGCGTGGTTGATGTGGAATAAGTATTTAAAAAAAAAAGAGTTCTTTATACTAATTAAGTAATGAGAAGAACAAAACAAAAAAACATTTGTCCTATAGCGCTCACCGTTGACGGTGATGGCCTGATTCGAAAAAACGTCTGGACTTTTTCGAGATGCATTGGATGTTATTGTATCTCATCTAGATTGCTATCGTCTCAAATTTGTCAATACTGTTTGTTGATGTACCCATTCATACAAAAATGGGCCTCATCGCTAATAATGATTTTTTTGTACGGATGTAGGCCCAAGTCTCGACGCAACATTCTTGTTGTGGTCTGTGAAAGGTCGAGTTCTTGTGAGCGGCGTGACCGTTTCTCCACTACCAGGTGTATTGCAAATTAATGGTTTGCATAACATGGAAGACCAATTGGGATACGAATTATTTATCGTCGAATTCACAGTTGTTGCATTTTCGGCCACACTGGGCGCTTCCTCTCAACCCTGAACAATGAACTAATCGTCTTGAATGGTGCAGAGAACGATTGTCTTTGGACCAAAAATTACATGGGATTATCTTAAGTGACGAATCTCGACTTTCAGTTTAGGGATGCGATGACCAGCCAGAGTCAGAAGACGACGCGTGGTGAAAAACGAAATCACTATTTTTTTGTCATCAAGTGCGCCTCACTATTTGGGTTATGGTGTGAAGGTCACCTCTAATCTTTGTCAGAGAGAACATGGCAGCTCAGCGAAACGTACAAAATTCTGGAATTTCATCTCATACACCACCTTCAGACGCTCCAGCATCTAATTTTTCAGCTGGATAACGCGATACTGGAAATTTCGAGAGGTACCATGGACTTCTTTGAACAGACTGTAGTCAATCTTTTGCTTATAAATTTGCACTGGGTATATATGTAGGCTTAATTTAGTCGCTTCTGTTTCTGAAACTCTTAAATATGCAGCCAAAGGGTGTGTGAGTTTAATTTTTTACTCACTGTTTATATACTCCTTAATTTTCAGTCATTGGACATGTGGGTTTAATTTACTTTTTGCCATGCCTCGATCTGAACTAGTAATGACCGCTTGAGGTCAAAGCATGACAAAAAATAGCATATGCTACTAGGAAGTACACAAATATTGCCCTAAATCGGCTTTGTCTCTTTATTTTTACTCCCTCGTGGTATAATGTACTATATTTATGTTTTTGGACCCCTTAAATATGAAGCCATGAAGGTATGTGGGTTTAATTTACTTATCTATGATTTTGACCCCAATTGGATGGGTCTAAACTTTTTCAAAAAGGCGGCATCAAAAATAGAGCCTACAGAAAATATGGTAACCCATGAAATATGGTAAATGGTGCCATTCTTCTTAATTTCATCTATTTTACAAATTATTTTTTTTAATAAACACAAAATGTATAAAAGAAAGATCAAATTAAACTACACAATTCATTTTCAAACCAGTCACTCGATCCATTAAATTCTACGGATATTTTTGTATCGTAGAAAACCATTGTTAGGCTTTGGGTACTATTTGTTAGGTCCAGTTTCTATTATATAGAAGTCTGTACTTACTATTTTACCCCAAAACCTAAAGTTTAAGGACGCTGTTTGTCGTACCCACTGGATTCGTTATATAGGATTCTGGGGCGCAACAGTCCGCACCCACTGCTATATGTACAATGAAGTTAGCCAACGCAAAAAACTGCCTCTCTATATTTTAGGTCAATTGAGGGATAAAACACTCTCATAATATAGCAGATTCAAAGCATATTGATAATAACAGCTGCATTATCTGCTACCCAACATAAGTTTAATTTGCAAAAACACCATATTCAATTTATCTTTGCACGAATAATTCAATCAAACTTCGAAATCGAGAGCAGGTGAACAATTTTTTTAGGGTACAGCATCATTTTTAGGTAAAGATTCGAAATTTTTTGTAAAATTGTATATTAAAAACAAACCAAAAAATCGAAAAGAAACATATTGTTTTGAAACTATTTTCTTATAACATTTCTACAGACATTATCTACTATATTTAATTTAAATAAACCGCGATTTTTAATTATTTTTTGAGAATCATTTCCGATTTGGAAACCAAAAAGTCAAACATAATTTATTTTTGATAAAATGTGCAGTTTCTTTATTGGAGTTTTTTAAAAGACAAATTACCATAGCAATACCACAAGCACCATAATCTAAAAATATTTTCAAATATACAGGGTCACCCATGTTGACGGAGTGGAACAAACTTATCTTTTTTTAATAGAACACTTTGTATATTTTGACATTTTTGGACTCTTCTCGATGTAATCGGTTTTTCAATATAAGTTTGGCAGTGTTATATGAGGTAATTTAAAAGTTTCGTTTTTTATTAATTTTGTAGCAAAATTAACACCCTGTAGAATTTTAAAGATTTAATATCAAAATATATATTTACGTTTAAGACTTTTTTTCTGGTCTATTATTGTCTAAAATTATTACCATAGCGAAATATTTAATTTTGATATACAGGGTGGGTCGAAACTCGGAATGAGTATTTTCTGAGTTTTCTTAAATGGAACACCTTGCATTATAGTATTGTAATGAAACGTTATTTTATGATAGTTTATTATTTATTAGACATTTCCTATACCTAACTACTTTAATTTGTAAGTTATTCCTGATTTTTTAAACCAAACAATAATTTTGTATCTCTTACGACAAGTGAGTAATTGGACATCATTGGACAATAATGCCGCACCCTGTAGTTCAAAAGGATACTTGTGAGAGGATTATCGGTCAAAAATTGGAGAAGAAAAAATGCCGGATTCTGCAATTTATTCTTTATTAAAGACGTTTCGTATATGAATCCATAAACATCATCAGTTTATCCAAAATAAATCAATAAGCTTACAGCTATAGCAGTTCAAAGCTTTTTGAAGAAAAAACAAAACAAGTCACAGAGAACAGAAGTATGTAAAAAAATGTTTTCATATGTTACATTTCACGTCTTTCGTTTTTGACATGAATAGATGACTCCAGGGGAATCATATTCAATGTCGTTTCAGCCACCTTGATAACATTTAACTGTACAAAAATATAGTAACGCGAAAAATATTTATTGCTCTATATTTGTTTAAATAAATTATAATAAACCTGCCTGATTTCAGAGGCCTTAGAAGCTCTTGGAGAAGACGACCAAAGAAACACCCATCAGAATATCAAATTAAGGGAAGACACATTGAAATGCATAAAAGAAAAGAAAAAACTACACATAAAATACCTAAACACCAAAAAACAGGAAGACTTAGACCTATATAGAGCGAAAAACAGAGAGGTAAAGAAAAGAGTAACAAATGAAAAGAACGAACGATGGGAACAAGCATGCACAGAGATAGAACGACATATCGGAGGAACGAGAAATTCAGAATCATGGCGAATATTAAAAGCACTTCAACGAAATAAGACAGAGAAAACCCAGATCGGCAAAATTAGTGAAAACGAGTGGCAAGAATACTACGTAGAACTACTTACAGAAAACCGTCCCCAATTTCAGGAAGAGAATATAGAACATGCAGGAAATGGGGCATACGACCAGATAGAAATAAGCCTGGCAGAAGTTAAGAGAGCAATCAAGACATTGAAGAACAAAAAAGCCAAAGGACCCGGAGGAATACCAAACGAACTAATTAAAAACGGAACGGAAAAGTTATTCCGCATGCTACATAGAATGTTTGAAAGAGGACTAAATGGAGAAGAAATACCTGCGGAATGGACACAAGCATACATCAGATCCATACATAAGAAAGGAAACAGGAAAAAATGTGAAAACTATAGAGGAATTAGTATAATATCGTCGGTAGGTAGACTTTACGGGAAAATTATTAAGGAAAAACTAGAAACTGAAATAATAGGAAAAATTGGAGAAGACCAAGCAGGGTTCACAGTAGGAAAATCATGCCTAGATCATACGTACACATTAGAACAACTGATAGAGAAGAAAATGGCAAAAAGGTAGACCGGTCCATCTGGCCTTTGTTGATCTAAAGAAAGCATATGACTCAATACCTAGAGTCAAATTATGGGAAGCAATGAATGATCTCGGAATCCGACAAACACTAATAAAAGCAGTTAAAGCACTATACAAAGAAAACAAAGTAACTATTAAATGTGGAAATAAAGCCTACAATCCATTTAAGACGACAAAAGGACTTCTACAAGGCTGTGCTACGTCCCCTACTCTGTTTAAAATATTCTTGGAAAAGACACTCAAACCATGGAGGAGAAAGTGCGAAGGAATGGGCATACCAGTAAGAGACGAATACCTATACACCTTAAGTTTTGCCGACGATCAAGTAGTCATCGCACAAGATGAAGAAGATCTCAGCTTTATGCTCAGAAAACTAGAAGAAGAATATAAAAACAACGGAATGGAAATAAACTTAGAGAAAACCGAATACCTAACAACAGAAAACAAGGATATGAGAAACCTAGAGATAGACGAGGGAAGACAAATAAATGGAACAGATAAATTCAAATATTTAGGAACCATAATATCGAACCAGGGAACAACAGAAGAAGATATAAACAACAGACTGAGACAAACAAGAAACTGTATAAGACAACTAAACTCAGTGTTGTGGGATAAGAATATTACGATAAAGACAAAAAAGAGAATATATAATACCCTGACAAGAAGTATCCTGACATATGGGTCCGAAAACTGGACAATAAACAAGAGAAATAGAGGTAGAATAAGAGCAGTAGAAATGGAGTTCCTGAGGAGAAGCTGTAAACTTACAAAAAGAGACAGAATTGAAAACGCAGAGATTAAGCGGAGAATGGGAGTGCAATCAGACATAATCGACTATATAGAGGAGAAGAGACTATCCTTGTACGGCCACGTCAGAAGAGCGGACAGAGGACGCTGGATAAATAAAATCACAGAATGGAGCCCGATTGGAAGAAGAAAGAGAGGAAGACCCCGAAGGTCATTCAGATATGAAATCGACGAGGCTATGGAGAAAAGAACCCTGTGAGATGGAGACTGGAATGACAGGGAAAATTGGAGAAAACGGTTGAGTGAAGGAAGACAGTGAAAACTGTGGAAATCCTTAGTAGTAGTAGTAAATTATAATTTTCAATAACGATTTTTTTAGGTTTTATGTGAAATTTCAGAGCAATGCATTGTCCTACTTTTATATTTAATATTTTTCTAGCGAAACAAAAATAACTTTAATACGAATAAAGTCTACTCTTATACGCGTTTTTTGTTTGTTTCTGCTGCAAAAAAAATTTTGTAGTATAGCTTTTAACCCTTTTTTACAGTACGTCACTGCTGACAAACTATGTAAGTAAAAGTACCTATATTATATAATGCTGAAGCTTTAGCTTAAAAAATACATCAGTTTGATCATCGAAGGGTTTTCTCTTTATTCTTTACTATTGAGGGATAAACCTGTAAAGTATTAATAGTTTTTTCACCCATGTATAAGTCGTATCAGATGACTATCTATCTTTTGTTATATTCTAATGCACCTGTATCTTTGTGATAAAAGGTTTCTTGTAATGAAAGGGTGAAAATATAACTTACAGCCTTCTTTATTTCTATAAATTGTAGCGTAGGTACCAGTCATAAACAACAAATAAGGCAAAGAAAAATAGATCAAATTAAAATTATCTAGAATGGGAAATATATCTAGAAAAAAAATATAAAAAATTAACCAATAACATAATTTAAATCTACCTAAAACATCTAAGCAAAATATTTACAAAAAATTTATTAGAAATAAGTAAAGGGGAGATATTTATCAGGAGACAAATTCCAAAGACAATTGCCTTTGGAAATTTTCAAAGGATAACTTACAAGATAATTGTCAATTTAATGGAATTGAATTATAAAACAGTTCAAAACTGGAAAAATGAACTTGTTAGAAGTTTAATGTTTTTTAAAGAAAGAATAGAAGTTATTTTTTATAAGTATAACAAAGAACAGATCTCTTTACCTCCAGCATTAAATTATATACAGGCCACTCGAGAATGAACAAAAATTAGTAGCTGCATTTCTGTGCTTGAAAATACTGTCAGGAATATAATAATTTAATCATAATTGTAGAACATTGTAAAGTTGAACGATGTACGTTTGTTCAGAAACGTACGGTACTTTCTTCTTCTTCTTAGCCTTCTGTCGTCCATGTTTGGACATAGGCCTCTCCCAACTCCTTCCATCGGTCTCTATCCTGAGCAACATATTTCCAATTTGTTCCGACTATTCTTTTAATGTCATACGGCACTTTAAGAAGAATATTTTGAAAACAAAAATGAGTTTAGAGGTTAGAGGAAAAAAAGGTTACAGATTAAAAAAATTAACAGAAAATATACACATAACAGCAAAAGAAATTTCTACAGTAATTCATTAACTATGATTCAACTCTCTATTTTTTATAGTAACTTTTTTTAGAAGCTTTTTTAATATACGATTACCCCAGTCAAGGAAGAAACAAAGCTGAAAACAATTTACACAGATATTTGAAGGTTTCTAAAAGGTATATAAGGGGTAGCTGAAGAAAAATCCTTGAAGGCGTAAAGCTGATTTTGCTTAGTTTTTTTTTTAAATATTCATAAAATATGAAAAACATAGTTTTTTGCCTATAAATAATTTCTTATGGATTAAGTACAGAGAAAAATGTTTCAAATAAAAGTTTAAGATCATAAAAAGTTCTTATAGTTCAAAAAAAATATATAAACAAATAACCGAGATAATTTTAAAAAACCCTTATTTTTGCACTAATTTATAAATGTTTATAACTTTGTTTTTTGCATAACAAAATGTAATATAACTACTCAAAATTGTGGCACTTAATAAGTTATCAAAGTATGCCAAATTTCAAACAGATCAACCAAATAGTTTATAAGTTATTCAATTTGTTTATCCCAGAGAGCGATTAGTTAAACAACTGTACTTGCCCAAACAGTCACTCTAGAGGTATTTTGTAAATCGAAATCACTTCTATGAGGCTTCATTCATATGGTTTATTAAAAAAACTTTTTATTAAATTTTTGAATAGGAGTTTGAAAAAGAACTGACTTTTTAGCTTCTAAACATTTATAATAACTTTGATTTTTTTAATGTCACATGGTTGTAAGTAGGCCTAATGAAAAGCTGGTGATAAAATATACTTTTCAAAAAACTAGAACCTTCTATGGCCAATAACAAGAAACAAGCTGAGATATTGCAGCGCACAGTTCCCCCCTCCCGCTCACTTTTAGGTGGCGGTATTTTACGAGTATCGTCATTTTAACAGTTAATAAACAATGGAAATATGGTTTTAAGAACAAATAGTGCTATCTGGTTTCCTATTGGCCATAGAAGGTTCTGTTTTTTTGAAAAGTATGTTTTTTCACCAGATTTTCATTGAAACTACATGTGTATGACATGTAGTGTATGACATAAAAAATGTCAAAGATATTATACTCGTAAATGTTTAGAAGCTAAAAACTCAACCTTTTTCAATTGTTTTTAATAACAAATTTAATAAAAAGGTTTTTTTAACATACTTTAAAATCAATCCTTATAGAATTGATTTCGATGATTTACAGAAGACCTCGTAAAGTGACTGTCTGGGCAAAACAGTTGTTTAAATAATCGCTCTTCGGGATAAACAAATTTAATAACTTGATAAACTATTTGGTCGACCCTTTTGAAAGTTAGCACACTTTAATAACTCATTACTTGCCATAATTTTAAGTAGTTATATTACATATCATTGGTCTAAAAACAAAGTTATTAACATTTATTAATTAATGTAAAATTAATGGTTGTTGTCAACTATCTTGGTAAAATCTTTATGCATTTTAATTTAGATACCCGCAAACTAAAAAATTTTGTAAGATCTACAATTTTTAATTAAATTATTTTTCTCTAAACTGCATAAGAAATGTTTTATAGGTAAAAAAATGAGTTTTGCACTTTTGAATATTATTTAAAACAAAAACAAAGAAAAATCAACTGTACTTCACGGATTTTTCATCAGTTACCCCTCATATACCTTTTATAACCTTCAAATATCTGTATAAGATTTTTACGTGAAATCTATGATTTTTCCCAGATAGACTGGTGTATATAGCTATAAGTTACTTATATCTATGTTTTATTATAAAAAGCTTCTAAAAAAGTTAAGATAAAAAAGTAGAGTTAAAACAACTCTTATATAAAAGAATCTTTATACAAGAAGAATACAGACACAAAATACAAAGTGAGTTTTAAGTACGGGACGTCTCAATTATCTCAGAAACGGCTTGCAGGATTTATATAGATTTTAGTGTGTAAGGGTATTGTGATGCGGCCGATATTGTGGTGGTATTAACATTGTTTTCAGATCTTTCGTTTTTCTGGAAATCTAATTTAGTTTCTTATTTCAAATATGTATTTGTATCACAATGTATTTTTTACATTTTGAAATTCTTAAGAAATACTGATTATTTGTTATGTAATGTTGCCTATATCTAAATGCCATATTTTCGGAGTTATTGCCACATTTACATTATTATCGCCTAAGTTAAAATAATACATTTACCTTGACGTTTCAATAAATTAGTATTGATGGTGTTGATTTAAAGTCACAATGGATCGTATATCTGAAAAAGAATGAACTGAGATTTTAATGATATTAAGATACAGTAAAAGATTTATCCAAATCAGAGTGCAGAAAAACGGCATCAACTGAAAACAAATCTTTAGATGTTCGTGTCTTGGTAGAAGATGATCCACGCTTGAGTATTAGACAATTATCCGGGGAACTTGAGATTCAAACTTTTTAAACAATGTTGTGTTTTTGGTCAACAAGACCACTTTTTAATTCATGGGTGGATGCATACGTGAATACCACACAGTATCCAGAAAAACTTAATGTATGGGCTGCAACAAGATGGTACTTGGAATACGAATTTGTCTTCGCTGCTGTAGGTTTTCCTATGATTTGGATAAATATTTTACTGTGTCAGTTTCAATAAACTTTTTACCAATTTATTGAAATTAGACCTTGTCACGATATTATTAGGATATAAATTATTCAAGATAATTCAAATTAAACGAGTTTATTCCTAAATCTATTATTTTAACTTCGGCAAAGATCGTGTTAATGTAGCAATAACTCCGATATTATAGTATTTACGTATAGGGAGATCAAGCATCCTAATAACTCTCTTCAAAAAGGCAGACCAATCGTACCCGAAAAGTTACAGAGGAATTAATTTATTAAACAAAGCACCAAAATTAACAACCAAAGTGATAACAAATAAACCGAAAGAAATTATAACACTAGCAGAAGAACAACAAGGTTTTAGGTCGGGAAGATCATGCATCGACGCCATATTTATAATGAGGCAAGTGCAGGAGAAATCATTAGAATACAACAAACCGGCATACCTATGTTTCGTAGACCTTGAGAAGGCATTTGACTGGGTCAAATTAAAGGACGTTATCCACTTATTATACGCAAGAGAGATACCTCTAGGAATAATCAAAACGATCGAAAATATCTACCAAACCAACACAATAAAAGTAAAAGTAGAAGAACTAACCGACCCTATTGAAGCTGGCAATGGGATAAGGCAGAGAGATTGCCTGAATCCCCTATTGTTCAACCTGATTATGGACGAAATAATAAAAAAAAGTAAGAACCAAAAAGGAATACCAAATGGGAGAAAAACAACTTAAAATAATCTGCTATGCAGACCTCGCAATACTACTCTCTCAAATTGAAGATGATTTACAACGTATGCTGCACCAATTTAATATAACCGCCAGAATATTTAACATGTTAATTTGACAAAAAAGACAAAATGCATGGTTACAACAGCAAATTTACTAAGATGTAAATTGGAGTTTGAAGGTCAGATAATTATAACAAGTGGTGGATTTTAAATATCTAGGCATCACATTATCTAGCTACGGAAAGCTCGAAACTGAAGTGGAAGATCAAGTAAATAAAACAAACAGAGCCGCAGGCTGCCTGAATGAATCAATATGGAGAAATAAAAATATCGGGAAAGAAACGAAAGGCAGAATTTACAAAACAGTCTTTAGACCAATGTATGTTAGAAACAGCAGAGATGAAAACACTTAGAAAAATTGATGGCAAGACACTATGAGACAGAGCTAGAAGTACAGATATACGACGTAGATGCAAGGTGGAGAACATCAAGAACTGGGTAAGAAATATAAGAGTAGAATGGAAAGATCATATAAGCCAAATGACAACAAATAAAATAATAAAGACGGTAAGAGACGGTTCCCCAAAATTGAAGATCGGTAGGAAGACCACGAAAACGATGGAACGACAACTTACTGGAGGCGCATTGAAAAACAGACAGAATCATGTCTACATAAAAAGAGGAAGAAGAAGAAGAAGAGGTATAGAGAACAATACACGAAAAATAATAAGTATTTCTTAAGAACTTCAAAAGGCAGTGTGTTCTATTTGAAATAAGAAAGTTTATTAAATTTCCAGAAAACTCGAAGATCTGACAACAATGTAAATACCACCATAATATTGGCCGTATCACAAGACCTTTACACACCAAAATTTATAAAAATCGTGTAAGCTGTTTTCGAGATAATTAAGACGTTCCATACATAAAACTCACTCTGTAAATTCTCACTCTGTAAAACTCACTCATTAGTAAAAAGAAGATGTAATACGTAAGGTAGATTCTAAATATTAAATGAAGTAACATAGATCATTGAAGAACGCAATCTTAAAAAAAAATAAAAAAAAATCGATACAAATCAGTGAATGAACAAAAAACAGTAATAAATAAAATGACATATAAGTTAAAAAAGACAAAATTATAAAAATTAAATAGATCTAATGATTTACACCAAAACGTTAGAATAGGAAAAAAACACAAATAGTCTATAGAAAAGATATACCACATTACAATTAAATAATTAAAGAATGATGTTGGTACAAGGTCATAAGATCAACTGTATATATATATATATATATATATATATATATATATATATATATATATATATATATATATATATATATATATATATATATATACTGTAAGAAAAGCTTCTTGATCTTACCTGAACAACTTGAGGGGTATGCGTCCCCTGTCCATCAATAGCTGTAAGGGGCTGACGTGATGTCATGGCATACCTACACCATGATTTGTCTATGTTGGTCTATGCCGCATTACCATTAACCAATACACCGAAAGTTCAAGAACTAAACCGAAATTAAAACACCAAAATCGTGTACTGTCACAAAATAAAGTTTATCACTGTTCTTTCATCCCTCTTTGACACCCACACTGTCAAACTGACCTATATTTTCAACTAGGGTGGCAGATGTTCTAACACTCAAGAAACTGCGGTTTTCCGAGATTGTTTAACGATTGATTTAGAATATAAGGGTTGTTTTTGTACTTATTTAGAAAAATTACCCTCTGTCTTATCACGACACTCAAAGAACCTTGAAAACTGAAGTCAGTCGAGAAACACCGATTAAAAAAAAATACCGCGAAATCACTACGTGAGGGACACTAACACTTAATAACAAAGTCCTTTGTTGATTCTTTTCGTTAAATTAGGTATTATTTTTGTACTTATGTTGGTAAATTTGTTAACCTCCCGCATAGAGAAATGTCACCTGCAGCATCGGGGATGCTCGGAAGGGCTCGAAAATGCCGCGTCGGTGAATCGCCGATGACGTCACGAAAGCGCGTCTATTTATCGATTTTCCGGATTGAGGCATGCTAGCCCGGCGATTTTCCCGTGTGTGGATGGAAAAGGGATGAAAATATACACTAATAGTACTCTTGATAGAGAAAGGAGCACTTTACTAACATAGTAGGTGGTTGGATAGGGCTAAAGGGATCGCTCAAAGAGAAAAAATTAATATCGAAACAAATTTATAACTAAGATTAACATCAGAAAAATTAAATTTAAACTTCCTATTTTTATAGGTGGAGTGTGTCGTATTTTGGCTACGTCGAGCTTTCTATTTTCTCTCTGGAGTCATCTACAGAAATTACGCGGTCTCAAACGGGTGGAGCGTACAAGAGTGTACTAGAAGGGTACAAACCCAGATCACTCCACTAGTATACTCTTCACTATTCACTGAAATACTCCTCTTTCTGTTCTCTACAGAAGCTTGTCACTCCTTCTTTTGCGCGGTCGTACGATACTTCTGCCGATTGGTGACTTATCTCTTGCTATTTAGACGACAAGGGTCTCCTCCATTCTGCTTATGTGCTTATTCCATTCTTTTTTTTTTTTATTTTGTGACTTCATCTCAGTGTTAAAGTGTCTGGTTTGCCATATAGTGTTATTAAGGCATCCTGCCAGTCTACTTGATTTTTGTACTTGATCTCTCATTTCTTTGTCCAGGTCTCCATAGCTAGACAGTGTAATGCCCAGGTATTTTATTTCCATTACTTGTTCAATACTGATGCCATCAACTTCTATTTTACATCTGATTGGGTCTTTGCTGACTACTATTGTTTTAGTTTTCTGAGATGAAATTATCATATTAAATTCTTTTGCTCTTATGTTAAATCTGTGAATCAGTCTTTGCAGAATCAGAATCTTCATTTTGGGCTATCAATATTGCGTCGTCTACCTAACAGACTATTTTTATTTCTTTGTTTTCCATTCTGTATCCTCTTCCTTTGTTAACGGTTTTAATGATTTCATCCATGATCAAATTGAAGAGCATGGGGCTCAATGAATCCTCTTGTCTTATTAGGCTGCCATTTCTATAGGTTCTGTAAATTGTCCATCTATTCTGACTTCCATTTTGTTGTTTTGGTAGATGTTTTCGCTAGTTTTTATAATATTTAGGAGAACTTCTCTATTATACAGAAGATGGATTACATATTTGAGTCTTATTCTGTCAAACGCTTTCTTTAAGTCAATCAAACACACAAATGCTGGTCTATTATACTTTATTGATTTCTCAGTAATTTGCTTTATAACGACTATTGCATCTGTACACGATCGTCCACTACGAAAACCCTCTTGTTCATCTGCTATCATTTTATAGCATATAACTTATCATATTTATTAGCACTTGTAAAAGTTTAGTTGTGTTTTTTAGCGTAGTATTTAACAAGTTTATACCTCTGTAGTTTTCTTTCTGTTCATAAACGGTACAATTAGTGGTTCGCTGACATCGTGTTTAGGTGGGATGTGGCGCGAAAGATTGAGTAGAAATATTTTTGATTGAAACTTTTATTGAGACAATGAGGGCGTTTTTTCCTCTCAGTGGTTTCTCGGCTAATTACTAGTTATAGAAATGAGCTATAATTCTGAAATTTTCCAAATCGATTTTATTTTTTTTTAAACTGTAATGATTACGTCGGAATTTGAGTACTAATTACGAACTGAAATGAAGATTGTAAATCATTATAGCGATTCTTACTTCGTTTTGAGTCTATATGTTTGTTTTTCTTTCAATTCTGCGATCGTTGTTTTATGTTTTGGTTCTTTATTAGCCGTAGCATTGAATTTCGTGTTCCTCCCGTTATATAACCAGAGTACTTCAGTTGTCTATTTTTTACTGTTGGCAATATTGTTTGGTCTTTGTTCGTTTTTCACAAAACTTCTTCATTTGTAATACGATCCATGGTATACGTAACATTCTACGATAGCACTACCTTTAGAATACTTCCAATTTATGTAGGTCTAATTTTTCAACGTCCATGCACAAATGCAATACAATAATGTAGAGAAAACATAGCATTGTAATAGCCACGACTTTAATTATAATTTTATATCTCTATTGGTTTGTAACTTTTGAAGCGAAGCTTTTATACTGGCTTCTTATTACTTTTTTCTCTGTAGTAAAATGCTGAGACGAGTATCACGAAACCAGCGCCACAAGATCTCGTTGTCACGGGTAGCGTCACAAAAGAGCGGTTCTTTACATCGACTTACTACTTTATTAAACCTGCTTATAGTAAATATATGATGACTAGAAACTAATTGATCGAGAGCAGTTAATCGATTTGAAGAACCGCTATTTTGTGACGCTACCCGTGACGCCTTCTCGAAGCGCTAGTTTCGTGACGCTCGCCTCAGCATTTTCCTATACAGAAAAAATAATACAATGCCGGTATAGAAACTTTATAAAAATTTGACTATAATTTGACAATAATAAATTTGAATAAATTGCAATATGTGCAAAAAGTCAATAGATTTTTCGTTATGGAAAATTGCGAAAGTTCATCTAGGTGATAATGTACCAGATTGGTACATTTTCACCTTACTTGAACTATTGCCTTCCAACGTAAACAAATTTTGTTGATGTTGAAATAAATTTTTCGATTAATTAACATTTATACACAGATAGAAAGCATATTTTAATTGCATATTTTGAAAACAATTAACTGTGAATTTTTAACTGTTACTGTTACTGTTAATTGTCAATTGTTTTGATAACGATATCTGCTACAATCACACCTGCAGGTTCTCATAACGGATTCCCGAAGAACCAGAGGAAATAATCACACCTACATCTCCTCAAGACATAAACGAACTAATTAAAGATAGCTCACCGAGGAATCACCTGATCCAGATGAAATTTCAAATAGAGCTCTGAAGTATCTACCGGCGAATTACAAGTACTTAGACTAACAGAATACATAACAGCAGGATTTAACGACGAACAGTACAGTGGAGCAGCGTTTCTGGATGTAAACAAAGCCTTCGACAGACTCTGGTATAAAGACCTAATACAAAATGAGAGTCTACGGATACAGTGAGGCCATGACGAGACTGATCTCTTTATACTTGAGCAACCGAAGCTTCAGGGTGAATAGGATAAGTATTATGCGAACACGGAGCTCCGGATGCTGGAGTGCCACAGTTCTGTCACCCCTACTGTACACAATATACACCGCAGATGTTTCAAGAACATCAATAACACTACTCAGCGTTTATGCAGACGACACAGCGATTGCGGCGAAACACAGAAAATTAGAAATATCGGTCAACAATCTACAGACAGCATTGGATAAGATTGAAGAATGGAAAATAGCAATCAACTTAGAGAAGACACAAGCAATCATATTCAAAAATAAAAAAAGAAACCTCAGAGGAACAGCTGTTAGTGCAAGCTAATCCCATCGAATGGAAAAGAGAAGCGAAATACCCAGGAGGCATTATGAACCAAGGCTTAACATTCACGCAACACGTGGATACAACCATCCAGAAAATAGTATTAGTCAGAGCAGCAATAAGAGGACTTACAGGAAGAAAAAGCAAACTGCGCATAACAGAAAATACAAGCAGCCCACAATAACATCCTTAGAGAAGCAGCAAATGTACCCAGATACGTCGCTGAACGTTTTCTGTTTAGAGAACTGCAACAAGTGAGGGGGATAGATAAAATGGCAGAAAAAGTCCGAATTAGGTTTGCAGAAATAGAGAATCACTCAAACCCGATCCTGCGAGAGATAATAAGATATGATGCGTTCCATCGATGAAAGCACAAAAGACCAAAACAGCAAATCCTGGCAAACACATAAAGTCTAGATAATTCGTGGTTCTATCAACAGAAGAAGCCATAGCACACAGCACTGCAAATTTTAATAATTGATGTTTATTTTCAGGACGAGCTTAAAAATAAATAAACACATAAAGGCTTCGGCCACCAAAAAAATTAAAAAATACTAACAAAAAGGCGATAGTCATTCAAAAAAATTAGCAAAACCCCATAACCCTGACACGAAGGGCCCACATCCTCGGCCACCGAGTTGCCGAACTGGGCGCAGCCCGAAGCGAAGACTCGAAGCCCGAGCAAGCAATTTTAGTTCGATGATACGTCACTAGAGAAAGCAGGAAAAGATCGCCTCACGCTAGCCTGCATTGATCGGGTTAGGATGTCGTGTTATTTTAGAGTTCTTGTACCCAAAACTTCCACACGAAAAGCATTTGACTGATAGTGAGTCCCTATCACGCATCAGATGCTATAAGGGGGAAAGGGATGGCCTGAAGCATTGGATCGGGGTGAAGTGGTTCCTGATAACACGAATCAATACATCTCGCTTCAATGAACTGTAACACCCGAATGTCATTCTAAGGGGTATACAAGTCTCTCAGACTGGCTTAATCAAATTGCTTGTAATCATTTTAACGTCCCCACAGTTTGTGGTTCTGGATCACATTTGGCTAACACATATATAATATGCTTCTCAAATAATGAACTATTAACAAAGTGAAGTTTATAATCTTTCAAGTTTCAAAACCATACAGAATCACCGATTTTACGTTGGGTATTGAATAAGCGAGTCTATGGTTTATGGATATATTTATATTCTTCCAGATCTTGTACAGATGTGCAAAAGTTGTCCATTTTTACTTCCTTCGTCTACTTTGCGCTTATTTTGTAGCGTTTTAAATTTGGTGGAATATTTTCGTTTTTCTGTTTGCAAATGAATTTTAAAACGATCAATATATTATGGCATTTTAAGTTGAGATTCTAAATATCAAGTTTTGGTATTCAGTTGTTTTTGTCATTTGTTTACATTCGAGTCCCCTAATATAATAGTGCAAGTCAGGTAATACAATTTTTCTAATACGTAATAAACTGGGAATATTTCAATGTTTTTTTGATCGGTTCGTTGCTAAGAATGAGGTCAAGAAAGGGAAGATTGTTTGTTTAGGTTGATAGACCACAAAAACTAGCTTTGAGGCGCGAGGGGAATTTATTTTGCGTTGAAATTTGTAAAATGTAAGGCATCGAGGGGTCAAGCAAGAAACATCAGAGTAGATAGATGTTTGGGCCATTTTGAATCGCGAGTCGATTCAATTTTTTTGTGTTATGTCTTAAGACCGGTTAAGTGATAATACTCTTTGCAATTTGGCAGTTTAAAACAGAGTAATCACCATAAGATTTGTGCACCGGCACTGAAGAAATTTTGTAAAATGAGTATATAGGATGTCCCCGTCGTCAGCTTGATTTCCTCCACCAAGTTCCTGTTTCAATCGTCCCTGCCTGCGTATGGAAATGGTTTTTTTTTTGTTCGAGTTCAGAGTTTTGTCCTTTGCAGCTCCAATCCCAGAGAAAGTAGCAAGTTGTTTTTGAAGTTAAGTGAAACAAGTGAAATTAAGGTAACAATTAACATTTTAAATTTTAAAGTAAAGACAGACATTTTTTTGATAATTATTAATAATTGCTTTCATTAAAATTTAAAGGGATTTTGTAATAAATAATAAATTGTAAATTTTATGGTTTAACTTAGCTGTCATTTTAATTGTTTTTTTTTAAATTTAATGTTAACATATGACAGCTAGCTTTATTTGTTTCGATATTTATTTGTTTTAAAAAAAGATTAATCTCTGTGCGGTAACATTTGTAAGTTTTTGTAGTATCTCCAACCCCTTTGTAAACGGAGTTTGTAAACGGACACATGTAAGTTTTTTTTATTCTGTATTTGGCAACTATTTATATAGTATATTTTTAAGCCATTTATATTTTTGTAACTGTTTGTTAGAGACACAAATAAATGTTTAATTTATTGCTCCAACCATTTTGTTTTTATTTTAGAAAATCTCCTAAGCTTTTTGTGTGTTTATTTTTTAGGAAAGTTGAACCCTTCTTTCTTCCAGCAGGAAGTCTTCTCGAAGCGGCGTCCATTTGAAATAGCTAGAGGTATTTCTTCTTGTCTTTTTTTGCCCATTTGTTCAGGAGATTTATGCAAGTAACCCCTTGTTTTCATATTTTGGTAGTTAATCCAATCTCAACCCCCTTGACATTCACTTATCCACGACCCCAGCTCTCCAACAACCCCCTGAGTGCCGTTCGCATCAGTAACGATTGTTTTGCTTGCCCTATCTTCGCCCCCATAGTTTCTGTCCCCTATTTCTACCCTATGTTCTTACCCTGAGGTAGGCAAACTATAATTCGTTACAATTTGTCCATTTGTTCCATTTTCTGCGATGACGTTGACAAGCTCACGCCACCTTTTGAGTAGTCCCATCGTCAATTATTAACAAATGAGTCCTTCCCTTATTTCCATGAAATTATTTTATCAGGGTTATTTTTTTGTTTGTTTGGTTTTGATAAAGGTAAATGATATCTTGAAATAATTTGTTCGTCCGCCACTGCCCCGGCCTGTTCTAGGGCATGTTTTTTCGGCCTACATTTACAAGACAAGTCAGTTTATTTTTGCAAAGAATGAGATATTGCTTTATATAGGCGCCACATGATCTAAGCAAGCGATGTTTTGGGGTAAAGAAAAGCCAGGGGAAAGGGGATAGGAATGGAGAAAACATTTTTTCGACTCGCCTCAGAGTTTTATAATCCATCAGTAATTTAGGGTTGTTTTTCCGAAAGTCTCTGGCTTCAAATTTAATTACCGTGGAAGTTTTTTCGGTTTTATGGCGTGGTGAGGAATGTTTTCGAAATTGAACCAATGCCAAAATGGCGGCGGCGTTATTCTAAGAAATTACGATTGAAAAAGCGGGAACCCTTGAATTATTTGGATTTTTATTAGCAATTCCGTTTAGCCATCAGCACTTTACTTTTTAAATTAGCACCCCGGAGAAAATTATTCATAATCCACTTTTACAAATTTCTGCAAATTTTCTTAAAGTTAATTTTATGGAAGAATTAAAGACTGTCACTATTTTTACCCGTTTCAAAGCAAGTCTTATAAAATGATCATTGATTAATTTTCTGGAGTTATTTCTGGCATTCTAAATCATCTGTTAACTCCACCTTAAGCACTCGTTTGTGGATGGAATAGTTCACGGTGTCACTGCTGACTCCAAGGCCGAATGAAGGAGGAAGGTTGGCCAATGGGTCAGGCAAAGAAATATAGACTATGCATTCGGTTCATGAAACGGTTTAACATTAAATCAATTAGGAACGAAACGAACTTTGAAATGACAACCAAAATAAAGAATTTTAAACGGTTTTTGTAGATGATCATCACATCGTCTATGGCTGCTGGAAACAGGCATGTGGTCGATATATTGAATTCAGTTTTTAGGTTATTGAGCAAGGAATGGAAATACGTCGTCTTCCCAGGCCTCTCTTACCACATTCTTCTTCTTCTTCCTTTGCCCTATCCGTTTCGGACGTTGGCTATTAACAAGGCTATTTTGACTTTGTTTACGGCACCTCTGAACAGTTCGGTCGATGTTAGTCCGAACCATTGTCGCAGGTTATGCATCCATGAGCGTCGTCTTCTTCCCGGTCCCCTCCTACTGTCGATTCTTCCTTGGACTATTAACTGTAGCAGCCGGTACTTAGTATGCCTCATGACATGTCCGAAGTACTCAAGCTTCCGTTTCATTACGGTGAAGATTTATTTCCTCTATACCACATCTCGCTCGTATTTCCTCACTTCTTACTCTGTGTCTTAGAGTTTGGTTTGTTATTTTTCGTAAGATTTTCATTTCTGTTGTTTCCAGTAGTCTTTGTGTTTTCGCCGAATCTGCTCTTGTTTCCGCTGTGTACGTCATTATCGGTCTTATTGTTGATTTATATATCCTGGTTTTCGTTTCCGTTGTGAGGTATTTGTTTCTCCAGATTGTGTTGTTGAGACATCCTGCTGCTCTGTTTGCCATGTTCACTTGTTTTTGTACTTCTTCTTCCACTTTTCCGTATCTTGACAGTTTTATTCCCAAGTATTCAGTTTCCATCACTTGTTCTATTATTTTGTTATTTACGACTAGTTTACATCTTCTCGGTTCCGCTGATATCACTATCGCTTTAGTTTTCTCTGTTGAGATCTCCATGTTGTATATGAGCGCCGTATCTTCGAATTCTTTAATTAATCTTTGTAGGTCATTTTTATTTTCGGCTGTTATTATGGCGTCGTTGGCGTAGCCAATTATCCTTATTTCCTTTTCTCCCATTCTATATCCTCTTCTTTTTTTAGCTTTCTTTATGATTTCATCCATTACTAGATTAAATATTAATGGGCTCAGCGAATCTCCTTGTCTAATGCCAGTTTCATATTTAATAGGTTGCGATATTTTTCCTTTATATCTTACCATAGCTATGTTATCTTTATATATATTCTCAATGGATTTTACTAAATCCAGTGATATTCCCTTTTTATATAATAAATGTATCGAGTCCCAAATTCTCACTCTATCAAACGCTTTCTTCAAATCTATCAGACACATATATGCTGGTTTGTTGTATTCCAGCGACTTCTTTTATTTGTCTTATTACAAAAACTGCATCCGTGCATGATCTTCCTGTCCGAAATCCTTGCTGTTCCTCTTGCAGAGATATTCGTTGGTTTATTTTTGTCGCTATTATTCTTGTTGTCAATTTGAGTGTTGTATTTAATAGATTTATTGCTCGATAATTATTGGGGTTTTTCTTATCTCCTTTTTTGAAGAACATAACCATGATCGCTCTCCTTCATTCATCTGGTATTCTGTTCGTGGTGATTATTTTATTAATAATAAGTTGCAGTTGTTGTACAAGATGATCACCTCCATATTTTAAGAGTTCATTTGGTATTTGATCTTCTCCTGGTGACTTTCTGTTTTTTTTAATTTGTTTATTCCTTCTTTCACATCGTTTTGGGAGATTTCGGTCTTTTCCTCAGTTATTATATTTGGCGTTTCTGGTAAAGGTTCTTCGTTTTGTTTTTTAAACATTTCTGTCAGGAAGGCCACCCATGTATCCTCTTGTATGTATGTACAAGAAAATTCATTTTATGTAACCAAAGTAGAAAAAATGTACATTATAAAAATGGAAAGCCTAAACAAATATTTTCCAAACTGAGATTAAAAAGTATTGTACAGCCATATAACTTTTTTTGCTTTTGTTGCGTTATAAACTTGTCAAATTACTCATTTATGTAAGCTTTTATTAAAGCCTAGGCATCGAATGCCTGTTAAACTAAATAAATAAATAAGTTCTACTGCTAAAAGTACGTGATATTAACACAGTAAAAAGACCCGTTGTCTATTTTTAGATAAAAAATGTATCCCTACTTTATTAACAGATGATCTACTTTGTATTATAAAGGTATAATAATATTATAAAGGTATATATATTGTATTATATATATAATATCCTTATTGGGTCGTCTTCTAGAATAATCTTTTGTAGGATGGTTTCCTTGGACTCGGGTCTCGTAGGGGTTGGAAAATAAGCGAGAAGGGAATTTATCTGGTCTTTGGACCGCGATAATAGGATCTGGGCTTTTATTTATTAAAAGATCGATTATCTATAATCCTAATACGGGCCTGTTCAGCCGTTTACTATTGACATTTGACCGTGTTAAAGATTAATGCCGGATCTCGTATGTTATTACTTTTTTCTTCTTTCCTAGGGGGTTCTAGTTAGAGGTCTTTGTTACTTGAAATAAAGATACAATTCGCCCATTGTTACATGAAACGATTTACGGTAAAAAGTATACAAAGAGGAGACAATGGGATTAGAAATTCATTTTTTGATTGTAAAGATATCTGCTAACGTAGGGCACTATTTGTAAATTACTTTAATAAATCTTTTAAAACACATTATATTTCTGCTCTTATCTAAAAATAGAGTCTTTTTCTTTTTGTGCCAAATCAGAATTATTCGTTACGATCAGTCACTAATCAGAAAATAAATACATTTCTTCTTATAAATAGATGAAATGCTCATATTCCGACAGCATGAGAGGCAAAATTAAATAAAAGAAGGAAATATTAATACGATCTTGTTTGTGTCATCTGATATTTCACATAGATTCGTTCAAAGTTACATGTTGTTCACGGTCAACAAAGATATTTCCCCCTTTTACATATTTATTGGTGTTGCTCTATTCATTTGTGTATTGTGGTAGTGTAATAATCAATTACGACAATAGATCTGACGAGCAAATTAGCATTAACTTTTCTGTCAAAAATGTTTCGTAATTATAGGCTATTGACTATGTAAAAAAACCATGGGTAACAGAATCTAAGACGTTCAAGGAATTTTATTGTTTCATATGGTCAGTTGACCTCTAAAATTAATTACCAGTAGGGTAAAAAAATTTCAGTCAATTAGGTAAATAAAACAAATAAATAAACAATCACACTAAACCAACTAACAACAAAAAGAGTAGTATTTTAAATTTTAAAAATTCTCCAACTAAGTAAAAAATTTGCGCAATCAAAAATTCCTTTAAATTTAGTTTAAAGCTTGTCATGTTCTTAGACAACAGACTATTAAAAAGTCTTTGTTTCATTGTACTTTGTCCCATTATACTGCAATATATATTTCCCCTGTAATTTGGGGCACATCAAGTATCTTTATATCTAGTATTTAAGTTGTGAACTTGCCCATTGGTTTCAAAATGTTCGATGTTGTTGAATACAAAATATGCAAATCTCCTTCCAGAATATAAAGACAGGCGAAATGCAGTATGTTGAATTGCCTTCCTCATTAAACCTGACGTATTATTGACGTGCAGTTAAATAAGATAACCAATTCAATGCACGTCCTTGAATACCTATATTTTTTAATTTATAAATTAAAATTTCGTGATTGACACAGTCGAAAGCCCTGCTGACATCACAAAATATCCCAACAGGACTTTCTTCTGCATCTATTAAACTTCTGAGAATATCATAAAAGGAATGAATGAATGTATGGGTAGATTTTTTATACTGGAAACCGTTTTGGTTACTAACAATCACATTATTTATCTGTAAAAACGAATTAAGTTTTTGTAGCTGTACTCAAAGATTTTTGAAAATATCAAAGAAATTGTTATCGGGCGGTAAGTACTTGACTGGTGACCAGAATAGTACCAGTGTTATGTATAAGGGATTTAAAATTGGAACTAAGAGTTAGGTTGGCGAGGTGCAATATTTTTTCAACTTTGTTTTATGGAATAGAATCTTGGACCTTGAATGCGACATCAATGAAAAAACTGGAATCATTCGAGCTGTGGGTGTATAGAAGAATTCTGAAAATATCGTGGACAGAACACGTCACAAACAAAGAGGTTCTGGGAAGGCTGAATAAAGAAATAGAAATTTTAAATAGAATTAAAACAAGAAAATTGGAATATCTCGGACATATTACACTTCTTCTATCTCTTGTATGTAGGCTTTAAAGCTTGTTTCTTCTTCAATATTAGCCTAATAAATTGTTTAAATTGTCGCACCATCTGTTTCTTGGTCTGCCAATACTTGTTCGTCCATTTGTTTCTTCTATATTGCATGCTCTTCTTGTTTTCGCTTCTCTCCCTATCCAACAGTTTGTATAAAATTGATTGGTATGTTTCTGATAGATATACTGGTTTATTGTACTCGATGGCCTTTTCTGTGGTTTGTCTTAATACAAATACGGGTCTACGCAGGATCTACCGGATCTGAATCCTTGTTGTTCATCTGATAAAGTTGTTAGTTTATTGATTTTGTTGGTTAGGACTTTTGTGGTAAGCTTAAGTGCGGTGTTCAGTAGATTTATACCTCTATAATTGTTGGGGTCTTCTTTATCTCCTTTCTTGAACATTGGGATCATTATGCTGTTTCTCCATGGGTCTGGTATCTTGCAGTACAATATTAGTTTTTGTATAAGTTTTGTCATCTCTAGAATTATACTTTCTCCTCCGTGTTTTAGAAACTCGTTGGTTATTCCGTCTGGTCCTGGTGACTTTCTATTTTTGAGTGAATTTATGGCTATTTCTACTTCCTGAAAACTTATTTCTACTTCGTGTCTTAATTCAGGTACGTTATTGGGTTGATTATTATTTTCCTTTGCTTAAAACAGTTCTGTCATGTATCTTTCCCATTCGGTTGCTGGTATGTTATTGTATTCCTTCAATTCTGCTATTTCTTTCCGTTGGTTTCTTATGAATCTCCATATTTTTTTTGTGTATCGTAGAAGTCGCTTTCCATCCTTTTTGTAAACTGTTCCCAGTGTTCATTTTTTGTTCTTCTTACCAACTGCTTTGTTTCATTTCGTATTCTTCTATAGGTGTCTCGAGGTTTTGGGGTATTTGATGTTTTGTACTTCGTGTAGGCCTCTCGTTTCTCTTTACATTTCTCTTTTATTTCTTTTCTAAACCATGGCGTATTGTTGTTTTTTCCATCGTTCAGTATGACTTTGCGTTTTCCTAGAGCTTCTGTTGCTGCTTCTTCAATGTTCTTTTTAACTTTCTCCATATTACACTTAGAGAGAAATACACCTTGCTCCAACTGACAGGGAAAGATCCAAGGAAAGAGAAGCATAGCAAAGAGAAGCATAGCAATTGCTTCCATCTTTCTCTATCTTGCGCCAATCTAATCCACTGTTTGCCTGCCACCGTTCTTAGTCATCTACCCATCTTTTTTGAGGTCTTCCCATGCTTCTTGTTGTCGTCCTTGGTCTCCGTTCTAGAATTCTCCGTGTCTAGCTGTTGTCATTATATCGGGCTACGTGACCTGCCCAGCGCCATTTCATTTTTGCAATTTCTTCCACAATATCCCTAATCTTCGTTCTACGTCTTATCTCGGTGTTTATAAAAGCTCCGAATAGCTATGATAATGGAGATGGCACTTAAAGAAGAAGGTAAGTAAGAGGTAATTACTTACTAAGTTTCGGTCATCTTTTTTATTAATTTTTAGAACCTTTACAGTTTTTATATAATCTGAAAAGTCTTCTTTTGAAAACGATAAATTAAATAAATATGTTAATGGCGATATTATAAAAGAATCAACCTTTTTTAGTAAAAACACAGAGATTTTATCAAAGCCCTGAGATTTTTTGTTTTTGGTTTAACAATTCGTTTAATTCTAATGTAGTGTACGGATGAAGAAGAAGGTGGTCATCCAAAACAGTGTTGTTACAAATATAAACTATCAGCTTTTTTTGGGGTGGTCGCAATCGCTTTTAATGGAGCATTTTTAGAAAACAGGTTAAAAGTATTGGCTATTTTTAATGAATCTCTAATTATTAAGTTATTCTCGTTCGTTAGCGTTATGTTACTTTAATTTTTTATATTTTGAAAAAGCATATATAATTTTCCAAGCATTTTTAGAAGAATTGTCAGATGTGTTTATTATATTTTGGTAATGGCGTTTATTGGATGAAATTAGAAGCTTTGGATGATCTCTTTTTTATGTTAATAATAATCACGCAACTCAGGAAATCCTCTAGATAATGCATGCAAATTTTTCAGTTGATAACTTGATTGTCTCACCTCATTATTAACCCATTTATTACTATTTGATTTAGATTTTTTAATAGGGAAGTGTATATCAAAATTATACATTAAAATATTTAAAAAAAAAATTTGTATTTAAAGTACTGTATATTTGATTCCAGTTCTATCTTGAGATATCATATATAAATTTATTTATAGTAATGTCAATAAAATTTATTTTTGATGGAAAACACTTGACTCCTCTGTCCCAAACTCAATCAGTGCTGTTCGATGGTCGGACACATTATTGTCGTTTACATAAATAATGGAAGAGTTTGAACAATTTACAAAAACATTATCAATCGTCGTCATGCTGGTATTCGTGAAACTAGTGGGCCATTTTACGAAATTAACGTTTACATTAAAAGAACAAAGGACATTTTGCAGCTAAATAATATTTAAATCCTGATTTACTAAAGATTCAATATAGGTATTTAACATATCGTCATCATCATCGTAGCTGTTTTCAGTCATATCCTGTGACAGTTTCATTTGTGGTAATTGGGCCAATAGATGTTGGGTTTGTGACTTTTGGATTTGTTGTAATTTGACCTTCTTCTTTCTTCTTCATGTGCCGAGCTCGATTATCGAGCGTTGGCTATCAAATTGGCTATAGTAATTTTGTTGACGGCAGCTCGGAAAAGAGATGCAGAGGATCTGTTAAACCAATCTCTCAGGTTTCTAAGCCATGACGTTCTTCTTCGACCTGGCCCTCTTCTTCCGTCTACCTTGCCTTGTATTATTAAATGGAGTATATTATATTTCTCTGGGTGGGGCATAACATGGCCAAAATATTCAAGTTTGCGATTTTTAACTGTTTTGACGACTTCCGTAACTTTTCCCATCCGATGCAAAACAGCTTCGTTACGAACTCTATCCACCCAACTTATTCACCGTAATTTGACCGGTGGTTGTTAAACATGTTGCTGTTGAGCTGATCATGGAGGTGGCAATTGGGCCGGTGTCTGCTGAAATAGTGAGTACTTCGTGACAATGTGAGATTTATAATTTAAAATACCACAGTCAGCATAGAAATTAGCATCATTAATTATTTTTTGAAAGTATAATACCGTACCTTCTGGCATTGATCTTAACTCTTTAGCCACATGTTCGCCGAAAGCCCTGCACTTTTGTTTGGATTTAGGAGCTTCAGTCTACTAGAAATTTTTTATAACACCTCAGTAGCAGTAATATTTATTGTTCTTTTATTATGCTTCGACACGTTCTGACTTTCGCTTCTTTGAGAGTACACCGAGAAATTTGTACTAGTGCTGCTTTCGAACAAGCTAAGTGAAAAAGGGTTCCTTTCTGTGAAGTCCTCAATATCCTGAAAAATACATGTCTAGTTATTTTTGTTTTAGACTGAGATCGCTCGAGGGAGTAATGAACCAGGCTCTGAAAATGGGCGGATAAAAACTGCCTAACAGTCAGTACAACCAAAACCGTATATCAAGTACTTAGCCTTTCAACAAAACAGACTGCTGTCAAGCTGACGTATAAAGGAGTTGATCTGGAAAGACAGGACATAATAAAATATTTGGGGGTGTACATAGATAAGAAAATGACGTGGAAACCTCAAATCGACGACATTACAGAGAAAGCCACAAAGAGATGTCGACTGCTCAAACCTCTCACAGCAACAAAGTGGGGCGCCACGCAAGATGTCCTGGTAGCAACATACAAAATCTATGTCCGGCCGATATTAGAATATGGGAGTGAAGCTACAATAACTGCGAGTACAAACACCACCTCCAAGCTTGAAGTCGCCCAGAACACTGCCCTTCGCGTCATCACTGGTGCTCCAAAATCAACACCGATTACATCAATGGAAGCCCAGACCGGTATTGATCCAATACAATGCCGCAGAGAGCAACACGCGTTAACCTTCTGAGAAAGGCAAAGACGGATACTTCCACAAAAATGGGACGAATATAGACAAGCAGCCTCACGTCTTAAAACACAAACCACTCCGCTTACAATAGCAAACCAAATCATGGAAAATACCACATTGTCCTGTGGGAAGCCGCCCCCTTCCCAGCGCAAACCACACTGGCCCGCTGTCTACCAAACACAGAATTACTGCTTGAAAACCATAATGACCCGAAGCACTTATCGTCAGATATTGCCCCAAAAAGTTGCCTTCTTCATCGACTGCCAAGCCGCAATCCTCGCCCTGTCGACAAATCGATACACCGACTGTGCCAAAACAATATCTTGCCGCGTCCAACTATCGAACTTGATGGAAAAAGGGTGGCTGATTACTCTACAATGGATCCCTAGTCATGTCGGTGTTGAAGGAAATGAAGCGGCGGATGAACTTGCAAAAGAAGGCACTACTCTTCCACAGCCCCTCAGCTTCCAATCGTACACATCAGTAAAGTCCACCATTAGACGAGAAATCAAAGCGAAGATAAAAGAGCAGCAAATACAAACCGGTGCTGGAAAATCTTGGGCCCACCTAACAGAGTCACCAATCCCTCGCAACTTGCCGAGACCCATTAGTGTAGCCGTGTTCAGAACAACTACGGGGCATGACTACCTGGCCTCCCATCTACATCGCATCGGCGTCCGCGAAAATGACAACTCTCCACTATGTGATCAGCCCCAGATGGATGCTGCTCACCTTCCAGAGTGCCCAGCCCTGAAAACAGACCCACCCAAGGAGGATGAAGATCGCATACGAGAAACGGCTCACTGGTCAGCGCGCCACCAAATGGCTAACATGCCAAGGGTGGGCGTTGGCTAGTAAGTAAGTAAGTAAGTAAGTTGTTTTAGACGCCTGCAACAGAAGACGAATGAAAATTGATTGCGAGAGGATTCAAAGAGAGATGGCAATTTCCAAACTGTTTCGGTTCAATCAACGGAAAACTCATCAGAATCATACCGCCTGATGATTCTGGATCCAGTTTTTACAACTACAAATAATTTTACAGTACCGTTCTCATAGCTTATGCTCAGTATTACGTTTTTGTTTATTTCTGTAGTTCTTATCAGTCACGTTCCACAGGCATTTCAGTTCCTTGTACTTATCGATAAATTCAATTATTAATGATTCACGTCGCGTCGGAATGTCATTTTGGTCAGTAATTCTACTCTGTGTCTATCTTGATTCACTATTCACTACAAAGCAGTGCGACGCGCTTGACGCCTCAGCGTGGAATGAACGAAAAATGTACGTGGGTCCATGGGTTTGGACATTGACGAGAGCGTGGCACGATGGCATGCAGCAATATATCGTCATTCATGAGCAGACAGAATGATGGCTTGGTGTCAAGTAACGGAGTGGCGTGATGATTGGCCAGATTTTGGCATAATGCCAAAAAAGCAATCGCGATTCAACACTCACGATCAAAATTAAAGCTTAAACGTGCCTGTTCAGCCCAGCGCTGTCCTAGTCAAGCATTGGCATGAATGACAGTGAGACTGGTGCCAGTTACAGAATACGTGTAAACCTGGCTTTACTTTACTTTATATAATATCTATAACTATATCTGATTGCTTTACCGCTTCCAACCATTTCTTCTTTGGAGGTCCTCTTCTTTTTTTCCCCATTTCTCCCTCCTTCAGTAACAGTTTTAACATTTCGATTCTCTGGCATTGGTATAATATGATCAAGCCATCTAGATCTTTGGGCTCGTATTTTTGTCGTAATTGCTTGCTTTCCATACATCCTCATTATTTCTTTATTTGTTCGTCTTTTTCAAATATTCTTTACCGTTTTTATTCCTCCGAAGATTTTTCTGAGCACCCTTCTTTCACAGACCTCTATTTTCTTTTCTTCCTGCTGGTTCATAACCCACGTTTCACTAGTATATATCACTGGGTATCTGATTACTGTCTTATAGACTTGCAGTTTAGCTGTTATTGACACATTTTTTGCTTTCAGTAATGTATTTAGTAACCGTATCGCTCTGCTTCCCTTCATTAATTTTTGTCTATCTCTTTTTCTTCTTTTCACGTGTGCGTTATGGTTACTCCTACGTATTCAAATTCTGACATTTTTTCAAAACTATAAACAGTCTCTGCCCCTTTTATTTTGATATATTTGTTATGATTTGTTATGTTTCCTCTCATTTTCATATATGGTGTTTTTGTTTGGTTTATTATTAATCCGTATCTTTTCGCTTCTTCTTCAAATTTTTAAAAAACTTTTTCTAAATGTTTTTTTGTTTTAACTAGTATCAACACATCATCCGCGTACGCTATGCACTGTTCCTTGCGCTATTGAAAGTAGTCCTGTTTGTGCTCATATTTGATCTTCTTACGATCTGTTCTAATAGTAGGTTGAATAAATTCGTTGATAGCGGATCCCCTTGTTTTAAACCTCTATTCACTGTGAACTGTCTTGAAAAGCTTCCTTCTATTGTTACGATATTTATCGTGTTCCTAAGCGTCATTCTCACTAGCCTTATAAGCTTTTCTGGCATTTCTAATGTAATCATATAGCATCCTTCGATTTAGGGAGTCATATACTTGTTTAAAATCAATAAATAGCATCTGTAATCACAGGTTTTGTTCATATCTATTATTTTATATTAATTTTAACATACTTATTTGATCAGTAGATGTTCTTCCTGGTGTAAAACCTCCCCGGTATTCTCCAATCACTTTGTTGTCATATTTTATTAATCTTTTTCTAATAACTTTTGCACTTTACTGACGATATAGAACATGTGAATAGATTCACATACCTAGGAATGGATCTGGTCGCAAGCAATGAAGAAGAACCAGAAATAAATAGAAGGCTTATGCTGGCAAATAAAGCCTATTTCGCGATGGGCCACATATTTAAATCGCGAGACGTACACCGGAAAACAAAACTCGGGGTCTATAAAACAATAATCAGGCCCATAGTAAGTTATGGTTGTGAAACATGGGTGGTGACACAGAAATCTGTCAATGCATTAGATGTGTTTGAAAGAAAAATATTACGTAGGATACTGAGCCCAATAAGTGAAAACAATAACTGGCGAATTAGGTATAATAGAGAAATATACGAGCAATATAGCGAACCAACTCTAGCACAATACACTAAACTGCAGAGATTACGGTGGGCAGGGCACGTGGTCCGCATGCATGAGAATAGAATCCCCAGAAAATTACTAAATGCAAGAATGCAGGGGAAAAGACCTGTTGGAAGACCTAAAAAGAGATGAGAAGACGAAGTCGATGAGGATGCCTTCTTTATTTTTGTAATACTGTGGATTATTCTTTGTAGTTTCTCTGGATTTCTTAACTTCTTAGAAGAAATTCTTTACCTCTTTGTTTATGTAGGCTTCTTCTATGTTTTTCAATTGCTTTTCTAGCTGTTCTCTTTTCTTTTTTTTTTGCAAATTCTTTTCTTTTCTCTTCTTCTTGCTACATAGTTTTCGATCGCATTTTGGGTATTTTCTTTATCTCTTTTTAGTTTTGCCCTGTTTCTTCTTGCCAAAACATTCCTACATTCTTCATCGAACCAGTCATGCCATATTTTTATATGTTCTCTTCCTAAACACTTTTCCGCTGCTTCCGACATGGCTGTCTTTTCTTCTATATCCTGTTTGACTAGGTTCTCTAGTTTTTTATTTATTTCTTCCTCTAGTCTGTTTACAACCTGCTTCTCTTGAAGCTGCTCTAATTGGTAATTTAATCTATCTCTAACAGGTTCTAGAATTATTGGTAGTTCTTGTTTTAGTTTTGCTATTATTAGTGTATGGTCACTGTTGGTATTTACCCTTCTGTAACTCCTTCAATCGATTATTGCCTTATCATATTTGCTTTCAAATAGAACGTGATCTGTATGATTTTTCATTTTTCCATCGGGAGAATGTTAAACATAATTCACTAAAAAAATCCAATCAATATTTTTTTAGACATTATCAATGAAGACAGTTTGTTTTATGGATTTTACTAATCATTTTTTGAAGTAATTTTTGTAGTAACTTTTTACCTTCCTCTGGCACAAAAACAGCAATGATTAAGATTATGATCTTTATCAAATTTTAATCCATCCGTTCATTTCTTTAAGTAGCTTTTTATTATAATTATCCCCTTCTTATCTATTAATATAGCTTCACCTCGTAGATTTGTAGTATAAACACATATAAATTTGAGACTGCCGTATCCTCGAGACAAATTGTCTGTTTTCCCCTTTAAAAGGAAATAATCAAAAATATAACTAATGTAATTTTTGAATTCATACCGTCAACGGAAATGATGAAATATTCAAAATTCGATTTATGCGCCCAGCAGCCTTGGATCTTACGATTCGTAATTGAATAAAAATTCGAAAGAAAAAGTCGTAAAGAAGGAAGGAAAACCTCCATAGTCTTTACTTATCGATCAAAAGTGCCGATAAATTTTCGCGAAACTCCCTAAGACACATGAACGTCCGAAATGGGAGAAAGGTCCAAAGTTAAAATTGACAAGATCGAGCAGAGAACAGTCGATACGTAATAGTGAGGAATAAAACAGTTAGACACAGTTAAAACCACGAGGCAATTTTAAAATTATTTGTCTAAATGTTATGTAAGTGAACTAAAGAGGTTTGGCAAGTTTTTTTTCAAATGAAAAGAGAGTAAAGTAAACTAAGTATACTCCTAAGGAGATACCTAGAATATCGACAAAAATAAAAAAGGTTTAAAGGCAATTTAAACAAAGACAAAGCCAATCTTTCACAATTAATTTCTGCTCCGAATTTAAAGCATTAGATAATGGACTAAGTAAAGAAATATAATAATATATACCTGCATAAATCAAAAATATTGTATATTATAACAAAATAAGTATCGTATGAAAGTAAATTATTAGATATGAGAGGTCTCTAGATCCAGATCTTTACCTAAATGTTAAGAAGACTGCACAGAAATATAGTAAATATCTTTCTTTTACTTTTGTTACCACAACAATTGTTTAAATGCTATTTCTTCTTAATGATGGCTATCATCATGTCAACAATATCACAGCATCCTTTTCTATAAGCAGCCACTCGAAATAGATCGTATAAGTGAAGAACCATCCATTGTCTGGTCTTATGTAACCTTTCGCTTAAGCCAGCGTTTTCCTGCAACTTTACCCTGAATAATGAGTCTCAGTATCATTAGTTAGTGTTTAGATCATTGATTCCCAAAGTCGTCTGTATAGACAACCAAAGGTCTATTTGGACTTGCAGGTGGTCCACTTAAATGAGAAAAGAAATTGGGGTCTACAAGATGTAATGTGGACCCACATGAAAGGACAATTGAAATTTACTCAGTGGCAACTATATTCTTTATTTTTAAAATGTAAATTATTTACCACTCAGGAAATTGCTCGTATTATTGCGATATTCATTTGACCGTGTCTTATGGAAGTGTCTATGTGCAAGTGAGTCAGACGTTTTCTTCTTACCTTCAATTTGCGTTAATCTCTGCGACACAGTAACTTGTGATGACGCTTACCTGACGTTGACCTGAAGGTTTCTGTCTTTGCTTATAGGAAAATGCAAAGTTTGCCCAGACTTACTTTTTGCAATAATTATAAATCAGAGTGTTACATGCAATTAATTTTCTGCAAGTTAAAAAGGACAGAGGCTTGAAAATATATACCTAATCAAAATAATCATCTTTTTTTTGCAATCACTCCGCTTGGAATTGTAATTTGTGATTACAACTTTAGGACTGGTTATTTTTCTCTGCATTCTTAAAAATATTTCTATAAACTAACAACTGCCCATATGCCTTTTGTGCAACAGTCTTAAGTAATGATGCTGTTAAACCATCTAAGCCAGAGAATGATAAAGTAAGTAAAGTCACTCTGATAAAGTAAGTAAAGATTTGTTGTACTGTAACGAAAATTAAACCTGGATAGGAAGAAAAAAACGCCAGAAGTTGGGTATTATGTTGGGTAGTGAAAAAATTACCTAACTACCTACTAATTATTTTTATTGCAGTCTAAATTATAAAACCTCATTAACTGGACATATTAAATTTTATTTTATCCAAACCGAAATGTCCATTACAAAATGATACTTGTAAAACAATTAAATGTTATATATTTTAATAACCTGGGTAAATATTGGCTTACAAAAAACTCTCAATAATACAAGTTCTTCTTCTTCTTCAAGTGCCCTGTCCGTTGCGAACGTTGGCTATTAACATAGCAATTCTGATCTTGTTTGCGGCGCTTCTGAATAGTTCGACCGATGTGAGCCCGAACCACTTCCTCAGATTTTGGAACCACGAGCGTCTTCTCCTGCCTGGCCTCGCTTACTGTCTATTTTTCCCTGGACAATCAATTGCGGTAGACGGTACTTATCGTGTCTCAATATGTGGCCTAGATATTAAAGCTTTCTTTGTTTAATTATATTCACGATTTCTTTCTCCTTTCCGATTCTTTGGATTACCTCTATGTTGGTGACATGTTCGGTCCAGGATATACGAAGAATGCGTCGGTACACCCACATTTCGAATGCTTCTAGTTTTCTCGTGAGCGTCTCCGTCAGCGTCCAGGCCTCCACACCATACAGTAAGATCGGAAAAATGTAGCATTTAACTAGACGTAGTTTTAGGGGAAGAGACAAATCCCTGCTTATGAGGAGCTTTTTCATATTGCTAAATGCTGCTCTAGCTCGTTCTATTCTGGCCTTAATTTCTGTGGCCTGTTCCCATTTTGCATTTACGTTGGTGCTAAGGTACACATAAGATTCTACATGGTCAATTAGTATGTTACTTATCCGTAACTGTCGAGCAGGCTTCCTGCTTATCAGCATCCACTTTGTCTTCTTGAAGTTGAGGCTCAGGCCGTATTCCTCACTAACTGAATAAACTCTTTCCATTACCTGCTGTAATTCGTCTATGTTACTGGCAAGGATCACCGTGTCGTCGGCATATCTTATATTGTTAGTTAACTCGCCGTTTATTTTTATGCCCTTATTTGCATTTTCCATACATTTGTTAAATATTTCTTCGGAATAAATATTGAATAGGAGTGGGGATAATATACACCACTGACGGACACCTCTTTTGATCTGGACACTTTCAGTGAGTTCAGTATCAGAAAAATAACAAAAACTACGGTAAAGTGTGACTGCAAGCTGTGAGGTTCTTTCCAATAATGAATAACTGGATAAACTGCATCACAGCACTGGTACTGGACCAAAGTAGGAATCCCTGGAAGCTAAGGGGCAGCATAACAAGCAAACCATTTTGCTTGTTATGAGATGTTATGGAACAGATTTCTCAAAATTAAATCACATAAACTGCCAAAGATACACTTGTATCGGCATGACTTTTGAATTTTTATAGTGTTAGATGGGAACTTATGAGATTCACATAGAAAACTATTTAAAAAGAACAACGCGATTGACCCAAGGCAATTTGGGATGTGTAAACAAACATTTAGAGTATGCCTTGTTATTATCATTCTGGCTTTATAACACTGCGTAGGTCCTAGCCTCCTCAAGAATTTCTCTCCGGTCGTCTCTATCCATCACCTTCCTCCGCCAAGCACGTATTTCCATATTTCTTATTCCCATCTCTTCATCGATGTTATCAAGGAACCTTGTTCTGGGTCTTCCTTTTCTTCTCTGACCAATGGGTCTATCAAGGAGCGTTTTTCTAGCTGGGTAATTTTGTTCCATCCGCATTACTATTGTTTTGTAGAGTTTTATTTTTGTATTTCTCGTTATAATTGTAAATTTAAGGGAGAGATTGAGCTCAAAATGCTCAAAAGCATCTGTTGTTTATGCAAATACTGCGGTTTATCTCTGCGGCAGTATTATTTTCAGTGTTAAGGAGCGCTTCCAGGTGTACAAATTCGTTCACTGCTTCGAAGACGTCGTTTTCTATAACTAGTGGTCGTAGGATTTGTGGTTGTGTGCTTATTTTCATATACTTTGTTTTGTTGGTGTTTATTATTAAACCCGTTTTTGTAGCTGATTCTTTTAATGATACATACGCCTTTCGTATAGCGTTTCCCGTTTTCCCAACAATATTGATATTATTAGCACATGCAAGGATTTGCACTGATTTATTATATATTCAACCAATGGTTATGATTTGTGACATATGTATTACTTTTTCCAGAGCCACATTGAAAAGTATACTGTGGAAAATATTTTATACGCTGCATTTAGAAGCGTAATTCCTCTGCGGTTAGAGCATTCAAAGATATCTCCTTTTTTGTGTATGATGCAAAGTATTCCAATATTCCAATCATTGGAGAGGGATTTCTATATGGGGTATCCATATTTCTTTTATAAGCTGCTGTAATGCCATTATGGCATCGTGACCTACACATGAACATCACACTACAGTAGTAATGGGCGATTTTAATGCCAAAATTGGACATGGATGTGTGGACGGTTACGTGGGTGACTATGGATTAGGAGAACGAAACGAACGAGGAGACCGTATGGTACAATTTTGTCAAGCGGAGGAGTTAGTAGTTGCTAACACTCTTTTCAAGTTACCTAACAGACGACTGTACACATGGAAATCTCCGAGTGACACCAAAGGTAGAGTAGTCAGAAATCAAATTGACTTTGTCCTTGTTAGACAAAGATTCCGCAACTCTATACTCTCAGCTAAAACCTACCCAGGAGCAGATATAGGCTCGGATCACAATCCTGTAGTAGTCACATTAAGAATAAAAAAAAAGATCATTCAAAAACACATACAGAAACAAATTGACGTGAGAAGACTGAGTGAACAACATATAAAAGAGAAAACAATAGTGAACATCAAAGAAAATTTACAAAATATAGAGAAACTGAATAGAAATACTGATAACATAGACCAAAAATGGGAGAATATTAAACATGCCGTAATGCTGGCAGGGAGAGAAAATTTAACACCGAAAGAAAGGAAACATAAAGAATGGATGAATGAGGAAATACTACAGTTGATGTGTGAAAGAAGGGTACACAAAACAAATAATCCGATAAGATACAAAGAAACAGATAAACTGATAAAAAAGAAAATAAGAGAAGCTAGAGAAAGATGGCTAAGTGAGCAATGCCAGGAGTTGGAACAACTGGAGCGCAAATATGACTTTTTTAATGTACACAAAAAGATTAAAGAAACGACAGGAATTAGAAGAACAACACAGACAGGTCAGATCAAAGATACAGATGGTTTACCCATAACAGATTTACAACAAAAAATGAATCGATGGACAGAATACATATCACAACTTTTTGATGACAAAGATAGACAAGAAATCTCAAACGAATATAGCGAATATCGTACGATAGCTTTGATGAGTCATGCTCTAAAACTGTTCCTGAAAATAATCCATAATAGGATCTATAGGAAATTAGACGTAGACATCAGTTACACTCAGATGGGATTCAGAAAAGGGCTGGGTACAAGGGAGGCTCTGTTTGCAATAAACGTTCTCTCACAGAGATGCTTAGACATGAACCAAGAAATTTACACCTGCTTTATTGATTTCGAAAAGGCCTTTGACAAAGTACAACATGAACCACTAAGACAAATTCTAATAAAGAAAAATATAGACAGCCGAGATATTCGAATTATATGCAACCTATATTGGAATCAAACAGCAAATGTAAAGGTTGAGGGTAGGCTAACAGAAGAAATTCAAATCCGTCGAGGAGTCCGGCAGGGATGCATCTTGTCGCCACTTTTGTTTAATCTGTATAGTGAAGCTATTTGTGAACAAGCACTCGAGGAAGAAGATCTTGGTCTGATAATAAATGGTGAGACGATCAACAATATAAGGTATGCTGACGATACGGTTCTCCTAACGGGAACGCTAGTAGAACTACAACATCTCGTTCAAAGTCTCAATATATACTGTAACAGTTACGGCTTGAAAATTAATTTGAAAAAAAAACTAAATTTATGGTAATCACGAAATCAAAGAACATCAGAGCTAATCTTGTAATAGACAATACAACGATTGAGCGTGTGTCCTGTTATAAATATCTAGGTGCTTGGATCACAGACGATACTGATCAAACAAAAGAGATTAGATGTAGAATAGAAATCGCTAGATCAGTTTTTAATAGAATGCGCAAACTCTTTTGCAATCGTGATATCAATATAAAGTTACGAATACGAATGCTGCGGTGTTATGTCTTTTCTACCCTGTTGTATGGAGTAGAGGCTTGGACACTAAAACAGTTGACCACAAAAAACATCGAAGCTTTCGAGATGTAGTGCTATAGGCGCATTCTCAGAATATCATGGATGGACCGCGTCACTAACACGCAAGTACTCCAAACTTTAGACAAAAGATGCGAAATTCTAAATGAGATAAAAACTAGAAAGATGGAATACTTGGGGCACATTGTGAGAGGTGAAAAGTACGAACTTTTAAGAAATATCATGCAGGGCAAAATTAAGGGCAAAAGAAGTGTGGGAAGAAGAAAAATATCGTGGCTTCGTAATCTACGTGAATGGTTCGGGTGTAGTTCGATTGAACTTTTTAGGCGCGCTGCTAACAAAGTCGCAGTGGCCATGATGATTTCCAATCTCCGCTAGGAGTGGCACGAGAAGAAGAAGAAGTATCGTGACCACCTTCTTTATACTGTACACAGACCCCAGCGATTTTTAATGCTGGGTTTTGACTCCAGTTGAAAACCTTGTAACCGTAAATTAAAATAAATAGTACACGCTGATGCGAATTGAGATTAAAATTGATAAATAAAGTGATAAATTACTAAATCCTCTAATATTTGTGACTATGATAATAAAACAGTAGGTACCATAATTCCGAACATAAAATTGTCCATGGAAATACTACTAAAACAACATCAAAAAACTGAAATCGGTGATATATACACAAAAAAATGTGCGATCAGAATTTCAAATGTCGACCCACGAAAAAACGGTGTTAGCCGTTCATGTCTTCGAAGGATTATTTTTTGCTACATATAAAATATCGACATAAATCAGAGGAAATTTTGTTTTTCCAAATTTTATTACCAATTCAAATCGGGTAACTAGGCAATAATTCATGTAGTTTGCTTGGAATTCAAAGGGAGTCCCTTTTAGGGCTCCTCGGCCCTACAACACATCGATCGGATAGTTACTTCAGCGAAAGGCTCTCAAGATTCAGCCCTAATAATATTTTACGGAATCATTGAGATATATTGGGATGTCTTGATGGAAAGCCGACTAAATAAATTTTATTATTATCATTACGTTTGTTATGAAATGTTGTATCTTACTCGTGAGGAAAGGGTGTTTGTCTTTTTCTTCTTCTGGTGGCTTCTCCGTTATTGAAGGATGGCGATAATAACGGCAAATGAGTTTCATGCTGTTTTACGTAGTAAACACCTACCATATTTATCCAATTTCCAATGTTTCTCGCATTCTTCAGACACGAAATTTTCAACTCGCTTATACTTTGTTACTTTAATTCATCGGATGCATTTTTTTTTATTTATTCTTATATTTGACCTGTACTTCTCCGGTCTGATGAAGGCTACAATTGTATTTGTAATCATTTATTTTGCCCTCATTTAAAAGGTCTTCCTGGTGATCTGTTGGTACCTGTTGGTGTTAAATCCCTTCCTATTTGGGCTAGTCTCTCAAAATCAGTTCGTGCAATTTGCTGGTTCCATTCCCATATTCTGTGTCTTCTCCTTAATTAAATATCCTTATTTTCCGGAGATCTCTTATTTGGTTATTTGGTATTCTGTTTCTTAATGTTTCCTAAGCAGTTGATCTCAACGATATCATTTTTGACGTTCTAATTATTCTCCGTGTTTCTGCTGCATCTGCTCTCATTTCTGTAGCATATACCATTATTGTTTTTACACATTGTTCTACAGATGACGTCCCTTACACTTTCTTTAAGAGATTATTTCATCGTTGATTACTATTTTCCATTATTTGTGGTGCGTTGCCACCATAAAATTTCGTCTTAAATGTTGATATTTTCGTATAGCTTGTTTCAGCCGCAGTTTTAAATATGTATACCATTTGCTGTAGATTATTTTCGTTATCTGAGTTCGAACAAACAAAGAATTTTTAATTTTTCTGTCCAATTGCATCCTTGTACTACCTGTTTAACTTCTTCTATAAGTTTTTCATTACTAAGTCGAAGAGTAGTAGTATGCACTATGCACTTGCCACTTAAAATTTCCTTTAAAAGAGCTGTACGTATTTAATTATCGTTTTCCCTCCGTATTTTAAGAGTTTATTTGGTAGGCCATCAACTTCTGAAGCTTTTTTAAGTTATATAAGCTATCCGCGATTTTTTTTTGTAATTTTCATGTTATTATCTTCATCGCTTTATTTGCTTCTATAAGTCTAATACTAACTAAATTGTAACGGTTAGCGTTTTTCTCAAAGATCTTTATCTTTCGTTGAATAATTTTATTTTGAAAGCTTATATAATTATCCTTTTTGAATATTAAATAACCTTATATATGTACTACAAATAGTACAAAGAGTACAGTAAAACAGTCACCAAAAATAGTAGAATTCACTGAAATTCAATCGGAATGCGAACAAAAATGAAATGTTCATAAATCCTGTTTTGGATTCTACGATTTGTTTGGCCCATATAAGATTAAGGGCAGTCTGCACAAGGAATTTCATAAACTCCGTCTGTTAGACAAAATCGACAAAATTCTTAATTCAAGAGTAATCGCCCATATTTACCTCCCAACATAAACTTTCATTTCTTGTCCGATCAATCAAAGACAACATTCCAAATGAACAGCACGGATTTTATGAAATTCCTTGTGCAGACTGCCCCCAATCTTATATGGGTCAAACAAATCGTATAATCCAAATTAGGATTTATGAACATTCCATTTCTGTTCGCAAATTCGATTCAATTTCAGCTCTAGGCCAACGCCATCTTCCAAAAATTCCAGAACCATAGCCCCCATCCGCTTCAATAAACCAAGAAATATGCGAAAAGCCATAGAAATTGAAAAAAGACCAAATTGTCTCAATAAAAGAGATGACAGCATCGGGTTCCCTTCGACATGGAGACCTCTCATAAAAAAAATATTGTCCGCTTCACCCTCCAATCAAAATCCAGCCGTCAGAAATATTCGCGCTAACCCTCGCGCCAATTCCTGCACCAATTTCCACGCCAACCCAAACCACGTCACCATCGACGGTATGAAGGAACCGTCCGAGGTTCTCAGTAGCAGTTATGCATTGATTGGTATTCAGGGTGGTAGTCTCTCGGGGTTCAGAAGTCTGAGAACTCGAAAGCCCTGAAGGAGACATCAGAGAGGATGTCCAAAGCTCGACACAATGATAATTGTTCAACCGGTTCAACCCTGAAGCCTGTGTTGAGCTTAAATTTCTTGTTAAATTTATTAATCTTGGCTTTAGGTTTAATTGTAGTAACCGCCGAGATCTTTCGTAACATTTTATTCGCCTCTATGGGGAAGAATTTTACCAGCTCATTAAATCATTTAGCAATCTGCTGCTACGTAAGAATCGTCTTCTTTGTAATTTAACATTCCTTAAAGCCTGGCCATAAAGTCATTCAAAAATTTTTAAAACCCAAACACCATGGGTCTTCTTCTTCTATCTCCCAAATTCTTGGAAAGAGCAGTTTTGCGCTTCTCCGTGAAGCTATCTATTCCACTTAGACGAAAACTTAATGTCAAAAATATCAATATTTTTATTATCTGGTTATATATTCTTTCTTTTAATGTACATCCTATATTGTGGGACAGTTTCGACCGTATCAACACACAGATAGCGCTAAACACTTTCTCAATCTAAGACTGAAACTCAGACGCTCACATTAGAAAATTTCAAAACCTACAACTTTAAAACCCACTACAGTGGTTCACAACTTTTCTGAAAACCCTATTTCGACCATTGTCACTCAAGCTTTATCAAAAGGTTTCAATTACTGTGTTACTCCAAGTCACATTCCAATTGAGATATCGTCAGTTTGACAAGACTATACAAGACATCGCTAGAGCTCTAAGAAACTCAAACTCTTCTACTCAGAACATTAGCCAATCGGAGAAGAAAGCCCTGAAAAAACTTTAGTCAAACCCCAATAAAGTCATTCTTCCCGCCGATAAAGGAAATGCCACCGTCATCCTAAACACTTCTTCTACGTTAATAAACTATCAAATCTCTTTAATACCCCAAACTACAGACCAATTCCTAATAATCAAATAACCTATCTAGAGATAACAACAAAAGCCATTATCAATAAAACCTCTTTTTCTGTTGACATAAAACAATCTCTAACTCCTCGTGACGAGTCTTCTAGAACACCCTGAATATATGGCCTACAAAAAATTCACAAACCCGATATTCCTCTCCCATTGTCAGTGCATACAACTGCCCTACACAACCATTGGCCAAGTACTTGTTCAAAACTCTACAACTTCTCGCCGAAAATACTTCATTCTTTGTCAAATTTTTTTTATTTTCTCGAACTTCTTAAACAATATCCTCTCACCATCAGACATTCAAACAATCAACATCGGCTATGACATAAATAAAAACGCGATGAAACATCCAATGGACTTGCTGCAGGCCCAGAGCGAATCTCAGCAGAAATGATTAATATGGAGTCAGAAAAGCTTTTTAATACACTTACTTACGTAGCTGGACTAGCACGTAAATGGTACCTCGGCGGCAGAAGAGTGAGACAAGAAATCCCAACTACGAATTGAAATTGAAAATTAATGAAATCAAATTATGTTTCTAGTAAAAATTAGAACGATGGGAAGAGAAAATGTTGAGAGCTTTTTATGGAAGTTTCTATAAAGGAAATATTACTTGAAGGCGAATTATTTGAAGATATTTTATATAAACCGCGGTAAAGGCGCTCTTAAATGAGTTCCAGAATATGTAGTTTATTTTTGCGAAGAGAGTTTTCGACACCCTGTAAAATTAAAGTACAAGTTTTCCGCATAGCCCAAAGAAATATTTACGAGGCTTTAATTTTGACATATATCCGACATTTATACATGACTACCTCTCGCAGTGTAGGTACATTCGGGGAGTGGAAAGTATCCAACCCCCAGCATTGCGTGTTTTCACTCCCCTTCACTCAGAAACTAGTCGGATGGATAATTAAGCAAAATTTTGATTTCGGAAATGTATTAGCAATTCAAATGCTGAGAGTCCGAGCGGCATAGCAGAGAATAACCTGGGCTATAGATATAACTCATGAAGTTCACTTAGGTATTCGAAGGGCGTCTGTCTTTCTCTCTCTGTGTGTGTTACGAAAGGGACGAGAGGATGAGGCGAGCCCTCGATTTTCGTCCTTATTGATCCTTCACTAGTTATACTCGAATTGCTTCGTGAGACACGTTAATTTCATTAGCCTATCCTATCAGGAGCTCCTCGACCGCAACTAGGACTTCCTTCGATTGATCTCCGCTGAATTTCAAGGAAACTTTACAAAAAGCGACCTATTTTTAGAAAATGAGCTACCTAAAATTGGATAACCTTTTTTGTTTTGTGTTCACTCGGCTGCGTTATGGTTTATAATACTTCTTCTTATATAGAAAGTTTTTTTTTATAAAATCACTAAATCTAGAACTGTCTTTATAAAATTGGAAACGTCAAATAAAAGAAAATAAATTATAATATCATCACATTAAAAATCAGCACCAGATCTGTGATAATATTGATAAATCAGCGGATACAGAAAAACAATGATCTCCAAACTAACAATCCTGGAATTTTCTTCTTCTTCTTCTTCCTCTTTATAAGCAATTCTGCTTGTTCATTGGCGGATTAATACCTCTATGGAATGTTGTCACTCCGTCTTTTGTGCGGTCGTACGATACTTCTTCTGCCGATTGGTGACTTATCTCTTGCTATTTTGACGACACGGGTCTCCTCCATTCTGCTTATGTGGTTATTCTATTCTTTTTTTCTATTTTGTGTCCATGCATTTATACACTGTACTTTACATTTTCTTCTAATGTCTTCACTTCTCTTTCGATCTCTCCGCGTATTTTCTGTAATTATTCTCGGTACTCTCATCTCTGGCATTCCCAGTAGCCTTTGCGTTGTGGCTGTGTTGGGTCTTGTTTCTAAGGCATATGTCATTATTGGTATTACATTGGCTTAATATTGACTTCATCTCAGTGTTAATATGTCTGGTTCGCCATATAGTGTTATTAAGGCATCCTGCCAGTCTATTTACTTTTTGTACTTGATCCATCACTTCTTTGTCCAGGTCTTCATAGCTAGACAGCCTAATTCCCAGGTATTTTATTTCCATTACTTGTTCAGTACTGATGCCATTAATTTCTATTTTACTTCTTTGCTGACTACTATTGTTTTAGTTTTCTGAGATAAGATTGTCACATTAAATTCTTTTGCTGTTATGTTAAATCTATGGACCAGTCTTTGCAGACTATCTTCATCTTGGGTTATCAATATTGCGTCGTCTGAGTAACAGAATATTTTTATTTCTTTGTTTCCCATTCTGTATCCTCTTCCTTTGTTAACACTTTTGATGATTTCGTCCATGATTAAATTAAAGAGCATGGGGCTCAATGAGTCCCCTTGTGTTATTCCGCTGCTAATTTTTCTGGATTCTGTAAGTTGTCCATTTATTCTGACTTCTCTGATCTCCGTGGTCGTCCTCTCTTTCTTTTTTCAGGAGGGATCCATTCCAATACTCTTCTAGGCCATCTGTACTCTGGCATTCTTTTAACATGTCCGAACCTGATTAATTGTTTTCTTTCTATGTCATCATTGATATTTCGCTCCATTTTTATTTCGTTTCTTATTTGTTCGTTTCTAACTCTCTCCAGTTTCGATCTACCGCAGATTCGTCTCAGATAATCCATTTGAGTCGTCATAAGTTTGTTCCTATTAGCTTTGGTGACGTCCCATACTTCCGAACCGTAAAGTGTAATACTTTGGACTATACTACCGTAAATGTGTTTTTTTTGGTTTCTCGTCAAATTGTTTTTTGACAGAGAAGAGAGTTTAAGGCACGGGTCGCTGCTCTGCCCTTGTTTATTCTTTTCCTGATTTTATCTGCGCTATTTCCCTTCTTGTTGAAAATGACCCCCAAATATTTGCAGGATTGCACGCCTTTGATTTTGTCGTCTTTCAAGACTAGGTCACATATTTCATCTGTTCCCACTGAAAGATATTCACATTTTGTCATATTCATGTTTAGACCTGCCACCTCATATTCTTCTTGCAGTTTTCTTACCATATAGCTAAGATCGTAGCTGTCTTCGGCAATTACTACCTGGTCATCCGCAAAGAAAAGTGTATATAGCTTGTTTTCTTCCATGTTTCTACATTTTTTAACCAATTTCACTATGGATCTGTCCAAATAGATTTTAAATAAGGTGGGTGACAGACAGCAGCATTGTCTTTGTCCCTTTGTTGTTTGAAAAGGAGAGGTGATTTCTTGTCCCATTTTAATTCTTGCAAAGTTTTGTTCGTAATATTTTTGAGTGGCGTTAATAAGAATTGGGTTTATTTTCAAGTTACCCATTTCTATACATAGTTGGGAGATCGGTACACTGTCATATACTTTTTCCAAATCTATTAAAGCTATATGGGTTTCTCTATTTCTCTGCACTCGTTTTTCCATTGAAATTTTTAATGTGAAAATATTATCCATAGAGGACCGTCCGGCCCTAAATGCCGCTTGTTCTTCGGGTTGTTTGTCTTTAATATCATTTTCTATCAGGTTTCTTAGTACTTTTGAGTATAGTCGGCCTATAGTAGCAATCACTGCGATCCCTCTATAGTTTTTAGAATCCGTCTTTGTGCCTTTCTTGTGTATTAAAGAGATATATGATTGTCTTCATTCTTCTGGAACTTCTTCTCCGTTTAAGCATCTTTCGAATAATTTTCGGATCATTTCAAAGAGTTTTGATGATCCATACCTAATCAACTCTGGATGTATTCCGCCTGGGCCTGGAGATTTTTTTAGTTTCATTCCCTTAACTGCTTCTTTTACTTGTTCTATTGATATTTCGATTCTTCCTTCTACTTCCACTTGTTCATTTGTCTGTTTAAACCTTTCTTTTTAAGATTTAATCTGACTTCCATTTTGTTATTTTGGTAGATGTTTTCAATAGTTTTTATAATATTTAGGGGAACTTCTTTAATATACAGAAGATGGATTACATATTTGAGTCTTACTCTGTCAAACCTTTTTTTAGGCCAATCAAAGAAATGCTAGTCTATTATATTCTAGTGATGTCTCAGTAATTTGCTTTATAACGAATATTGCATCTGTGCAGGATCTTCCACTACGAAAACCCTGTTGTTCATCTGCCAAACTTATCCTCTGATTTATTAGCACTTTTATAGCACAAGTTTATACCTCTATAGTTTTCTGGCTGTTTTTTATCTCCTTTTTTGAATAGTAGAATTAGTTCGCTCGTTCCCCATTCTTCCGGTATTTTAATGTGTTTTATAATTTTATTAATTTATGGTTGTTAATTGTTCTGTCATTGCTGCTCCACAATATTTCAGTGATTTGTTTGGTATCCCGTCTTTTAGCATCGTTTATTCTTCCTCTGACTTTTGTTCCATCAAATGTTCTATTTCGGACATATGATGCGGGGCGAGAAGTATGGCATCCTGCGACTCATAATGCAAGGAAAGATAGATGGCAGAAGAAGCATCGGAAGAAGACGAATTTCATGGCTTATGAACCTCAGAGTTGGTTTGGATGCAGCTCAAAACAACTATTTAGAGCTACTGCCTCAAAAATTAAAATAGCTATGATGATTGCCAACCTCCGTAGCGGAGATGGCACCTGAAGAAGAAGATTCTTCCTCTGCGTAAAGCTTTTTCAGGTAGTCAATCCACGTATCCTTTTGTATGTGTTTTGGTTCTATTAGTTCCTTTACCTCTGTTCTTTAACCTCTTATGAAGCGCCATATTTCCTTTTGCGGACCTTAAAAATCATGTTCCATTTCTTTCGAAAAGCGTTTTCAGAGATCATTTTTTATTTTTCTTACAAGTGCGTGAGTTTCGTTTCTAATTGTGTTGTAATATATAATTTAAATTACGAGTAAACTACGAAAATAGGTAAAACTAGTTTCACCCGGATACCTTGCGTATTATCCAAATTGACTGGATAAAAAGCAAAGGAGATTGATATTTATCCGGGTCATTCTAGATCTATCCAATGTCAAATGGATAAAGCTGTACATTTTAAATTACGTTTAAATTGTAGAATCTTCTACAAAATATATACAAAACACTTTCTAAAAGACTACAACTAACAGTGATAAACATATACATTTTTACTCAAATTAGAAACGACATATAAAATGACAACGAAGATTTAAAAAATAGAATTAGATTGTAAATTAGTAATATCAAAAATGATCCAAAACTTTCAAGAAGATTATTGTCGTCTCCGGTTCAAATATTTAATTGAAACAAAAAGCAATTTTTTGTAAATAAATATATTTTTTTTTTGACTTCTGATAGCAGTAAAGTGAATTTTGTATTAAATAAATTACATACATACTTCTTGTGTAAATTAATTGAATTCAAAGATTATTATTTTTTGGCAATCTTCTATAAATAATAATAATGTTGATATCACTGAATAAATAATTAAATAACCTTTCAAATGAGTTACCACACGACCCTTATTTTCATTTAACAAAATCATCGATTACATCATCATGCCCAATTATGGTTAACGTCCCTTCTTCTTCTTCTGGTTCCTATCCGTTTCGGATGTTGGAAATCATATTGGCAATCATGACCTTGCTCGCTGCGGCTCGAAACAGCTCCGTTGAGGTTTTCTTAAACCATGTTCTTAAATTCCGCAGCCATGATATTCTCCTTCTACCGGGTCCTCGCTTACTTTTGACTTTACCTTGCAGTATAGACTGCAGCAGGGAGTAACGGTGCTGATTTCTCATAACGTGTCCCAAATACTGCAATTTTATGCGTTTGATCGTAAACACAATCTCTGGTTTCTTCTTCATTTTTTGTAGAACTTCCTTGTTCGTGATCCTTGCTGTCCATGATATTCTCAGCATTCTTCTATAAAGCCACATCTCAAATGCTTCAAGTTTTTTAATAGTGGTGTCTGTGAGCGTCCATGCCTCCGCCCCGTACAACAACACAGAGAAAACATAGCATCTCAAATGTCTCATTTTTGTATCTAGGGATATGTTGTGACTTTTGAAGATGGCGCTCATTTTGTTAAAGACCTTTCTTGCCTTTCCTATGCGACACTTTATTTCCTGTACATTGCTCCACTGTTCGTTTATAATAGTTCCCAGGTAGCAATACTGTTTAACTCGCTCTATCTGCGTCCCATTAATGTATAGATGAGCCCCATTTATATTCTCCTTGCTGATAATCATTTGTTTCGTTTTGTGGGTATTAATGTTTAGTCCGTACTGTTGACTGTACTCGTTTATTCTGTCCATTAGCCTCTGAAGTCCCTCTAAACTATCTGCTATCACCATGGTGTCGTCGGCATATCTAACATTGTTTACTCTTTCACCATTTAGAAGGATGCCTTCGTCTATTCCGTAGAGAGCCTCGTTAAAAATTTTCTCTGAGTACATATTAAATATCAACGGCGATAAGATACATCCCTGTCTAACTCCAAGTAGTATTTTTATGTGATCTGTTTCTTCTCCGTTAATTTTCATGTATGCGGTCTGATTCCAGTATAGTTCTGAAATTATTCTGAGGTCTTTGTCATCCAGGTCTGCTTCTTTTAAAATATTTATCATCTTTTGATGTTAAACTCTGTCAAATGCCTTTTCATAGTCGATCAAACACGCGTATACGTCGCAGTTACCGTCCCTGCATCTTTGAATCAGTACCTGTACTCCGAAAAGTGCCTCTCTGGTACCCACTGCGTTAATGAAGCCTAACTGTCTGTCCGATATTTGTTCCTCGCACTTCTTATAAATTCTTCCATGGATGACTCTAAGAAACAGTTTCAACATGTGGCTTATTAGGCTGATTGTTCGATATTCTTCGCACTTTTTAGCCCCCTGTTTTTTAGGTATCGCTATGAATTCTGATTCTAGCCATTTATCAGGGATGATTCCACTATTGTATATTTTATTGAAGACAGCCGTGATCCAATTTATCCCTTCTTCCTCCAAGAGTTTTAAGAATTCAGCTTCGATATTATCAGGCCCTACAGCTTTCCTGCTTTTCATCCGTTTTATTGCTTCTTCTACCTCGGATTTAAGTATGTCCAAGCCCGTCATCCTCTCTGAAAATGGATGCCTATAATCCGTTCTTTGATCTTGAAAAAGTGTCTCAAAATATATTCTCCATTTGTCCTTCATCTCTTGGGTGTCAATGATTAATTTTCCATTGGTGTCTATGAGTTTCATTTGTGTTCGCTTTTTAAACGTACCCGTTATTTCTTTTACCTTTTTGTGTACATTAAAATTGTCATGCTTGGCTTGTAGTCTTTCTATTTCTTTACATTTCTCTACAGCTTCTTTTTCTTTAGCTTCTCTTATTTTTCTTCTGATGTAAGCCTGCATTTTTTTATATTAATCTTTATTTCCTTTAATTAACCTTCTGCGTTACATTAAGTGAAGGATTTCTGGAGTCATCCAAGATTTCTTCTTTGTTTCTTTGTTTGGTTTTAGCAGATCTTGTTTAGTTTTCTTAATTATTTCTTCGAATTGATTGATTTCTCGTTGGATGTTATTTTCTTCTTTTAGTTGTTTAACTTGGTTGTTAGTATATTCCCCCACTTGCTTTTTAACTTCCGGATGTTGCACGGCTGTCATGTCGTAGTTAGGTCTAGACTTTTTCTTTATTGTCTTCAGTCTCACATCCATGACTCCCACTAAAGGTATGTGGTCAGATTCAATGTCCGCTCCTGGATATGTTTTGACAGATTTAAAACTGTTTCTGAATCTTCTATTTACCAATATATAATCTATCTGGTTTCTAATTACGTTATGGGGTTTATCTGATCCTATCTGATTTCTTTGTCCTAACCCAAAAGGTCCGATTAGAGTCCCTAGTATAACATATATGCCAAAAAATTGTAATTTAAAAATAAAAATCGACCTATTTCGCGATTTATTCCCAAAGTCGCGTATTCTCCAAAAAACAAATTATTTTGGCAAGCACTGTATATATCCAATTATTATTATATTGTAAAGATAACTAACTTATACCTTCGACTTTGAGATAGTCACATTGTATTTGCAGGTATACGACATGAAGTTTTCTCCTGAGACCAAAAGGAGTTTCCCCACCGTCGGGCATCGCGTCCGACCTTGCTCAGGTCGTGATTTATATGTGTTGGTCCAATTAGTGGCCATAATTTTGATCGCTCTCCACTTACTTTTGATTTTTGAGGAAAGTTCTTAAACATATTTAACAATTCACCTAATTAAGCTAAACATTCATATCATCGTTGCGGTTGTAAAAATCGATAAATAAAACTATTCAAAAAATATTTAAAAGTATATTTCATGAATTTGTAACTGTTTTGGATTATCGCTAGATACTCGAAAGCCAATTATCCACTCTACTGTACAGCATAATAGATGAGAATTACTAAACCGGACCCCCATTTTGTTTTTCAGTTCATGTGTATGAAAAATAGCAAAAAAAATATTATAAAAGTACACACTATTTACTTTATAATGTTTTGAATTATTTATACTCAACTTTCATTAATAATATTTAAAAATTAATATAAAAAAATATGTATTTTCCAAAATCCAGCGTTTGGTGAGTTCAGAAAATAGTTGCTAAAAGTGGACCCCCTTAAAAATTATTAATAAAGTTATACCATTAATTGGAAAAAAGTATTAAATAAGAGAAAACATGATCTACTTTCAGTAGTATATTGCAACAATTTCCAATATAATACATAAAATATACAAAAATATTTAGGACAATTATTAATGTATTTACAAAAATTGCAGATTTATGCATCTTTATCAGCCCCAGCACAATCCACATGGGCCCACAATGAACGCATATTGCACAAGGCCCAAATTTCTTCTTTACAATCTTCCGAATATTTTCTGTCACAAAACATGCACAAAGCGTCATCCTCTTTAGGTGGTAACATTCCCGGAATGATGTTCAATTCAGATGTTCCAGAAAAGACACTGATTTCATCTTCGGTGTCTGATTCTTTTATATTTTTCTCAAAATTTAGACATGTTTTTACTATCTCTTTCCCTTTTCTAGAAGGGCCTGCTGCCGAAAAACCTTTTGTGTCGCAGTTGCTTTTTAAACCTTGAGCACGTTCTTGCTGTTCAGTTTTCATGGCTACTTTACCTTCTTTAGCTTTTTTCTTCTTCACGTGCCATCTCCGCGACGGAGGTTGGCAATCATCATGGCTATTCTGATTTTAGATGCTGCTCTGAATAGTTCAATTGATGTGCATCCGTACCATTCCCTCAAGTTACGCAACCATGAGATTCTTCTTCTTCCTACACTTCTCTTGCCCTGGATTTTCCCTTGTATATTCAATTGAAGTAGGTTGTATCTCTCATTACGCATAACATTCCCCAGGTATTGTAGCTTTCGTGTCTTGATGGTTTCCAATACTTCCATTCTTAGCTTTTTTAGATTTCATCAACTTGGATTTATAAGGAGAAAATGTGATGATTGTTGAACTGCAGGCTTTCTATCCCCTATTGGTGGTCCTTTTTTTGATTTTTGGAATAGGAATGATCTCGAACGGGCTTATCATAGACGATTTTGGACTATGAGGATTGTCAAATGTAGATGGTAATACAGGATTGCCCTGACCTGCCGAAGATGTTGACGGTTGATTTCGGTCAAACTCTGCATTTGCTTGTAATTCATCCATCGCCATAACACATTGTTCACTGATCCCTGTAAAGTTTTAATTATCTGCCGTTTTTTGCTTTGACATGGATTCGTAGAAGGACGAATCTCGCATTTTGTTTGCTTCTTCAATATATTCGGCATCAGAAAAAAGCTCCTTGTTCAGTGGATATATACCTGTGGCTTTAAAGCCATTGATTGTAATTTCAACTGTTTGACATTTAATGTAAATGCTTTGCCAAGGAGCTCCATTACATCATAAGCTGTAAGTGGCCGTTCATTGTTTCTTAACCACTGCCTTATTTCCTCACTGTAATAAGTTTTGAGAGAACCCATGAAACTTTTGTCCAATGGTTAAAGTTTGTGTGAGGTGGTATGGACACAATGGTAACATGAAGTGTTTTTGCCAAATCGATCACTTCAATATTTTGAGTGTAGCTACAATGGCTATCTAAGAGTAACAGCACAGCTTTCTCCTTTGTAGGATGGACAAATCGATAAAGTGCTTAAACCATTGAGTGAAGAAGTTGATTTGAATCCAACCTGAAAGATGCACTGCAAAAATTGTTCCTGATGGAGCTCCTTTTTTCAATTGTTCACTCATATTTTTTCTCGGAATTCATCAGTGAATTCCATCAGTGGCATTCATACAAGCAACAATCGTTATAAAGGCTCCACGTGCTCCTGATGTCAGGGCAGTAACCTGTCTTTTACCTTAAAGGCCTATAACTTTGGGTATTTTAGACTGCACCACACTGACTCAGCTCTCGTCTACGTTATAGATTCTATCAGGAGTAAATTCATTTTTAACGTACAAATCAAAGTTGATAAAATTTCTGCGTATTTTCCTTATTGACCCCAACAGCCCTGCTATAAGATGTTCCAGTGGGCTTTCTTTCTGACAGTTTTGTTTTATGCCTTGTAAGAAATAGATTGGCCCACTTTTTACCAGCTATTTCTTCTTTGAATGGATGAATAATGCCATTTCTCTGGGCCATTTGCGGGGCCATTCATTCGACCCATATATTCGACCACAATACCATCTTATACGTGAAACAACCTCCAGCTCCTAAATTTGAAATTTTTTAGGTCTTTTAAAATAAACCTTTGCTATTTATGACTATCATATGATTTCGACTGCACGTGAGAAGATCACGGTCTACTATATGGTTCGCTTGTTCAATCAAGCATACATAAAGGTACCAACTCTGGACAAGGGAATATCAGGTTTCATTACAACCAAAATATTTCCTGTTAACCCACAAGTTTTCAGAGGAAGACTTTGCACTAGCTGAACAGTTTAGAGAACTTGTTTTAGAGGCTGAACAAAGAAAAGATAAAACCGTTTCTGAATCTACATCAAGAGGTACTGCGGAACAGACACCACTCACATCAAGAGCTACTGCGGAACAGACATTATCGACATCAAGAGATTTTGCGGAGCGTATACCATCAACATTCACAGTCGAACCTGTTCCTTTATATTCATATTCAGGTGTTGATAAAGTATAGCTCCTATCCCAATGAAACTATTTAAAAAGTCTACTACAAACACAAAGAAACAACTATAAGAAATTTGGACTGCTACACCAGTAAAGGATATTCTGCTGGACAAAAAGAAAAGCGGCATGCGAAAACTGAGAAGCAAGCTAGAAGACAACAGAATGATGACATAAAAGTAAAAAAATTGAAAAGAAAAGGTAATGTTGCTAAGATTAAAGAACCTGCAGAAAATAAAAGACGTGTTAAAGAAGAAGATGATTCTGAATCATCCATAGAAGTGAATTTGTCAAATAGTAGCGATTCGAATCTCTGTGAAATCAAACAATATAACAATTTTCCTGTAACCAATGAAGAATGCATCGTGCACCAATGAATTTGGAAAAAACCAGGAACTTTGGTATCGCTGCATTGTGTGGGCTTCTACGGCGAATGCCGACGAAGAAGAAGTAGAATTATTTTATCGAGATATCGAAGAGGCACTTACAATAACGAAAACAAGAGAAATCACGATAGTCCTAGGTGATCTCAATGCAAAGATTGGAAAGGGACAAAGCGGAAAGTGTATAGGAAACTATGGTCTGGGAAATCGAAACGAGAGAGGAGACCGTCTGTTACAATTCTGTCAAGAGCAGAACTTTATTATTACAAACACATTTTTCATGTTACCAAACAGACGACTGTATACATGGCGATCGCCCGCAGATACATCGGAGAAAGTAGTCAGGAACCAGATAGACTACATTATGATCAATGAAAGATACCGTAATGCTGTTAAAGCCGTGAAAGCATATCCTGGATCAGACGTGGCCTCAGATCACAATCCACTTATAGCCAAAATTACACTCACCCTTAAAAATATTAAAAGACATCAAGGAATCCCTACAATAGACACAAGAAAACTTAAAGAACCTAAAGTAAAAGAATGCCTCCAACATGAACTGCATGTGAACTGCAACAAATTAAACACAAACACCAATGATATTGACGAGTACTGGAATCCACTAAAAGATTGTCTACTGGAACCCTGTAAAGAAATATTAAAGACTTCCTCAAGGAGAAAAGAGGAATGGATGAATGACGAGATACTCAATATGATGGAACAACGGAGACAATTTAAAAACAAGGATACCAATAAATACAGAGAGATAAACCACGAGATTAGAAAGACGATAAAGCAGGCAAAAGAAAAATACTTTGAAGAGCAATGCAAAGAGATCGAAGACCTTCAAAATAAATATGATCTGTTTAACCTACACAAGAAAGTCAAAGAACTGGCAGGACTAAGAAAACAAAATCCCACTTGTGCAATTCTGGATAGACACGGTACTGCTATAACACATACGGACGAGAAAATACAAAGATGGGCAGAATATATCGATGAATTGTTCCATGATGAAAGAGGAGATCTGGAGCACATAGAACTTACGTCAAAAGAAATAGGTCCATATATTACAAAAGAAGAAATATTACACGCATTAAAAACAATGAAGAGTGGGAAAAGCCCTGGACCTGATATGCTTCCTATAGAAATCCTAAAAATTCTAGATAAGAAGCACATTGATGTTTTAGTGACACTCTTGAACCAAATTTATAGTTCAGGCATATTACCCACAGAGTGGTTAACATATATTTTTATTTGTCTCCCTAAAAAGAAAAACACAAGAGAATGCAGCGATTACCGCACCATTAGCTTAATGTCTCATACGCTAAAGTTACTACTTAAAGTCATCCATAACCGAATATATCACAAACTGGACATTGACGTTAATAATACACAATTTGGTTTTCGCAAAGGCCTAAGAACACGTGAAGCTCTTTTTTCACTTAATATACTAATACAAAGATGCCTGGACATCAATCAAGATATATACGCATGTTTTATTGACTATAATAAAGCATTCGATAAAGTACGACATAAACATTTAATGAATGTTCTGAAATCAAAGAAAATTGACTACAACGACCTCAGGATCATATCAAATTTATACTATAAACAGCGAGCAAAAGTACGTGTTAACGAACAGCTGTCAGAAGAAATTGAAATTAGATGTGGAGTAAGACAGGGATGCGTATTGTCGCCAATTCTTTTCAATGCCTACTCCGAAGAGGTCCTGAAAAAAGCTCTTGAGGGTGAAACAGCTGGAATAAAGGTAAATGGAGTTCCCATTAACAACATTAGATATGCGGACGACACTGTGATCTTAGCCGAAAACATTGAAGATCTTCAGAGACTGGTGACCAGAATAGCAGAGTATGGAAAAGAGTATGGTCTAACAATGAATGTCAAGAAGACGAAATTTATGAGAATATCGAAAACTCAAAGAAATAACGAGAATCTTCTAATAAACGAAACCAACGTCGAACAAGTGGACAAATATGTATACCTGGGAACAATGATTAACTCCACAAATAATTACAATCAGGAGATAAAAATAAGAATAGAAAAGGCTAGAGCAAATTTCAACAAAATAAGAAGAGTTCTATGTACCAGGGATTTAAAACTGGAACTAAGAGTTAGGTTGGCGATGTTTTTTCGACTTTATTTTATGGAATGGAATCTTGGACCTTGAATACGACATCAATGAAAAAACTGGAATCATTTGAGCTGTGGGTGTACAGAAGAATTCTGAAAATATCATGGACAGATCACGTCACAAACAAAGAGGTTTTGGGAACGATGAACAAAGAAATGGAAATTTTAAATTCAATAAAAACAAGAAAATTAGAATATCTCGGACATATTACACGTGGAGAGAAATACACCTTGCTCCAACTGATTATGCAGGGAAAGATCCAAGGAAAGAGAGGCATAGGGAGGCGTAGAATGTCATGGCTGCGCAACCTGAGAGAGTGGCATGGATGTACATCAAATGAACTTTTCAGAGCAGCCGTCTCAAAAGTCCGAATAGCTATGATGATTGCCGACCTCCGCCGCGGAGATGGCACTTGAAGAAGAAGATTGTGTGTGGAGTATGGGCTCATGCAGTGGTTGGGAGTCAGCTGAAGGTTTTTTAATGCGATGGGTGCAAGGAAAATAAGAAAGCAAGAGTATCAAAACGACGTTTATTTTAATTAAATATTTGAAAAACCTGTTTTAAAATATTTAAAAAAAGTATATTGATAATGTGTTAGATTGTTTCTAAATTTATTAAAAACTTCATTAATTATTTTTATTTTTTATTTTTGCAGCTAAAATAACATGCACAATAATGCCCCACTAGCTAAGCGATATTACCCCACATGATGCGGCACTATAGCCAAAAGCACGCGTTGCGTATTTGTACAATATTTTAGTAACATATTTTCAATTCTTAACATCTTAAACCAAACATATTTGTCCATAGTTTACCAATTTGTCAACTGTTTATTGTGTAAAATGTAAATTTGTTTTATGTTTCTACTTAGCCGCGCGATATTACCCCTCCTACCCCTAATATATTAGAAACTGAACTAAAATTGTTAATATTCGTTTTTAACTTTTTATTTATTAAGAAGCCTACTTTCTAGTAGTATATTATTATCCCCTCTGTAGCAAAAAATAACTTTTGTAACTTAATTAACAAATAAAATTAGTTTCAAAATGAGTCCATTCTACTGGTCCGTTCTGTATGTACAAAAACCCAACAATAATCTAAATATAAATGTATATCTCTCTTCCCGAAATTGCATGTCCAGCCTCATTCAAAACGCAGATCGAAAAAAGATTTTCATATTTTACGTTCAATAAAAAAGCCCTTTTCAAAATGGCGTCCATTTTATTTTTATTACGCAGTTTTCTCTCGTTTCCTTCACCTTTACTTCCAGTAAAAGCAATATGTAAGGGACATACATCAGCAATTCCATTACTTACGTCGAGTTAGGACTTACGTCGAGCCCTTATCCGAAATATCAGCTGTTCGCGAAACGGCAAACGTTTGACGGAAGTAGGTCTGTGATTATCGTACGCGTCCGCAACTATAGTGCAACTCTATATTAGGTACTCACTTCTAAAATCGATATGGGTCTTTTTGGGGGGTGCGGGGTTGAATGTAAGGGCGGAAGAGAAATACGCGTAACGAGAGAGGTGGACGTCGAATGCCATTTGGTTCAATATACTTAATTTAGAACCATATGTAGTAAATCATATATATATATATATATATATATATATATATATATATATATATATATATATTATTATTATTTAACTCCTCCATAGATCCCTACCGGAAGGGCGTGTGCCGCCTAAATACCGGGTATATATATATATATATATATATATATATATATATATATATATATATATATATATATATATATATATATATATATATATATATATATATATATATATATATATATATATATATATATATATATATATATATTATTATTATTATTATTTAAATATATTATTTAAATTAAACGTTATTAATGATCTTAAACTGTAAATGTTTATAAATTAGCGCTGAGTGATAATGCCTCTATCTCTCCCCCTCTCTCTCTCTCTTGCTCTCTCTGTCCCCCTCATTATCTCTCTCTGTGGCCTCTCTTTTTACTTTCGCTGTTGCTAGCCTGGCCAGGAAAAGGATGTTTCCCCTTTCTCTTTGGCCGATCCACTTAAAATGTCCGGAGAGTTCTCCCCTTACTTCCGTTTTCTTTAGCATTGATTGTTCAGAGGAAGAAGATGTCATCTTTCTACTGGCATCAATTGGTCTGATGATGATCTAAGCAAAGCCTAAGAAAGGCTTGAAGTTTAATTTCTTCATAGACAGGTCGGCTATTGAGGAAGTCCAGGTATTTCCTGGACTAGATTTATTGCAGTAGAGTACTTTTTCGACCTGCATCCTCAGGTCCCGATTCATCTTCCTCAGTCTGCTGAAGATCTTTTCAGCAGACATTAAAATATCTTTTTCTTCATTTTTGATGTAATTTTGATGAGTTTTGGTAGATCAGTTCCTTCGATCGTCTTGAGTTTTGCGCCTTTCCATGGGTTGAGTCTTCAAGTCATCCCAATTAACCATTTGGATCTTGTGTTGTCAACACATGTTATCCCAGTCAATGTGATCAGCAGTAGAATTTAACTTCTGGCCTGTCTTTGGGTAGATCCTTGACATCTTTCTGCAGCCTCCTTTTTATCATCTTCTTGTAATTTATCTCATCGAGTCAGAATCATGTCAGCTGCGTCCTCTTAAAGATGCTTGTATCTGAACTGATTCTTTTCCCAGGAGTTTTGGTAGAGGAAGGTTTATCCCTTTCTTTCTCTTTCTATTTTAGAAGTTTTTTTGTTTGAAATACTTCTTCTAGTGGTTTCTCATGATTTTATAAGAAGCTACAACGGCTTCCGTGCCGGCCCACTTAGTCTCTTCCTTATTCTCTCGAGTTTGCCTTAAGGGGGATCAAGGAAATATTCTTCTAATACTTTAGAGGTGTCTTTATAGGGGTAGTTTCACTGGCTTCCTGAACATCCCTTTTTTCTTTTATTTTTACTATTAACTCCATACTGCTCCCAAGCTCAGAGTCATGGGCTCATCCTTATCTCCATTATTAGCAGGTATATTCATGGAGAATTTCGAAGAAAACACTGAACACAAACAAGACAAACAACCCACAGAGTAGTGGAGAAATATAGATGATGTATTCTCCATTTGGCCTCAAGGATCAGAAGCATTAAATAAATTTCTAATGGACAATAAAGAAGAATCAATCAAATTCACCATGGAAAAAGACAACAACAATTCACTTCCTTTTCTGGATGTGATAATCATAAACCAGGCCATAGGATATGCAACAAAAGTTTACAGAAAACCATCCCACATCAATAAATATTTAATTTATCACTCAAACAAAGTAATTACTATTTAAATGGGAATAAGCCACAATTAAAGGTTAAATTACGTTTATTAACATTTCAATTTCCACTTCGGAAATCTTTTTCCGAAGTGGAAATTGAAACGTCAATAAACGTAATTTAACCTTTAATTGTGGCTTATTCCCATTTAAATAGTAATTGCTTTAAAATGCCACAAGAAAATAGCTTCAAAAAAACACTCAAACAAAAACGTAGACATCAAAAAAGGAATTATCAATACGAGTCATAATGATAGAGTTCGAAACACCTGCTCTAATGAAAATGCATTACAAAAAGAAACAAAGATTTTAACAAAAAATGACTAGCCATTTTGAAGGGAGCATTGTGTTCTTCGTTCAACGTGTTCTTTCACAAGAGCATTTGAAAGTAGTCGAAGGAATTTTCTTCGAATTAGACACAAACTCCTCGAAAATATTGCTGCCAAGCGATTTATTCTTTTACGTTCTACTCTCGTAGCTATGTCATGAAAACGTAATACTCTCATTAAAAATTGACATCTTCTCCAACTCATCACTGTTTTGAAATCATTCATTCTCCATAGTTCTTTAAGGTTAACTTGATTACCATGATAAACGCCCGCCAAATACAGCAAGCCCAAAAGGGCTGTTATTTCTAGTTTGTCTGTATCCCTGGCATTTCTTGGACGACAATAATTAGATCTTACATAACTTATGTACTTATTTGTGAAGTTTACGATGCTCTCAATCATAGGATCAGTTATGAGGCACTTCCAAATATCAACGATGTCTGAGATTCTTAGCTGACCAATGACCCCAGTGAGACGATTACTTTTTTTGTTTGGATTTTTTTGCCAAATCCATGAGTCGAAAACTTTTCCAGTTTTCTTTAGATGAGCTATATAAGCCTCGTTGGAACTGTCAGCTTCGTCTTCGGCATTGCTTCCATCACTCAATTCGGACTCAGAATCGTCATTACGTTCAGAAACATGTTCCTCTTCGTCTGTATCGCTATCATTCATACGTATATCGTCATCCGACTCAGCAAACATCAAATTTGTAACAGCTTCTATATCAGTGGGATCATTGGATCATTGAGATTGAAAATCTTCTTCTTATCGGCCATTTCTAAAATAAAATAAACAAAATGGAACTAATTGCCACAAATGGTCGCGCGTATATGAGAGATACAGACCTCTTATATCAACGTAGAAAGTTTTCAACACAAAAAATGCATGAAATAGTAATATGTTATCAATATTACAATAAGAATAATGTAACTATAACAAAAAAAACACAGATGTTATAAAAACTTACCTAAATAGTCGCGCGTATATCTGAAATACAAATGCAAAATTCTCAGCAACGTACTATCCCTTGATAGGTTATTTGTGCACTGGAAGGTTGCTTTAGTAATGGAGTAGGAATAGCGAAAAGCACCCGATCGCAGCGCAGCGTAGGTAATAGATATTGTACTAAATCTATTACCCGTGTATCTACCACATACGCGCGACCGCTGGAAGGTTAAATTATAATGTCAAAGGACTATCTTTTGAATAAAGTCAATTTCATATCAGTTTAAAAAATAGTCTTTGTTTTATTCCAATTCAAAGTTTTGTACCTCTAAAAAACACCCATTATTAATAATAAATAACAAGAACCTGATACTACTCCAATTAATAAATTGAAATACAAGATTCATGTCCAACTGAGCTGGTTTTTTTCGACTTTCTTCTATTCCCACACGTTCCCAATCCAGTGACCTTGAATTTGCCGATGAGGGGACGTTAACCCTCGCTAGGAGAAATATTGAACCAAAAAACGCGGCATAGATCTTCGGGGTAAGGGGTAAAACTGCGTATGGTACGTCTTGTTACCAAAAACGATGTAACAAAAACGTTTTATGCATGCTATTATTTTCCCTCCTGTAAGTGAATCTATTTTATACCTGTCGGTGTGTCTTTTTCTTGTGTTTTATAGATAAAAAGTAGTTTTAGCAATTATCGTAGGTAAGTAAAATCGGTTTTTTTTTTTGTTGGTCGGTTCCGGCAGTGTCAAAAAGGTGATATACTGAGATGAAATAGGGGTTAACCTTGAAATTTAAGTGGGTCGTAATGGTCTAAAGGAATCTGCTGAGAATTTAGTCAATTAAAACAATTTTTGACATTCAAATGCGTTTTATGGTTCCACATAGTACGAAACTTGTACCTACAGTTCAGGTAAAATCGTTTGATCAAAAGAAATATTTCAGTTTGTTGTTTGAGTATATTATTATAGGGAATAGATAGCACAAGCTATAAAATAAATAATGAATTTCATGACCTTATTTTATCTATTTCACTTATATTGACAATTCTTAATTGTTTATTATTTTTATTGGGAATAAGCCACAATTTTACTTTAAAATAGGTTTATTTCCCACTTCGGAAATCATTCTGAAAATACAAATCGGATTTGTAGTGGAAGTGAAAATCGAAATGTCAATATAAACCTGTTTTAAAATAAAATTGTGGCTTATTCCCAAAAAATGGTAAATTGTATTAAAATACCACAAGATAGTAGCTTCAGAATAATCTTATTCTTTTGTTTTATAAAACTGTTTGTACTTAAAGGGTTTCGTGCAAAAACCAGTCAATTCCATTTTTTTATAATTTATGGAAAATCAATAATAACGTTTCAGTATTGTTATTTGTAGGAATTTTTTTATCGAAAAAAAAATACCAATTAAGTACCGGGTGGTCCAATAAGCCGATCTCTCGGCTATATATCAGAAACTATTCATGTTATCTTTAGTCTTTATTCGTGTCAACTTTAGAAGAAAAAATTCCTTAGTAAAAGTGGCCAAGAGAAATCGCTGGAAATAACTTTCAAGTTTCTGGGTTAACCGCTAGGGGGCGTAACCTGTGAAGAAAAATTTGAAAACCAGTTTTTTGTGAAATATGCCCAATTATACCAAGTGTTAAATAAGTAAACTAGAAAGAGGCCTAAATTCCGCACAAAGTTGTTCGAGTACTTTTTTGTTTACTTTTTCAAATAAAGGGTGGGGAAGAGTGGGAAGGTAGTTGTGGATAAATACCTATAACTTTGGTTTGGATCAACCGATTTTAACGAACTTAGTGTCATTAGAAAGAGTGTGGATGATTTAATTTACATCTACTATAAAACAATTGCATTTAGTTTTAATTGTCATGGGTAGAGGGTAGGTACTTTCGAATAGAAAAAATTAAAATTTGTTTTCCTTCAAAATTTTTAATGGAAACACCTATTTATTGTAAATATAATGGAACTGGATTAAATTCGTAACAAAATGGCGTAAACCGCATGTTGATAGCTTTTGTCGAACTCGAGATATGAATAAAAACGCATAAACACCTCATGTATCCAGTGCGGATTTTCTTCAGTCCAATAATGCATATTATGCAAATTAACACCACCCGCACTATTAAACGTAGCCTCGTCTGTCCACAAAATCTTTGACATGATATGCGGTTGTTCTTCTAGCAGACCTAACATCAAATTGCAGTAATCCAGCCTTGCATCAAAATCTCTCTCATGTAAAGCTTGGTGGAGAACTACATGATAAGGATGCAGTCTAAAAAGCAGAACAACAAATATTGGTGAAAAACAAACCACTATATTTACTAAAACTCAAAAAATCTTGAAAAATCCACAATTGTTTCACAAGATAAATCGTGCATAAGTATTTTTAAGAAACGGATAAAAGCGCGGTGTTGCTGTTTTTATCGGAATATTAAAATAAGAGTTGAATCTAAAGGTTAAAGGGAATTCCAAGTTTCTGACCTAAACGTTCTCTTTATAATATGAAAAACCAACCTGTGATGTTTTAAAAGCCTTAGAACAGTAGTTTTGGGTATGTTTAATTCTATAGAGATTTGCCGACTACTAATATGTGGATTCTGTTGAATTAACGCAAGAACATTGATTGAATTATCTTCGGTCATACCTCTACTACGTCGTTTAAAACAAGGACGATGAAAACTACCCGTTTCTCTTAATCTTCTTGCCTTTCTTTCAAATACTTCTTTGACAGGTTACGCCCCCTAGCGGTTAACCCAGAAACCTGAAAGTTATTTCCAGCGATTTCTCTTGGCCACTTTTACTAAGGAATTTTTTCTCCCAAAGTTATAACATGAATAGTTTCTGGTATATAGCCGAGAGATCGGCTTATGGGAGAACCCGGTACATATTTGTATTGGAAAATAATAAAATACCAAACGTATAACAAAATATTGTTTCAAAACTTAAAAAAAATTTAAAGTCTTGGAGCTGCCTGGTTTTTGCGCCGAACCTTCAAAAAGTAAACAAATAAAGCAACATCATTGCGTTCAGCATAGCCAGACAACTTCTTTTTTTAGATTAGGTTAGGTTAGGTTACGTTAGGTTATGTTAGGTTTTATATTAAATTTAAAAAGTCAGACAACTTGGTTCGTTAGGGAACTTGTTCAGAATGAACAGCAAATACCTGACAAGTAAATATGGAGACCATTATCGACTAAAAAGAGAGGAAGAGAATGGCAAAGAATAAAATATGGCATGAAACGAAAGAAATGGCAAAGAAAAAACGGGAAAGACCGAAAAGTATTTTGTAAATAGTGTTCAGAAATATTTTTTAGCAATATATGCTACGGTTATATTCCCGTATTAAGATTTCCCAATCCCAAAACTTACATTAGCTCAGTTTTAATTCGATTATTATGGATACAAATTCCATATCCTCTTAAAAGTAAGAGATTAATGATAACATTAAAGTTTCATTACAAAAAGAAAACAGCATTGAAAACAAGTGAACAACTTCATTAATATTAATAAAAAATATAATAACCAACGAAGTACAAACACTCTAACAATAATAACAAACAAAAATAATGCACCTATAAAAAATTTATTGCGGCAATATAAAACTTTAATGTGTTGGCATGTTATTAATATTTTCTACTGTTTTGAATTATTCGTTTTTTGCCTCTTTTTAATCGGTAAGAACATATAAAATAATACCGATACCTACAAAGCCACATGAGAAGCAATACCTAGAATACCGGACCGTCAGCTACATAAGTTATGTTGAAAATATTCTTAAAAAGCATCCATCGTAGAATATATTATATTAAAATTAAAAGACGAACTCGGACGGGATAATTTGGATTTAGAAGTTTTTAAACATGTATACAGGGTGAGTCATAACTATTGGGACATAGACTAAGTACAGGTTATTTAGACCAAAATATGGCTATTGGGCCAAATATGCCTTAATAAAATGTTGCTGAGAAAAAAGATATAGGGTGTTAAAGTTAATTTTTGTTTTTCGTTTTTTGCTAATAGTTTCCCTGTATATTTATAAATTGCTACCAAAATTGGCACAGAGGCATAATCTTAGACGAGAAATAGTATTGTATTTACAATTCCTCTATCAAATACCAAACTAATAAACAAAGCTGCAACTAACGTAAGGTTTCCGTTTTGACGATAAATCAAAACTAAACACACTTTAACTTAAAAGAACTCACAAAAACTCAAACTAAATGTTCTACATGGTCTCCTCCGATTTCTATGCCTTTTCTAATTCTTTTTATAAAGGATTTTCGGACGTTAAAAAAATATTATTCTGTCCCCTTATAAGATTAGCTGCATTTTGAATGTATCTCCAAAGTTCGTCTCGTGTATTAATTTCATTGGCATAAACTAAGGACTTCATATGTCCCCAAAAATAAAAATCTAGCGGGTTGTACTCAGGACTTCCTGGTGGCCATTGAAAATCACTGCCTCTGCCAATCCATCGTTAAGGAAATACGTTATTAAGATGATTTCTAACAGCTAATGAAAAATGAGGTGGCGCTCCATCCTGCATAAACCACATTTTTTTTCTTACATCCAGTGACAGATCATCTAAAATATCACTAAGAGTATTTTCCAAAAAGAATAAATAAGAATCTCTATTTAAATTCGGAGGAAGAACATAAGGCCCTAGTAGTTGGTCGCCTATAATGCCACACCAAATATTCAATTTAAACTCATGCTGAAAATGTCTAGCTTTAATAGCATGCGGGTTTTCTTCTTCCCAATAATGACTATTTCGCCAATTAAAAACCCCTCGTCTGGTAAAAGTTGCTTCGTCGGTGAACATAATATTCTTAATAAAGTGTCTGTCATTGCGATGTTTATTCAGAATACGTTGGCAAAACTGTAACCGTCGTGGAAGATCTGTTGGAAGTAAATTTTGAACAGGCGTGAAGTGATAAGGATGGAGGTTCTCTTTTTTAGACTGACTTACTCCTCTTGCTGCTGATAGATGTCGTGAACTTATTTTAGGATTTTCATCTACTCGAACCAAAAGTTCATCTTCTTGATTAGGTGTGATTTGTTTCGGTCGACCACCCCGATTTTTAGTGTGAAATGACCCAGTTTCACCTAAACTACGATATAATCTTGCAAAAGTTTTGTGATTTGGTTGCCTTCTGTTTGCATATAACATTCCATACCTTCTGGCTGCCGAGCGACCGCAAAAATTTTCTTGTGCGTATACGCAAATCATATCTCGCATTTCTTCATTAGTAAAATGATTGTGACGAGGCATTTCAATCAAAAAAAGTAATGATTATTTTTAAAAAATGCAACATAACACTACACTGTCACATCAAAAATAATTTACTCTGAACAAATGACATTTACCAACAACAATTATCTGACAGTCCAAAGCATACTTTTCATAAATGAAATAATATTTGAAATCCTTTTTTAAGACTCTAAGCAGTTCGACTGCGTTTTTATCGAAAACGGTTGAAATTATCATGTTTAAACAAGAGTACCAATTTTACGTAAAAATGATGTTTACGTGATATTTTCTAATAAAAATTACTAAAAAGTGTCATCAGAAAAAGTTTAGACTCAATTTGATCATTAGGAATGATCCACGTGGCGCCCTCTATGACAAAACGTAAAATTGTAACTAAAATACTATTTCTTGTCTAAGATTATGCCTCTGTGCCAATGGACCCCCTGAAAGTTGATCCACATTATCGTCAAAAAGATATAGATTTATACTAAGGTCAACAAAAATTAAAGGCATAGACTTTTAAAACTAATAATACATATAACTATCGACAAAAATCACAAACTAATTGTTTATTTTTTGTTTTGGCGTAATTGTCTTTTGTTATATAGCACTCATAGTTCACCTGTTATATCCTCGGAAAATTTTCCTTCGCAGAAAATACAAATTGTATCATCTTTTGAATTAGGTACTCCCCCCAAACAATTGCCTGAACCACTAGATGAGCTAGAAACAACGCTGTAACACCCTTCGTCAGATGATTCTGATTCTTCTCTTGCTTTTGATCTTTTCTTTTTTTTATCCGCTTTTGTTAAGAGATGTTTTTGCCAACCCAACTTGCAAACCAGAAGTGTTAGGTGTAGGAATCTGCTCTTGGTCAAGACGAGAATTTAATTGTGAAAATTTTTTTTCTTGTAAATTCTTCGTAATTTATTTTTGTAAGGTGAGCTGGTCATAAAAACCGCAGAAGAAGCTTTGCTATCTCTATTGGACACTTTTCTTTTTGATTTAGAAACCGGAGTAATATTAACAGACAAAATTACCTCTGATATTGCACACATTGACAAGGGAGGTGAATTACAACCAGCCGGTACACCATTCTCGTCTCCATCTGATTCAGTTAATGGCTCCTCTTGCAGTTTAGCTGCATTGAAATCTACATCTGTGTTTATCTGCAATAGGGTCTTAGCCGCCGCTCAATATGACGCATCCAAAGGCGAACAGCTTCGCTGTAATGGGTTTTTAGTGCCCCCATAAACGTTTTATCCAAAGGTTGAGTTTGCGTGTTGTATTAGGCGGTATGCATACTATAATGACATGATTTCGATGTTTCTGCCAACTCAAGGGATGGCATTTTCCTACTGAACCAAGTGGTGCATTCATCATAAGATTATCGGACATATTTTTGTGGTGGAATATAAGCATAGGCGGTATGAATCTGCCATTAGCACTCATGCAACATATTGTTATTGTTAATCCTCGTTCAGCTGCAGTTAGTTATCCAATCTGTCTTTTACCTTTCATGCTAATTATGTGAGGAATTTTTGTTTGAACGATTGACAAGCCTGTATAATAGAGAAGTTCCCCTAAATATTATAAAAACTATTGAAAACATCTACCAAAACAACAAACTGGAAGTCAGAATAGATGGACAACTTACAGAACCTATAGAAATAGGCAGCAGAATAAGACAAGGGGATTCATTAAGCCCCATGCTCTTCAATTTGATCATGGATGAAATCATCAAAAGCGTTAACAAAGGAAGAGGATACAGAACCAAGATGAAGATAGTCTGCAAAGACTGGTCCATAGATTTAACATAAGACAGAGCAACAGAGCAAAAGAATTTAATATGATAATCTCATCTCAGAAAACTAAAACAATAGTAGTCAGCAAAGAACCAACCAGATATCAAATAGAAATTGATGGCATCAGTATTGAACAAGTAATGGAAATAAAATACCTGGGAATTACACTGTCTAGCTATGGAGACCTGGGAAAAGAAGTGAGAGATCATGTACAAAAAGCAAATAGACTCGAAGGATGCCTTAATAACACTATATAGCGAAACAGACACATTAACACTGAGATGAAGTCAAGAATTTATAAAGCCAGTGGAAGTCCAATAATGACATATGCCTTTAACAAGAGCCAATAAGCCAGAAACAAGACCCGACACAGCACGACGCAAAGGCTACTGGAAACAGCAAAGATGAGAGTATTGAGAAGAGTTACAGGAAATAAGCTGACAGAAGAATTGAGGAGACCCGTGTCGTCAAAATAGCAAGAGATGTCACCAATCGGCAGGAGAAGTATCTGACGACCGCCCAAAAGATGGGGTGGCAACCTTCCATAGAGGTATTAATCCGCCAATGAACAAGAACAATTGCTTAAAAAGAGAAAAAAGAAGACTCTCTAACAGATCAAAAATCATATTACCGGATTCTCTGTTAAAACCATTAGCTCTTGAAATAGACGTACTTGTAGGTTTGTGAATGGAGAGCTTGTTCTGGTGACGACAAAAAAATTGGTCTAGCCATGCACGACTGGCTTCTTCTTTAGCACCGAACGAATGTTTAATATTATTCCACACAGATAATTCAAAAGATATCACATTTACGTCTCTAGTGATCAATCCATAGTATTTACTCTCCATTAAAAGTAAATATTCAACTAACTGCTCTACAAGGTAAGTTGGCAAAACTGCTTTTCAACTACTTCCTCTGTATAATATTCGGTTTGATGTACAAAACCTTGCAGCGTTGCCTTTGGCACATTAAAACGTTTAACAGCCTTTTTAAGGCCAAGTGGGTTCTCACGTATGGCAATAATTGCATTAATTATAAAGTGCTTGTCCCAAATTTTCCGATGAGACATTTCTGGTGAAGATTTTCCTTTTAGCGTTGACAATTCTCTCCGCGGTATAATAGCGAGCCTACGACAATTAACACTTGTTTGAAATCATAGATACAATCCTTCTAGATAATATGAACCCCGGTATTTAATATGGAACCCAGTTTCATAATATCGGTAGTAGGAGGGGTCCTTATTAACAACAAAAAACGGTTTAAGAAAATATTAGATTATATTTTTAGACCAGTACATATAGATATATTATTAGCAAAACAGTAGAACCAAAGCCTGTGTTAAACTTCTGAAGCACTCATAACTTACTTACCACTAGATGGGACTTACTTTAGAAGTTAAAAAGTCAGGAACAGGTTACAAAATGGGCAACAGCGCAATAAAAATTATCCACGCTTTGGAAGCCAACACAAAAAATGCAACCTGATAATTTCAGCAGAAAAAACAAAGTCCCTCGTTATTGCTAGGGACCATTGAAATGCAAAATTGTAGTAAACTAAGAAATAATAGAACCTGTATCGAAATGCAACTATCTGGGAACGAAAATATCGTCGTATGGAAATAAGAACATGAGGATAGAAGGAACAACACGCATGTATAAGACTTGTGTACGACCGATATTAATCTATGATATAGAAACAAGAGCAGAAACAACAATTACAAAGAAAATCTTAAGAACAACATATATAAAAATACTGAGAGCAATAACAGGTAAAACTTTAAGAGAGAGAATCCCTAATACATAAATCAGAGACATGTGTAAAGTACATGATATCGTCAGATGGGGATTTCTATGGAACCAACACATTAAGAGAATGGGAAGAGAGAGACTTGACCGAATAGCAAGAGATGGAAAACCAGAAGGTAAAAGACCACAAGGCAGACCCACTAAAAGAAAAGAAATAGCATTCAACATTGCAATTACTACTAAATCAGACCAGAAACAACTGGTCCTAAGGCCTAACATACGAAGAAGAAGAACATAGAAGTTTTGGTTCTGGTTTTGTATTGGAGGAAAAACAACCACAACAAACAAAAATAACAAAATTTTATAGAATTACAATAATTGAGAGAAGAAGAAGAAATTGAGAGATTAAGAGTCGAATTAGAACAGGAACTCATATTATATACAATAGAGAACAACGAAGTTGGTACGGTCACATTTACAGAATGGATGATAGTAGACTAGTCAAAAGTTTATACGAAGCGGAACGAACAAAAAACAGTAGGAAAATAAGCCCCAGTAAAATGTAAACCCAAGATATATTTGAAATAGGTAACGAGAGAGGAAAAACCAAGAGAGAAATAAAACAATTGATTAGAGCCTAAAAGAAGTGGAAAAAATGGTTAAAGAGTTGAGAAACCGAACATAGATGCCTCCTAGTGGGCATAAGATGTCACTAGCTGCAAGAAGAAGAATATTTTTAACCTCAACTACGGAATGATATCATAATATCAAACAAACAAACTATTCCGGTCAATAACTAATATCTCCATTTTCGATTAAACACAATACCATAATCCTCCCAAAAATGAATATCATCCCAACTACAAATTCCGATAAATTTGAATTGTAAATCCTTCAAATGACACTCTCGCCCCATTCCACTCCCAATAACTACCCCTCAGCAATATTCATTACACTTTCCGCGAGGAATGAATATTCAGAAATCACCGCTGTTCTCTCTCTATATTTCACCCCTTTTCAACCCCCTCCCCTCCATCTGCATTCCGTTCCGAAAAAATACCCTCTCCGTCTACTTCACGTCGCGTAAATGTGCGAATAGTCAGTCTCCCTTCTGTCCTGGAAAATATTTTCCCTTTCTGTCGTCGATATTTACCTTTAAGTGAGATATTGTGTCGTTCAATTAGAAAACTAACACGGACAATGGTGTGATCTTTTTATTTATGTTTTGAATTTTAATTATTTTTTTACTAAAGGGAAATATTTATATTTAGGAATAAACATCGATCCTTCTCCTGTTGAAGGTTGGAAATTATGTCGCTATTTTAACTTTATTAGCCTAAATTTTGCGCTTTGTAGTCTCGTCTTTTGTCGAAGGTTGACGACTTTTTTTATGGAAGCCGTTTGTTAGAAAAGGGTGGTTAAACAGTCAATTGACTTATTGTACATCTTTCATATATTCATGAAATCCATTCCAGAATTCTGGAATACTGTACCAGCTTGTACACGTCTAATAGATGGGCACCACATGTTTTTGGAATCACTTGGTAGTTTCCAAAAAGTGTGTTTACTTATGGAAAATATGGTTCTCTGCTACCGAGTCTGCAGGTTAAGTCTCTCTAAAACAGTCCCATTGTATACAGTTGTCCCTTAAATGGTGCATGTCTAGTAAGAAAGCCTGTTATGATTATGAGCTGATTCCTCCTTTTTTTCGTAGTAGTTCAACCATTTCAGCGCATAAATTTTGTCTACAGTGTAGACTTTCCCAGTGGGAGTTATGTTGTGTTCGGATTTAGGCTCGCCCGAACCTCTTTAACCCAACCCAAAAGAACCCAAAAAAGAAATCCTATTAAAAATCGAACAAGCGAGGAAAACACTCATAAAAATATTTTTTACAAGATCATTGCCATTTGGATCGCTAACATTTTAAAGGAGATGGAGCGATAAGAAGAAGAACCTCTTTAAGCAAATTCATTAGCTCTTTCGTTACTTTGTCCGACGACCCTTACCAGTGCGAGACTCTTATGTCTCAGCATTCCCACACAAGCGTAGAGACTACCTTAGGACTACCGGAGAGCTTCTATAGCTGCTTGACTATCCGTGCTCATATTGATCCTGATTAAGTTCCTTCAGATTATTTTTTCTTGTGTGTATTCCCTCTGGTGTGTGAATGTCTACCAGAAAAGTTATTTTACCATAGATCTGGAGACCATAGGTTGGTGTTAACTCTATTAACAGCTATTTAGCTATTTTAAAAACTGTTTGTACGTCCAAGCCAGTCCATTTTCTAATATGCTTAAGGCGCGTTATTTTTTTACGCTCTGCTCAGAGTTTTCGCTACATGGATCAGATAACATTCACTGGTGCTTAATGTATGCCGATAATGTAGTGTTGGTAGGAAATACTGAAAAACTGAGAACAAAAACTGGAACCATGGCGACAGCTCTTGAGCAAAAAGGTTTAAAACTTCAGAGAAAACAGAGTATTTGGAACGTTCATTTAAAGATTAGTACAAATGTTATTAAATGTTATTAAAAGTTAGTACAAATAAAATGGTAACATTGGATGGTGAAATGATTGGAAAAAGTAACAGTTTTAATTATAGTAAACATACAAACACAGTTATATTATGGTTAGTAGTATGTTTGTCTAATGAAGTTACGGTAGTTATTATTTTAGGTGGAGTAGGTTCTTAACTAACGAGAAAGCGAGGATGTAAGGTGGTGTTGTTAAGAGATGAGAGATCCCTTGTTATTCTGTGGTAGAAAGGTTTGTGTAGACGTGATTTATTGGAAAAAATGTTGATATTAAGGAGATCACATTTGAAGTTGTGGAAGTTGGATTTGCATTTGATTTAATTGTGTAGGTTAACTTTAAGTACATTCTTCTGTAATAGAGTGATGATTCAGCTGATTTGCAATACAGGCTTTTTATTGGTGTGATTCTGAAAACTTCCAAGACAATGAGTGCTGTATTGTGGATTGTATCCAATAATGTAAAAATTTTTCATTATTTTTTCGAACAAGAGCATTATTTTATAGTGAGAGTGGGTGATTAGGGCAGCTTTGCTTTGAAAATAATATAAATTGTGATTTTTACGTAGAAAATTGGAATCCAGAACTTTGCGACCATTTCTCTAGTTGATGTAAAAACGTTTGTACCATATTCGTGGTGTTTTCCATATTTTGACTTCTGGCATTGATAAAAAGGTCGCCTGCGTATAAGAGACCTTGCAATGGTGAGTTCATACTGGCAAAGGCATCTTTATTGCTGGTAAATAAAGTGTAGGGCTTAAAACTGATCCTTGCCGAATACCATCCTCTAGTTTTGTTTTTGTTGATCCCAAAAACAACTCCCAAAAAAGAGAGTCTATTTATCTGTTTCTTCGCAGTCGATTAGATTATGTTCTTTTGTTGCTTAAGTGTGATAAAGCTCTGGTTATACTGAGTATCACTATCACTAGATCTATCTTTATAAGTGTTATCCATTTTTTCTGTGATTTCGTTGCGAGGTAATAACCTTATCTTGAATATTGAGTGAGTTGATTTTTGAAATTCAAATGTTTTCCGATATTCGTTTTATCTTCTTTCATATGTCACTCGTATGAGTATAGCTGTTTATTTTAGAAACATAATAAATCCAGAATTGACGTTTAGCTGTCTTTATTGTTAATCTAGGTAGTTATGGCTTGAGTTTTCTTATATTCTAGTTGGTTTTCTTATGTTTGTTCCAGCTTTCGCTTGTTTTTAATGTTTAATTAAGTCAAATCAAATGTTGCTTATAATATATGTGTAAACATTGTAGCCAAATGGCATTCAACGGATAAAACTATTATACATTATTTTTATTTTAGAGTATTTATTGCGGTAGTAAACCTACCTAACGATAAAATATCAAAATTACGTAAGATATCATCCCTAGTAGGCCAGCGAATTCAGTTCCTCCGATATCGAAAAAAGCACGTACCAAACAAAACGCGAATCGGGCGAAAACGACAAAAGTGCACGAAGGACGCTGCAGCGCGTGAGAATTGCCCAATCCATCCAAATCTATCCATCTATCGCTCTCTTACTCTTCCCGTATTCTACTAGACCAGCGGAATAGGCAGCCATGATGGGGAAATAACAAGTGAAGAGAAGCACACTACGTACCGAGAGGTTCACTCTCAAACGATTCAAAGCATCGTAGTAGGCGGTAAACTCGGGCAGGTCGATGCGCAAGTGTTTTCTGCACGCTCTAAGTAAGCAGGCGGCTGTGGAGAGCGTGTGTGTCGATTGTTTTTCGACAATTGCAACCGACCGCACTCGCACACTGTTTTCTTGGCTCTCTTGATTTGCCCGTACGGTGTCGTGCAATTGTTCTAACGCGAACCGACGGACTGGACTACCGCCGATTTTTTTTAAACTGGTGGTGATTGTGTTTTGTTTTTATTTTTGTTGGTTAACAAGAGTGGTGACTATTTTTTTGGTGATGTGAATATTTAAGAATTATATTTTGGAAGGGAAACGTGAGTACACTATGAAATATTTTATAAAAAAAATATGCGCACACACAAACAGAAAAGAGTGGGATATTGCAAAATAATTATAATTATGTATTAGACATTGCAAATACCGATTTACGACATGATTTATAGGAGTAAACAAGCATAAATTCATACAAAATTGATCTTCTAGTGAAAACTATCGCTTATTTTCCTGATTGATGTACAATATTCAGAAAACAATGTTTTTCTAGCATCATTTTGTTTTCTTTACTACAAGTAGAACCAAATCTACCCGCAAAACTCCCTTAATATAGAAAATGCATTTAGGAAGAAACATATTTTTGTATTCTTGTTAATTGAAACATTTTCCAACATTAGAAAAACAATAGACGATTAATTTCGTATGTGTATGATATTTTTACTCGTGTTTTATGTTTTGATTATTAATTTTTCTGTATTTCGTTTCTATTGGTTTATTTTTGAGCCTCTAATATTTGTTTATTTCGATATAACTGTTTTAAGTCATAAATTGAAAGGGTGTTTTGAAAATGAGCATTTTTATATAACCGTTTATAACGTCTTGTGCTTGTTTATTTTTGTGAATGTAATGCACATTAGGCTGAAGTATGTCAAAAATGAGTACTTCGGGGTGGAAAAGAGAGGGAAAACGCCTGACAGTGTGGTGTCGGCGCAAGTGAAAACGCTTCTCTTCTAGTGGGAAAATTTTCTCGGAAAATGTTTGATCAATTATTGCATTAAAGTGCGTATTGATTTTGCAATTATCGGGAACCAATCAGAAATGGACTTTTTTTCTTTTCTTGTACTCTTGCTTTCTGCGCGGACAAACGTAGTTTTTAACTGGGGCTTTTTCTATTTTTGCGCATATCCCGAATTTTTTGCCATTGCGCCATTGCCATTGTCCACTTTACTAATTTTTAGTGCTGTATTGATTTTATTTATTTTAACCGTTCGGAAGGACGAGAGATAGATGTAGGTCTCTCTTACGACTATTCTTCTTACGCTCTTTCTATACGAGGCGAACAAAAAAAAAACAAATAAATGCGAATTTTATACATTGTTGACCAAATGAGAAATGAGGTATATTTTCAATGGAAAATACATAAAAATTATCGTTAGGCACTCAATAAAATGCATTACAGATTAATCATAACTGGCGCAGAATCCATTTGATATAAATATCTCGGGTACATAGAGCTCATATTCTTTTATTAGATAATAGATACATAGTTTATTGGTAATAGTAATATAAAAAGAACTTTTACAAGTTAAATATAAACATAAATATAAAGAAAGAAGTTTAGTCAATATATACTACAGAGAAATATAAAATATAGATAAATAGCTATCACAACAGATTAAAATTGGAAGAAAAATAATCATCAAATGAAAAAGGCATTCACTATAAGGTATCTCTTAATTTTTGCTTTGAATTGATAAAGTTAAGAGCTTTTATTCTAGGTATCACTATGTTATAAAACTTAATATGTAATGGCTAAATATCTTGAACCATTTCTGGATCTCTCAAGGCGGCCAAATTCTGGTACCAAATTACTGTTGTTTCTAGTGGATGCTTCTGTATTAATTATTTCTGTGAAAGGAATTACCTCTGTGATTAGAGGTGTGAGTAAGATCCACAGGTTTTGTGGTACCGTCAATATTTGTGAAGATATTATTTAAGACATATAATACCAGTCCCTTCCCATATCAGTTGGCTCAACGTTAGATTGATAAGAAAACTAAATTTTAGAGAACAAAAATAAAAGCGCAACGTAAATTTTAGAAGGTTTAATGCACTATTGATTAAACAGATTAATAATAAATTTTAAAAAAATCATACAATATGTAACATCAACAAAAAAAAATGTGAAAGTTTACTACTGAGTTACATCCCCTTTATTTTTAATGACATCCACAATTCTTCGAGGTATAGTTTTTAACAAGTTCTGACAAAATTTTTATGTAAACGAATCCCATATTTCTTGCTGTTTTTCCTTCAATTCGTTGACGGACCTGGCAGGACGTTTTCTCAAAGCTTTTTTCATTTTGCGCTACAAAGTCTCTATCGGGGACAAGTCGGGACTGTTAAAAACCCATTCCAGAAATGGTATACCATGGTCTTCAATCCATTTTAAACTCTTTTTTGAGGTATGACAACCTGCGCCGTCCTGTTGGAAGACAAAATCTTCCGCTGATTAAACGGTGTTCCTAAATCGGTAAAAGAGATTCTTCTAAAATATTTCTCCGTGTTTACAATACCATCGATAAAATGTAACTTTCCCACACCTTTAGACGACATGCTGCCCCAGATCATGACAGATTCAGGAAATTTGACTTTACTCTTCAGACAGTCGGGATGGAAAGCTTCATTTTTCCCGTGAATGACGCAACTCCTACTGTCTCCAACACACACTTCAAACCTGGACTCATCACTCCATTGTATTGACTCTCATTGCGACTGAGTCCAATCTGTATGCTCTTTTGACCATCTAAGTCTATTTTTCTTTTGTTGTAATGTTAAAAGTGGCTTTTCCTTAGCCTAAAATAAAATGAAATTTATTAAAAACAATTCGTACTATTTTTTTCAACTATAAAACTTACTTTGTAAGTACCAAATCCTAATTTGTGGCCTCTTGGTGACATGTTGATCTAGAAACGGGTCTTCCAATAACGTCACTCTATAAAACGTTTAACCCCATATAATTTGCTTGTCGATTTTTCACTATAATGCGTCTTAATGCCCTTTGATTTGCTTCGGTTATTTTTCTTTTTCATACATTTCTAGGTTTTGTGATGACCGAACCTATAGTTTTGTATCTTCTGACTATATTTCTTACACTATAGCGTGACAATTACAACATATTCGCGATTTCCGAATTGTATTTTCCAGAATTAAAAAATCTAATAATGATTGAACAAATTTTCTCATCGATAACTTTACCTCGACTCGACCCATTGTATAATCGACAAACGGCAAAAAAGCTTTACAATACTAGAAAATACATTTGACATTAACTGACAATATTATTGTTTTGATGTCATTTTTATAGCTACCTCTGGATTTAACGTAATTATAAAAAAATAAACGTATGTTGACATAAGTGAATAGCCAGGGTTTAGTGAATTTTTTTTATTGTTGAAAATAAATAAAAAACCATAAGGGTAATGTTTTTAATAAATATTAATAAAAATGCCATATTAATTAATATGGGAACTTATAAAAACATGCAGAGTATAATTTGTTTATGGTAATCGATTTAAACTGCAAATTCCAACTTCAAAGTTTTGAAGCTCTAATGTCTATTTCATTAAAAATAATAATAAAGTCACGCATAGGTATTTATACACGTCAATTTTTTAAGAGCTTTAGCCATATTGGTAGAGAATTTGTCAAAATCACTATCTGGAGTAGAATAGACAGTGATATGCGACACATTATATTTATTTAATAAAATACCTGGCATCTTACAAGTCTCTTCAAAAGAAAGTTTTTCAAAATTCAAAAGATTAAAACTTATATTGTCCCTGATATACCTACACCTCCATGAGACTTGACCATCCTGCAATATTTAGAAACCATATTATAACCTGTAATATATACACTATGTAGTTTGAGCAGTACTTCAAAATCAAAAAATGATTGAGCACTATAATGATAATGCTAATAAAAAACTATATATCTTTAAATCATTTTTAACTTTAAGAACACTTTTTAAAGAGGATCCAGTTACATAAGCATCCTCCTCTTCACAAAAAACTTTGATACTCCTGCACTCTTTGGCCAAACATCTTTGTTCCAGACTTTTTTTTAGGTTTTCTTACATAAAATTGACCTTCGCGGAACTATATGCTTCTGGTATTTTTGATTTGTGCCCCATACAATGGAATTAAGGAAATGATACAGCGAGCATCGTATGTAATGTATTATAATTGCCAAATTAGACAAACTTACCACAGAAATTAGTTCTTATAGATATAGACCAATAAATCTACTACCGACGATGTAAAAAATAATGGAAATACTTCTATTAAACATAGAAACAATGCAATTGTTCCAGAATTTTTCGTCCTCTGCTGTGACATGTCATAGCTTTTTGCCATTTTCACATGAAATTATTGATACTGTGTAATTTAGTATTTGGTGATTAGCTTCAAGTTTATATGTGGTATTGCTTCTCGCGATATATCCCTTTGGTTGAGCTCTGACTAATTCAATGGTGTAAAAGTCCGCAAGTGAATTACTACACCGTAATTCCACCTTAGTTTGCCACTTCATTTACAGTTTCTACAGCATTTATTTCTTTAGGGTAGTCTTTTGTAAAGTTTGGAACAAATCTAACAAATTGATCATAACCCTTTATAGGCAATATGAGAATAATACAATGACGCCCTTATCACCAGTTGAAAATTTTAATCCAGTAGACAAGTAAACTCAGTTTAATTCAGTAAACTTTCAAAATTTTGGCTTATCAGCTGTATTAATTTTATTTATATACCTAGATATACGTATTTTTTTAACTCATTCTCTTCGGATGCCATTAGGCCAGTAAAAGAACGTGAAATACGGCGGTTCCGTGTAATTGTCCACCGAGTTGCATAAAAAGTTGGATTTAGATTCTACTTACCCTCCACTTCACTTTTGGACTTGTGCCGTTAGTTTCTTTTTATTTTTTAAGGGTGAAAACTACCCCTATTAGAAGAAAATGGTATAATAGTTAGTAAATTAAAGCGGCTAATTGATTCAAATCATCTTTTAATTGAGTGTAGGATTGTCAATTAACATTAAACAACACGTTAGGATTATATCACAGTTTATACATTGTCTCCACTGATTTGCATGGAAATTTGGATTTAGGTTATGCTTACCCTCCACTTCAAAATTGGACTTGTGCCGTTGGTTGCTTTTTATTTTTTAGGGGTGGAAACGACACCTATTAGAAAAAAAACATTTAACAGTAAATTCAAGCAATTTGGAATTATTTAATTATACAGTGACGTTAAATTTAGATTTCTTTCTCCTTAAAACCACCCCTTGCGAAGAAGTTTTTTACTCATAACTCGGTTAACTCTTAAGCTATGAAGTACTTTGTAGAATTTTTTAAGGGCAATAAGATCTTTAATTTTTTTAAACCTTTATTTTGAAAAGAGTTGTAGTTGAAACAGCTTGAACGAGTCACTAATCACGAGTGTATACAAACTTTGAACAGCCATATCTTAACCAATTTTTGTCTTACAGAAAAACAAAAAAAAAACCAAAAAAAGGTCTCGAATTAATTCTTTATAAGACCAGTTGATAAATCTGAACTGATCCAAACAATCAGTATCAAAAGTATCAAAAGCAAATCTTCCTGTAGTACTGATGGATTATCCATAAAAATTTTCTTAAATCTTCCAAAAAATGTGTTGGAAGTCCTAAAGACAGCCATTATTATTCCTCTTCATAAGGGGTTTACAACTATAGACCTATTGCCTTACTACCGAGCCTTTCCAAAATTATTGAGAGACTTATAAAAGCCCGACTTATGTCCTTTCTCGTTGAAAACAACATTTTATCACAAAGTCAGTTCGGCTTTTTATCTAATAATTGTACCAGTGTTGCTATGTTTTCTGTACTACATGAGGTCTATCAAGAACTAAACAATAATCTTTACACTGAAACAGTTTTTTGGGACTATGCCACAGCTTTTGATTATGTAAATCACGACATTTTGATAAAAAAACTAAATTTCTACGGAATTCGAGGTATTTATTTGAATTGGCTTCAATCCTACTTGAGGAATAGGAAACAACTAGTTAAAACAAATGATACTGACTCTAGTCATAAAAGCATTGTATGGGGAGTACCACAAGGTTCAGTATTGGGTCCTCTACTTTTCCTTATCTTTATAAATGACATCACTAACTTAAAAATCGATGGAAAAATTTTTCTTTTTGCTGATGATACCAGTATTCTTGGAGGAACTCTAATATTGCAACTCTTCATGCAATTATAACTTCTGATCTACTTAAAATAAAAACCTGATCCGACTCTAATCTACTCTCTTTTAACGTGGATAAGACAGTAGCATTATCCTATAAAGGAGCTATTTAACCCTTGCTTCTTAATAACATCCAGATCAGTATATTTGATTCTGTAAAATTTCTTGGTATTTTTAGGTATTTTTATAGACAACAACCTTAAATGGTCCCGATTTGTTAAGTAAGGAACTAGCCTCAGCCTGCTATACAATAAGATCTGTTTCGAAGGAAATCAATTTAGCATCTTCCAAAATAACATATTATGCTTTGTTCGAGTCTCATCTTCGATATGGCCTTCCTTTTTGGGGTTCTAGTACAGCTGCCCAATCTGATGTTATTTTTAAATTACAAAAAAGAGCAATACGGTATCTTTTTGGCCTCAGTAGAATAACACATTGCAGAAGCTACGTCAAAAATCACGGGGTTTTAGCTCTTCCCTCTTTATATATTCTAGAAACTGTTTGCTTAATACGTCAACACCTACATGTTTTTCCAACAAGACCTAATCATGACTACTCCATCAAAAATTCAACCTTTGATGGGTATTTACCGATCCCGTCCACTAAGTTAGTAAAGAAATCTATATTATATTCGGCAAAAAAATTATACAACCATCTCCCTTTGCAACTTAAATCTACAACTTCTTGCCTTAAGTTCCGTAAATTGACAAAAGCCTATCTATCTGAAAGACCATATTATTTCGTGGAAGAGTTTCTTAACGAACAACTAAGAAATTATAGTACGTTTAGGTACCAGCAACTAAATTATTTTTATATATATTTGGGTATCACATGCAGCAACTCAAAACTTATTCGTAAGGTTTTATTATTCAATTTGCAATTTAGTTAAATTTTGCAACGGATTATAAATTTTATTATCTTTTATTTTGTGACGATTTAAGTATGTACTTTTAGTAAATTTTAATTGTTATTGTTATTTTTTTTGACTATTTGTTAGCTTTGTCCATAAAATAAAGCATGTTTCTATTTTATTATATTCTTATAGTTCATGAAATTTGAGAATTCTTCCCTGTGGCGCACCCAAGGGGGGTTTGGGGGGTTAAACCCCCCCCAGGACCCTATTCCGACACTGTTACATTCGAAACACATTTTAAGGACTCAAAATGTGGAGGTAACATCATACAAAAAAATTTCGGTGACCAACCAAAACCCCCCCAGAGGCAAATTCTAGGTACGCTACTGATCCTTCCATATTTTGGCCATCTTTCCTACAGCGACTTTTGCTGGATCACATCTACGTTTTATTTCTGCAGACCAAATACTTGACTTTCGTTTTCAACCGCTTGTATAGCTGTTTTTATTGTAAATGCGATTAAATATTTCGTGAAACTACTCGCCACTACATTCGAAACAACCTGTACACCTAACGAATGACCCCTTGGCAAATACTCAATACCAAATATAGTTTAGAAGTTAAATCAAACTAAAATTACATCCCAAATTAAGAAAAGAACAATTATGTAGGTATTCATTTATAATTTTGTGCTGTGGATGAATACTTATCTTCAAAATTTACCGAACTTTATCCATCACAACTCTTATTACCAGAGTAACACTGTTATTTAAACTGTACGCAATCTCCAATTTACATACCCTATAAGTAAAAAGGATAAAATTACTATTGGTTAACGAATAACAAATAAACATAAAAGGAATGTAAACATGTTTGAGTACTACTGTACTTTACTAACCACAGAATACCGAAATATTGCTTATGAACCAATGGTTAAAAATAGAAAAGTTCATATGGTCGTAATAATCTGAGGAGTAAATAATAAGTAATTTTTATTGTCTATAAAAAGTTGAAACCTATCGACGTGTTTCTCTAACTGTAGTGGTTATGTTTTTGTTGGTATAGGTATCTGTTTTTTTGGTACAATTTTCTTGATTTAAAAACATAAACCCTCCGGCTTTGTTCACGCTTATTACAAAAAATTTTAGGATCTTTACTTTACGATTCAAGAGTTTTTTATATATATCTTTGGTTAGAGTTACATTAGCATTAGAGGTTACATGAAAATCGATTTTTAAATAGGTATGAAAAAGAAAAAAGGCCCTATTCATATTTAAAAAGAGGGATTTTTAAAATTTATTTTATTTCTCAAAATCTACTGAATAAGTGCATACAATAATTAGTAAATAATATGATGTATGAGGAAAAGCTCGACTCAGGTTTTATCGAACAATCTTTATTATCACTTTAAATCTCTTAAGTTGTCGTTCTACTTACTCACTTATTAGATTTTTGGCGTGATCTGGGGTAGTATTTTTGAATTCATTCGAACATATTTCGCATACGATACGAATTTTTTCGTATACGCCGACTCGAATGGGTCTAAAGCATTCGAATTTCGATGCTAATATACGATTTAAGTAATTGAGGAGGTAAAATACAAACAAGCTTAAGTCACAAATAAGTAATTTTTCAGGGAGGGCGAAAAACTTGTAGCTTTGTTCTGAAAAAGGATAATGAGTTCTAATCAATGTTATGCAATAGTATTGGTTCCAAACATGCGATAAAATACTCATTTCAGTTATGGTAAAAATAGTTTAAAAAATTGATTTTGTTTTGTAAATAAGACCTTTTGCACGAACTTGGTGGAAATCAGTCATTTTACATGTTGTGCACATAAGCTGATTTACATGTAAATGAAGTAATAAAGCAATAAAGTAAAGGAATAATGGTTTTCTGAATAAACTTTTATTTTTATAAAATAATAATAAAAACATTGTCACAATAGGTAGTTAATGCAACAAACAGTTTTTTAAATATGCAAGTCACAGCGTTCATCGTCGAGGCAGTCACACATTTCTTCCAGCTCCTCACCAGCAGCTGCTCTAATGAGTTCATCAAAAATCAAACTTTTGTACCAACCAAGGTGTGGATCAGAAGTAGGCCAGTCCTCTTCAAACATTTTTTTTCAAAATTTTGTCAACATCTTTGGTTAACACATGATGAAGTGGTAGATCTTCCAGTCTCACTTGTCTTAGATTCGTTTTCCCTTTCTTTCTCAAAAATACAAAACTTCTCCTTCATACTTGTAGTTTTTTTAAGCCTCTTATTAACACAATCTTTTTGTAAGACTTTCCTTTTCCCTTTTTTCGGAGGCGTTCAATTTCTTTTTGTGTCCGGTAGCGTATTTCAATTATCTTCAGTTCATTAATTGATTGGATGACCTTATAGTATTCACTTAGCTTCTTAGTATCAAGTAGTGGCCAATCTTCTAGTGCTTTTATCTTGCCTATACTACTGTAGATGTCATGATATTCCTATTTGTAAACAACTATGTAAGTGTACATTGAAATACAGTAAAATCTTTTGGATTGATGTTTTGTGTGTTTCCAAAAAATGAATCAGTGTTCTCAGGACGATAGTATTTTTATTTTGAGAAACACAACGATCGCTAAACAACCTTAATAGTACAGAACAGCCCTGAAAATCAGCTTCTGTCAAATAGTTAAAGAGAGCCGATGATATTTCCACACTGCATTTTCCTGTCTGCTCCTCTGTCCAAGTATAGAACATGAGGTTTTGAGTTTTATGGATCACTACTTAATACAAAAGTAGAAAACCCAATTTGTCTCGCGTAAGCTTCTTTAATTAAACTTTTTGGTAGTGGCTGAATTTATTGAAGATCAAAACAAAGGCTAACAGAATTGGGAACATCCATTTTCATGAACTAAAAAACGCCTCTGCTCTTCTCGAATGATTCCGCTTTTCAACCATTAGCTGCGTCTGTTCAGCAGACCGTGCTGGTGCACTTTTAATTTGTTCTGTAAGAAGGCAGCACGTACTGCAAGTATCGGAAATGCCTTCTAAACATGTATCCTCCTAAACATGTTGCATTTCACTTTTAACTCACCTTCACACTGCTCAGATACAATCTTTTGGACTTCTTTCTGCTGTAATGTGATTCAGTTCCTCTAAGCTTTTTTATGTACACTTTAACACTTTCCTTCTTCAGATAATTCTTATTTTTGGTAGTGTCACCTCCTCTTTTGTCTTCAACAGCGTTTGCAAGACTCACTTGGTCAGTTGAGTGGCAGTTGCAGCGCTTCTATTGGTTGGTTGGAAATAAGCTGGTTTGCATGGACCAGTACAGTGGAAATAAGTTGTTTTGCATGTATAGTTGGTTTTTAACATGCTGTTATCATTGGAAATATGTTTTTTGCATTAATCAGATAGAATAAACCACTTCTTCTACAACAGAACAATGCATTGGCACATCTAACTCAACTTTGATTTTTGTGTGACTTAAGACTGTTTGCATGTTACCTCCTCAATTGTTGTTTCAGTCATCAATGGGTCCGTGTACGTCAGATAAGATTTCAGCTGAAGATTTTTAATCGATGTTGTAAATATTTTTACATTGAATTTTGTTTTCAGTGGCTGATTTAAATAATTTTTTAATAGAAAGAAATATAGTTAGGTAATGCCCTTGCAGAGGCAGAAATATTAGCGGAACAAAGAGGCAGAGTTTACCATCCCTTTATTCACCCTCTAGAGAATTATTCTGATGTACAATTTCAAAAATTGTACAGATTAACAAAGCTCCTCAATGAAGTTCATAGAGACTTCTTTCTTAGCTCCTGGAAGAGCATTTAAATTTTCGCTCACGTGGATCCACAATGCTTGAGCCGTTTTCCAAGTAAAATCATTTATAAATTTGCCCGATTTTAACATTGGATGCGTCTCAATAAATTCGACCAGCTCTTTTTTTGTTTAGCCGACACTGAACCACCATATTACATGCGCTTTTTTTACTCCCTTGAGCTAATTTACAAAAAACAAATTGTTTTAGATGTCAAAATCACCATAAAATAGGTTAAGTAAAACTGTCAATTATTCTTCTATTTTTTTTTTATTTGAGTTTTGGTTATTTGAATTTGCAGTGTTGCCGGTGCAAATTCTTCTCGTATACGTATAACGTTTCGAAAGATCTTTAAAAATACACATTCAGAATCGTATACGAAATTTTTCATTCGAGTTAACTCGTATACGAAAAAATTCGATTGAATTCGACCGCTGATAATGCGGTATTAACATATTTTGTTTAATAGTCGAGTCACTGTGTAACAAAAGGGTCAATACCTCTAAATTTTTTATAACTGAATCTATTTTGCCAAAAAATTGGAATTAGGCGTATCTAACTCCCCTCTTCAAACGTTATATATGCGTTAGGTGAGCTTTTTATTTTTAAGAGATGTAAAACCACTCCTAATTGAAAACAATGAAAAAAATGCATTTTTTTAAATTTCAAAAAACTTTACTTTAAAACCAAAATTTTTTATAAATAAACATTTTAAACCGGTCAAACTTACAGATCATATAAAGAATACATAAATAAAGTAAATTGTAAAGCTGTAACGATTATTTTCATTTGGAATGCTAATTAGGGGTGATTTTCACGATGTTTTTACCACCAAAAAAGGATCAATTTTATTTTAAGCATTAATCGCTTAGTTTTGATCCTAAAAACTTTTAAACAAACAATTTTAAACACTTTTGATGAGTTTTCCCCGAATAAAGCCTCATTTTTTGGTAATTTTACGTTGAAATATTCGATTAGGAATTTTAATAATAAGAACCTACTTTTTGTTTTTTTATAAGCTACATTTTTGCTAAGAATATTTTTTTAAATTTTCAATTTTTGAGTTATTTGTGAAAAACCATCTGAAAACGTGGATTTTATTTTGAAGGATGAACATTTTTAGTCGCAAGTAACTCAAAAAGTATTGACTTAATGAAGAAACTCTATGGAATAAAAGTTTAGAAAGTTAGAAAGTTAGAATTTATCCATTTCCGGACTTATTTTAAACGTATGTTTTCTTATCCCCGAGATGGGGTGGTTTTCACCCACCAAGTAAAAGCAACCCTGTGCTTAAGTCCAAAAGTGAAGAGAGGGTAAGACGAACCTAAATCCACATTTTTAAGCAAATCGATCGTGGCGAGGGAAATTACACTCCAAAACGGACATTTACTGGAGTATAATCAAAAATCTAGCTAGAACAATCCAATTATTACCGGTTTTGAAGTGCGTGCATTAATATTACCTGTTCTGTTTAGATATACTTTTGTTTTTATACTTTTTCACAAATAATTTCAACAAATAAAATTTTTTAGATGCGTTGTTACCATTACTATAGATATTTCCGTGTCAAAACAACTATTTTTACGCCAACGCGGTTGTCTAGTTACTCCCCGACATGAATAGATCGCAGTAGGTAGAAAATAACCGAATTTATGTGACAAAAAATCATACGAAGATGTACCCGACACGTAGAATACGAATTAAAATAAGAATTCTTTTTATTACAGGCAAGTGTGAATCACTTGTGATATTAAAAATAATACCACTCGCTGAAAAAATGCTATAAATTAATGAATATGACACAAAAACATTGAAAATAAAATCATCTGTCTCAGTGAAATATGAACGAGTTCTTTTAATGTCGCGTTTTATCTGATTTTTGTGCTCTAATATTAAAAAATGAGATATATTTAGTTGTTTGACTAGTAAGTTTATGTACGAGATAAACAAGAAATTAATGCGATTAAAAAGTGACGAAAAATATTTTAAAATAACGCAGTAACTAATAAAATAATAAAAACAACACTCAAAAATTTTAATGAGAAAATGAAAACATAATTACCTTACAGTGTAATCAAGAATTGGATTCATACTCATAATCACTCTCGTTGGTATTTTCATTTGGATTTTAAATAACTGGCTTAATTGCTTCGATGTGATTTTCCCGCATCCAACATTCTTCTATTAACTTTTCACATTTCCTCACACTTTTTTCCCAAATTGCAGAAGTAACAGTATTCAATGTTTGTTGCCATGTTTTCAAAACTACAGCGTTACTGCAACCATTACGTCCAATATAGTTATCGTAGTAAGTTTTGCATATTCCCCAAATATGTTCAATGGGACACAACAGTATAGGGAGACAAACGTTGCCAATGCGTATTGCGTATACATCGATAGCTCCAAAATGGAAGAAGGCTCAGGATGCGGGATATACTCCAGATCACTAAACCTAAGAATAAAGTGTGGTATGGGTAAAAATGTCAGCTTAGTTCAGACAGAATTGGCTGGTATCGCCATAGCCGCAAAAGAGATAACCCAAAAAGGTATAGCCGGGAATCATGACAGATACAATATTGTAAATATTGACATTGAGGCTAAAGCAAGAATCTATAAGACAGCTATAATATCTACTACGACCATACTAAAACGCATCAACTAGATGAGAAGCATCGAAACCCAATAGCTCAATATTACGAACAACATATGTAAAGCTACTTCGAAGAATAGCTGGAAAGACACTCGTAGACAGAGAGAGAAGCCAAATTGTAGATACATGCAATCTAAAAACATCAAACAACTGGGTATTAATAGAAAAAAGCAGCACATGAATAGGAAGAAAGAAGGAAACGTGGTGCGAATTGCTAGAGACAAAGTTCTCGGGAAAGCTGAATCGACGGTCAAAGTAGAAAAGATCTACGGAGATAAAACAGGCAATTTATCTAAAATCAAGAAAGAAGAAGAAATAAAAAAGGAAAAGGCATTATTTTTGTAAGAATTCCAGAAAGACTCTTTTAGTTGACTAATCGTATTGTCTTAACGGAGTAGATAATTCCTCGTTTAAAATAACTATTTTTCCAGCACAATGTGCCCATTAATAAAAGCTCTTTGGCATTATCTAGATTTCTTCTTCTTAGAGTGTCATATCCCTAAGGAACGTCGGCGACTACCATGCTTATAATATTGTTATACTGATCTCGGTCTTGCTCTACGTGTAGCAATTGGTCCGCTGTCAAACCTGTCCACTGCCGCAAATTCCTCAACCATCTAGATTTAGAAAACCTTTATTAATCATATTAACTAGCAGTTACACTGACTACCGTGTCTTCATTATCATCATAAGTGGCTCGACAATCCGTTGTGGATCTTGGCCTGCTCACAAAAAATTCGCCACTCCCGTCGATTCCTATAGTTCTTACACTCCAGTTGATCACCCTTTTTATACAACGGACATTATTATTCCCTTTAGTCTCTCTTCTGGGACCAATTCATTCTGCCATATAAGTACTATTAGTGTATGGATTGCTTCAAAAAATTGATCATCACCTTTTTTATACATTTCCGAACAGATTTCATCTCCTGGGGCTTTATTGTCTTTGAGTTTTAAGATGGCATTTGACACTTCTTCTATTGTTGGGTCTTCACTGTGTAGTTGACGTTGCAGTTTGTTGATTGTCTGTTGTAATTGATGTTGTAACCTGCTTCAATATCGTTTATATTTAGATGTTCGCTGAAATGTTGTGCCCATCTGAGTTTTTATCATGTAGAATTTCACCGTTAGTGTCTTTATAAATTTTTAATCGTGGTTTAAATAAACTTTGTATCTCATTGAGAGTGTTCTGTTCGTAATCACTTTTCTTACGTCAATGAATACGTTTTTCCTCTCTTCTAAGACGTCTATACTCTTCTTTTTTTCTCCGTGTACAACCTGCGTCGATGGTTTTTTGATATGCTGCGTTCTTTCTATTAAAAAATTAAAATAGCGATGATGATTTCCAACCTCCGATAGGAGAAGCAACCTGCAGAAGAAGTTCTTTCTATTTGTGGCCATTTAGCACTCATGATCAAACCAATAATTTCTTTTTTCTGACTTGGTTTTACCCAATATTTCAAACGATTTCTGTAACACAATATCTCGTACATTTGGCCATAGTTGGTTAACGTCTTCTTCTTCTTCTAAGTTTTCTATCCTTATTTTATCCTCTATTTGCTGTCTGTATACATTTGCTATGTCGGGATCTTTTAGTTTATTAATGTCGATCTCTTAATTTCCCGATCTCCATTTCTAAATTGGATATTCTCTCTTTAAATCGTGCTTTAACTAAATAGTGATCACTATTTATGTTTGTTCCTCTAAAAGACCCAACATCTAATAAGTTAGAGCAGTATCTTAATGTATCTCTAGTATCTAGTATCTCTAAATTAATAACAAATTTTAGCAATATATTAAACAGATACGGCGAAAGTACACAACTATGTCTCAGTTCTTTTAAAATACGCCTTTCTATGATATACTTACAGCACGTATATTTTACAATGATACGATGACACCCAAAAAAGTGAATAACATCACTTCCTTCATATTTACCGAAGCAATAAAACGTTGTTTTAATCGGACACTTAACGAGTTTTACCTCGATCTTTTATTTAATTAAAAATTATTTATACTCAGCGTACTACAACTATCTAAGAATTTCCGGATAACTAAATGACCGCATAGCCAGTGCGCCCAATTAAAAAGTTAAAACATATCAGCGTACTTGTTATATTCATAAAGCGTAAATTTTTTTTCGAGATATCCCTTATTAAAATTTCCTACTGGCGATATGTTTGCTCATCTCTTAAATTGTAAAAGAATGTTGGTAATTATCTCTGTAATCGCCGTACAGGAGTGGGACAAGCTCAACGGGCATTAAAGAACTCTTTCACGATTTTTTGATAGCACTTTAAGTATAATAATGTATTCAAGGAAATTCTCAGGTGGCGTAATTTTTTGATAACATAATTTATGATTTTTTAAATTTAGATGAATTTGATTTACAGCATAATTCGTTTTGTTGTGTTAAAAAAGGTTAAAAATCTACACTATATCAGAAAAAGGATAAAAAGAGATAAACTTTTCTACTAAGTTGAGATCTACTTACATTTTTGGATAATACTAACTTTATAAAAGACCTGGTCATGGTGAATTTCGAAAACATTTTTCTGAAGCTATTTTTTTGTGGCATTTTAAATTAATTACTATTTAAATGGGAATAAGCCACAATTAAAGGTTAAAATACGTTTATTGACGTTTCAATTTCCACTTCGGAAATCGTTCTCAAAATACAATGTTTGTATTTTGAGACGATTGAATGATTTCCGAAGTGGAAATTGAAACGTCAATAAACGTATTTTAACCTTTAATTGTGGCTTATACCCATTTAAATAGTAATTAATTTAAAATGCCACAAAAAATAGCTTCAGAAGAATATTAAGAAACCGTTATGGGCCCAGCGTTATTTGAAAACATTTGTCCGGAGATAGTGCGGTATTCTTACAGGAAAGTGCTGTTGGAATTAGATGCAAATCAAAGGATATAAATCAGACAAAAACTTTATTATATATACCAATAAACTGAGAAGATCAAAAAGAGAACCGTAGAGAAGGCATTGCGAGGGGATAGAACATACTGCAGAAATGGCAAGGCTCCATAAAGTTCTTTTTAAGGCCCCTCACATAAGTATACTTTCACCAAAAGAAGTCAGGTGAATATACTCGAAATGATGTAGTCTGAAAGTCTGAAACCAAACTGGTACTACCAGCATATTAGACTGAAGATCATAAGTTATGGTTCTGGGGAAAATTGGCGTGTTAAAAAAAATGTATATCAAAAGTCAAATAAGCAATAAACTTATTTAAGCAATATAAGTCGCTTGGTCCGGACGATTCGGATCGGATTAGGAAATCCTTAATCCACTGTACATCCATGATCTTTTTCAACATGTTCCCAAAAAAAAGGAACGAATTCTCTAACCTAATGTATGGATATGCCATATCAACATCCACTTACAACCACACAAATCCAAACATATTCCCATTACTCTACCAACTCACCCTAAGGGAATCACTCGTCATCCCACAACCCTTTAACGCATAATCCAACCAAAACACTAAAAATTAAATGCTCTCGTCACGCTTATTAAGAGTGGCTAATCAATCCACAAAGGATAGGGAGAGACTAGTTTTCTGCGGTTTCGCTCATTTCCCAATTCTGGAAGAAAGCGTTTATTATCCACGTCGCTTTTTGTTTGGTGGCGGATTTGGACTGAGAAGATCAACCCATGTAAGCATAGCTGGAATTTACGAACCCAATCCAATCTCGAAAGGATAACCCATACCTTAAAGGGGATTCATAACTTGTTCTGTTCCGATGGAATTTATCCAGAAGCAAAAGACCTTTTACAGGAGGGAGAAGAATCTTTGTACAAACAATTTTATATGTGGTAGTGTAGGTCAACATTGAACTGGGTACATAACAAGAGCATGGAAGCCCATATGTCTGATGTAATTTCTACTGGAGACTCTAGAAAAGCTGCTCAACATGCACATTAAAGATGGTTTATTGGTTGAAAGTCCGTACATCAGCAATAATATGCGTATATTACGAAAACAGCACTGCATTATCAAAGTTTTAGTACTGTTTGGGAAAGTATGTACTATTTCTTTTCATATTTTTACTATTAATATTTCTGTTACGGTACTGTAATGTGATCTAAATTCAATACTATTCTAACGACTTTGGTAAAACATATTGTTTCCTGTAAAATCCGGCTCGAAGGACCAAATGTTTTGTATAAAACTTAATGAGGTCGCTGGTTAAATGATATTCGATAAATAATAATGACGAAAAAATGAAATAATTTGTTTGTAAATCAATTAGCGAAAAATAGCAAATATAACTGTCAATAAATTAGGAAATTAACTGGTCTTACTCATTATTGATGTTTGTACAAAGAATATAGACTTACCTTTTGAAATATTGGAATCGTAGCCAAGGAAATCTCGTTGGTACCGTCGGGGCGTCCGCCGACGCGGCTCTATGGCACGAGAGCCACAAACTTCGTGTGTTTCGTTCGCTGTCTTGTTAGGAAGTGTCTTGAGTTGAGACTTAAAACGGTCAGAAAAGAACCTCCTAACCGTTGCGTGTGGTCTGTATACCAAGAGGGTACACCAATAAATCACTCTATTGTGTTGCGATAATTGTTCTGGTAATACGAACCGTACACTTGTTTCTATATTGGCGACACAAAAGAAGTCAAATTCTTCGTACTTCAAACATAATACATGAGACAACCAGTTTAGCAATTTTACGAAATAACCGGAAACAATATGTTTTACCAAAGTCGTTAGAATAGTATTGAATTTAGATCACATTACAGTACCGTAACAGAAATATTAATAGTAAAAATATGAAAAGAAATAGTACATACTTTCCCAAACAAGTACATTTTGGGAAAACCAAGAGATGATGCTGGATGCATTTCTCGATTTACAGAGAGCATTCGAAAACACGTCCTACGAAGCAATCACAAGGGCGATTTGGCTGAAAAGAATAGTCGACATGAGCTGCAGGTAGATAGACTACACGCTGAAGATCCGTGTGATATACGGAACGTTACTGGGAATAGAGTATCAGCACAGCTAGAGAGTGACTGTTCATAGACGAGAGTCTTCTTACTTCTATTATGGAATCTGGTGATTAATGTGTTAATAGCTTAACTCAGCAATGCCATCATTCGTGTTCTAGGCTATGCGGCTGACCTGCTCATCTTATTCCACGGCAAATTTAATAATACAGTTAAATATGTAGAGAGGAAAATGCAAGAGCACAGTTAACATTACATTTGAAGCAGGAATTTAGAAAGATAATGCCTCTTAACCTGAATGATACAAATCTAAATCTCGTGGGTGAAGTAAAGTTTCTTGAGTTAATAATAAACTTGTCTTACTTGAAAGCAGCAGATCTAAAGAATAACCAAGAGGCTGTTACATGGAGATTCGAGCTGCAGCCTCTGTAGCAGGGAACCTGATACAGTCAACCATATCTCACTACGAGAAATTAGATCGCAGATGGCGAACACTTTTTGGAGAATAACAAGTGACTTCAAAAATAGGGCACCCATCCACTAGACCTTGCAAGCTGGTACAGAGTTGACAACAATCCAAGATTGTTTGATATATTAACGAACGAAAATTAATAAAACAGAATATCTTAGAATAAAGGACGAAGAAAGAGGCTCACAACTCTTGATTAGAAATATAAAAAGTGCGAAGAATTTAAATACCTATGGACAGTGATAGACGTTTAGCAGCAAATACAACAGGGCAGAAATGTGGTACAAACACTCCTTGGTTCCCCAAAAATTAGTTTAAGAACAAAAATGACAATTTACAAGTCGGTTGTAGAACCAATTTTGACGGGCGGATCTGAATGTTGGCAAATCACGATAAAAGAGAAGAAAAAACTGGAAGTGGTAGAAATGGATTATCTAAGAAGAGCGTGTCGGATATCAAGACTTGATCACATCCGAAATGAAGAAATAAGAAGAAGAACAGAAAGGATATACAATACCATATATACAACAGAATCCAAACAACTTTTATGGTATGGGCATATAATACGAATGAAAGACGAACGATGGTCAAAGCAGGCCTTAAACTATGTTCCAAGGAATAAAAGAAGGAGAGGAAGAATAGCATTATAATGGAGAAAAGGAATCAGGGGAATAATAGGAAATAAAGCCATAAATGAGGACCGAAAAGGGTGGAGATAGAAATTTGGGATGCCGCAGAGGGTGTAGGACCCCCTAAGATATATATTTTTGTTCTTCCTTGTTTATTATAAAGACTCATTATTTATTTATTTATTTATTTTCACGCACAACAGGCCGTTAAGGCTTAGGGCATTTTTTTTAAAACATAGTCCTAATATTAACTAATTTCAATTATTTTAAACAAAACTTTAACTTAAATATGTATATACAACATTCTTAACTGCTCTGAAGGACCTGGTGAACAATATTTCTTCAATGGCTTCTATTTTGTGCTTTTCTTTTCCAGTCCCTCACCTTCACGTGTTTAAGGTCTTCATCCACTTTACTAATCCATCTCGTTCTGGGTCTACCTCTTCTTTTGGGGCCGATTAATTTTCTGGTTATTACTAGTTTAGGCATTCTGTTTGCTGCCATTCTTTCCACATGTCCCAACCATCTGATTCTTTGTGACTTGACGAACTTAGTAATGGTAGGTTCTTTGTATAAAGCCATTAATTCATTGTTGGTTCTTCTCTCCCAACCACCTTCTGTCTTCCGTCCTCCGAATAAGCGTCTCAATATTTTCCTTTCCCATCTTTCCAGAGTATCCTCTTCCTTCTTTAATGTCCTTGTCTCACCGGCATATGTTACTGTGGGTCAAATTACTCTTTTATATATTCTGAGTTTACCTTGTCTAGAAACGTATTTTGAGTTCAGTAGGGCTCTTAATCTACCTAATTTTTTATTCCCTTTTGCTATTCTGGCTTCGAGCTCTCATTTCTCTTTTCCATTTTCATCGAAAACTACACCCAGTTATTATATAGCTTTTACCACTTACATACCTCACATTAAAGTCTTCTTTTTCCCTTCTCTCCCTCCCATGATCATATATTTGGTTTTGTCTTCATTTAATAAATAAAGACTCATTGATAGTTTTAATTACATTAAACCGAATTTCTCTGTTCAAAATCTTAATCAACAACACTTTGTCGAGTTTTGTACATTTTAATAAACTGTTGTTGAAATTGTTTTTAAGTTTTGACGTAACTTTTTAAGGATATTCTGGTTCTCTGGTCTCTGGATAGTCTTATTTATACTCAACCACGAAAGACAATTCCAGAAGACTGCTTATAAACCCGGTAAAAATGTATCATTTCAAAACACGGCACATTCCTTGTTAAATTTACGTTTTCTCATACACATACAATAGATTTTGAGTATCTTTTGTCAGAAGTCAGTAAATCGTCACAAATAAATATATATCGGGGCCATTTCGGTCCTGATAGCCTCATTTTCATTTGGTAATTGCCAGTAATTAATATTATTTATTTATGCAATTAAAAAAGCAAGAATGGTGATAACTTATATGGGAACTGACTCCGGGTTTCATAATTGGGAATGTTAGGTACCTCCCCATCTATAATCCCAACTACCTGCCCTCTGTACGTTAATTTATCAGAATTAATGTATGAATAAAACATACGATTTTAGGTTCGAGTGTAGTTGTTAATGTTTCCTTTTTTTAAAGTTTAATCGAGCAAGAGATCTTATTTTTATGAGTAGAAAAATTTTTAACTATTCGTTTGAGAAATTAAATAACGGTTCTAATGTTTAATTTTTATTTTTGTCCAAATTTTATTGGTTCTCGACACGAAATGTATGATTTTCCAAGAATCTAACAAATTAACAATTATTGGTGCTGAAGATTATTATATACAATAAGAGCAGTACTAAATATTTTAGCGATCGGTAAAGCCAGTGGCGGCTGGCGAGAACAGGCTACGTGACGCTATCCTCCCTAGAAAAATGAATTTCACACAATTAATTGTATTTTATATTTTCATATTCACACTTTTCTACAGAAACTTCATTCACTTTTCTGTTGAAACTTTATTAAATTAAAATAGGTTTACCTAACCGAACTAACAATAATTACATTATTTGTTTTAAACGCCCGCGCTAAAATAAACAAAAAACGACCAATGCCGGTATTGAATTTAAAACAAGTGCAATCTGATTATAAAAATCAGCGAAAAAAAACTTCATCTTCGGCTCTGCATGAATACTGGAAAGTAAAAGAAGAAAGAAACATCATTTTATATAGTATTTATCTTGAAAAAACCGTAATTATAATAAACTATCTAGAGAGGTTTTGTAGCAGACATCGAATAAGAAAGACGTGATATTCATATTTAAAATTTTGGTGGATTCACCGGTCGCGCAGTAACCAACAAAATGTTCATTATCATTCTTTTCCGTAAATTGTGTTAAAAGTCAATTTGTTTGGTAAATAGGAAACTATTTTTAAAACTTCATAGGTGTTAATAGTAATAAAAAATAAAATTATTCACAGTTAAATAACAGTTTTTTACATGTTTTTTTTTAAATCTGATTAGTCTGAATTTTTGCATTAAATGTCCTAATTATCTCTAAATAGTTTAAAAATTAGAAATATTGTTGCAAAATGGTTGGGTTCTGTACATGATCAAACAATATTTATTAATAGTGACATAGAAAGATTTACAACTAGAGACTTTGTTTTGAAATCATATTTAAGACCAGAGATGAAATAGGCCTTTGGTGCAAAAAAATCTAGAACTGGGTAAATATTTGCCCATCTTACTACTCAAGATACAAAATTATTATATGCATGGTTACTTCTGTGAAGAAGAACATACAGACCAACCTGCTCAAGTAGCTGAGGACACAAGACTGTAGAATTAATTAGGCCATAAACCATCTTTGCATCTTTAATTAATCGTTGGTCATACAATGAGAGAATACCAAGTTGGATTTCAATTTGATCATAATTTACTTGATTTAATTCAAAAGGTATACCCTGTTTATATGCTACACCAGTGGTTCCCAACCTTTTTCGGCCTACCGCCCATTTTTCCAAAAACAAAATACTTAACGCCCCCCTTAAAAAACTCTTCCATTCTTAAAATTAGTAACGCACTTTCATTCACAATTGTTTTACCTTTTTTGGGTCAAAGGCTACCTTAAATATGATTCTACGGCCCCTTAACTATTCCAAGCAACAACAAATTTAAAAAAAATGTTTTATTCAAAAATACAGTATTCATGTATTGATCAAACTTTAACTTAAATACATATCATAAAAAACAATATAATAATAATATAACATTTTTAATGAGAAGGCTGAGCTTGATGTAATGATAGTAATCTCTCAATATTTGGTTCCATACTTGTCATCAGCAATCTTAAATCACCGCGCTCCACTATGGACAGTATATTTCTCTTCTTTGTTAATAAATTGCTGACTATGCCAAATCCACTTTCGGCTAAATGCGATGAAGGAAAGGCAGTGAAAAACTTCTTTGATGCAGCCCATAAAGCTGGATATAATACTGAAATTTGACATTGCAGCCAAAACTCTTGATATCCATTTTTAAATTTCACTTTTAACTCTTCATTTGTTGACAATTCTATCAATTCCTCCTGTAGTGATAATTCTGCTGTTTCTAAACTTGAGAACGGTTCTAGCACCCAATCTGGAATAATCAGACCAAGGATATCCTGAAATCTATTCCTAAAATCTTCTTGAAGTGCTTCCAAGTGCTGGCAATATACCAGAATGTCTTCATCATTTGTCTCCACAGAGGAAAGATTTTGAAACTGATGAAGTTGTCTCCGACCCAAATTTTGCCTATACAAATTAAGTTTTGACACGAACTCCTTTTGCTTTGATCCAATTCAAATTATCACCTTGTAGCTGTAGGTTTGTTTCATTAAATTTATCGTATAAATCAGTTAAATAAGCAATATCTGTTCCTCAACGCCCCCAAATTTTCCTTGGACCCAAAAAGCCCCCTTATCTCTCTTCAAAGCCCACCGGTGGGCGGTACTGCCCCCGTTGGGAACCACTGTAGCTACACATTTCAAGAACTTGTATTGGACTGTCTCGATTTTTGATATGTAAATATTATAAAATGGAGACCATACACAAGAACAAAACTCTAGGTGAGGTCTAACTAAAGAACAATATAGTAATTTAATCGCTTCAATATTCTGAAAGTCCCTGTTGCATCTTTTTATAAAGGCCAAGCTTATGTTAAGGCTTGGAAATGATTGACATATAATGTGATTCAAATAAAAGTTTAGATCACGAATTTTGGTAACTCAGTCAACAATAATATTCTATATATTATATTTATTATATTCCATTGGGTCTCTTAATCGTCCAAAATTAACAGCGTGATAACAATGGCTGATATCACGAATAATAACAAGGCCCCTAATGAGAATCCTGGGGTACTCCTGAATGAACCTTAATCTCACTAGAAACAAAATGTATGAAACGCACCATCTGAACTCGGTCAATCAAGTATGTTCTTAGCCATATAAGAAGTGGACCATCGACACCTATTTTAAATATTAAAATATTATGGTTGACCCGATCAAAGACTTTGGAGAAATCAGTGTATAGTGCATGTACCCTACAGCTTCTCTCTAAGGCCTTCCTCGGGAAGTCCACAAACACTAGTAGGTATATTACATTCGATTGATTTGCTATTCCGAAATCCAACCAATGAATTATCCCCCGCTTTAAAAATAGGTGTTAAAATCTATTTTCCAGCATTCTGGAAATTCACCCTTATTTAAGAATAGATTAAAAATGTGAAAAAGAGGTCTGGATAATGTAAAACAACATTTCTTGAGAAAGCTGGTAGGCAGTCCATCAGGACCAGGATATTATCCTTATAGTTCAGGAAATGAAGCTCGAAAAAAGTTAAAACCTCGCAATTTTTTCGTCCTGCATGGATTGAGTTGAAATTTTAACAGAAGGTAGGTGATAGCCCAAGGATCAAAATTTATATCGAACCGAAGTGCGCTGAAGGGTTTTAGGGGTGAAAACTACCCCTAATTGTCAAAAATTATAAAATAACATATTAAACCTGAATATGGGTAAGATTTGGTTTGAATTAGTTAAATAATGATTATTTTATACTTTTGAATAGAGTTCCATCATATTTCAACCCTTAAAAAGCAACCCTTGTTAGAGATTAATGTAAAAAAATTACTAATTATAAAAAAATGATTTCGCCTTGGATCGATTCGGATAAAAATTTGGATTTAAGCTCAACTCACCCTCTGCTTTATAATTTATGTCATGCCGATGAACCCTAATTGTTCTTAGGGGTGAAAACTACTCCTAATTTTCAAAAATTGTAAAATACATTACAAATCTTAAGATGAGTGAAATTTGGTTTGGATTAGTTCAATAGTGATTTTTTTATACTTTAAAATACAATTTCATAAATTTTCAACCCTTAAAAATCAATTGTTATGAGTGCTATAGGTAAAAACAATTTTTTGCCAAAATTTTGCAACTTTTCAACTTTTAAAAATCACCCTTTACAACATTGCAGTTTTTATAAACTAATTTAATAGATATAAATTGAAAAAAGTAGAATTAAATACAAAAAAATTTATCAACATAAACAGGCACCATATATTCTTATACATTTACATAAATAGTTGAAAATATTTACATTTATAGGTAAAACAATTATAATATTAATTTTATTCGTCATCAATTACATCTTAATCGTGATCTATGTCATCCTCATCTTCTTTAATTATTGGTGGACTATTATTGCACCCTTCATCTGAACACCCAGAACAAGTAGAGTTACAGTATAAACCAACTTTTCTGCACCCACATGAAACGCAGCATCCTTTTTTGTATTGGCAAAAAATAATTTTCAAAAGTTCATCGGGTGCAGGTTGTTCATGCGTACGGGTAATAACAAACCATCTTTGGAATATCATCCCCAATCTGTTGCTCTGATATTTTCATTGCCAAGCCACTGTTGAATTTGGTAATAGCATCTTTTTGAATGCTCATCTAAGGCATCAACAGTGGGCAGAAGGGATGATAGCTTAACCGCACAGTTTTTCGTTGTAGCTTTGATGAACTGTTCGTACCGCATCTGCGCGAGAAAAGCTTCCAAATCTTTTATTTTTTTTAACTTGGTAAGCTGCGTGTCTTTAACAGTTCCGTACAACATTATTGCACAGTATCTGCCAGCATCTAAAATATCTTCAAGCTTAGCAGTACTACTGTAAAAAATTTCGGCATGTTCCCTCATGTCCGGTCTTTTTTGAAGAATATCAAAAAAATTTTTTTACCTTTATTGTAAAAAGCAGATACAGTATCACAGCCAGTAAAAGCATGGGAAAAAGCTATTCATTTTGAACTATCTGGGTACCCTATTTCAGAAAATTAATTGGTTTTTTTCGTATTTCCTTCATTTTTAACGATAGAGTGTTTCTTCAAAAACGATTTTGTAGAGGTTTTTAAGAGCTACAAGGATCTGTAAATTAAATCTTTTTGGAACCCTTGGTTTTTAAATGGGGTGAGTTTAAAGGGCTTGAAAAAGATGGTGCTGGATCGTAAATCGATGCTTTAAACGGCTATATCTCGCCAAATATTCATTGTACAACAAATCTAAATAAAGGAAAATTTTAGTCATTAAAAAAGCTACAATTTAGTACATTTTTATGTTTTTCATATATTCAGTATTTTCGGGGATATTTAAAAAAAGAAGGGTAAAAAATATGAAATTGTAAATCGTTTCTCGCTTTAAGCGGTACTTTTTCTAAAACTAAGCATTTTAAATGGGTCAAACTTCTTGGACGTATTAACAATACATGTACAAAGAGAATTGCAGAAAGGTGAAGATCGATTTTAATTATGGGGGTTGTTAGGGGGTTGTTTTCATCAATTTTTTCGTAAAAAAAATGAGGTATTGACCTTATTTTCATCATAACTCACTCAATTTTTGAGCTAGAGTGTTTTTTTTTATGATAGGTCTATTTATGCTCTTTAAAAAAGGTTCTATGAATTTTCTTTCAAAAATGCATCATTTTCCCGATATTTGCCTTTGAATCTTTCAAATTTGGCATTTGAAGAAAACCGCTGAACATTGATAGGCCGTATTTCGGTTCCTATTATATTGCAAAAATATTTTAAAAAATGAATTGTATTTGCCTTTTTAAAAGCTACAAATTTGTTCTCTACAATTTTTTTGATGAAATGCACCATTTCGAGTTATTCGCGAAAAATCGATTAAAAACGTCGATTTTTTCGTCTAAAAGTTGTTACTTTCAATCGCGAATAACTTGAAAAATATCAGTTTTACAAAAAAAATGTATAGAACATTTTTTGTTTAGAATCACTTTTTTAATCGAAACCTGTGGTTAAAACGTAAAAAAAATTTTTCACCCCCGAGATGGGGTGGCAACCACCCCCAAGGCTTTGGCGCACTTTGGTTCGATATAGATTTTGATCCTTAGGCTATTACCTACCTTCTGTTAAAATTTCAAGTCAATCCACGCAGGACGAAAAAATTGCGAGGTGAAATGCCTCATTTCCTGGACTATTACTAGCATCCAGTTCTGATAATTTTAAATAAATATCAGATATAGTTATGTTGATACCAGTCAAGTTAGTAAGACCAAGTGAAGGTAGTCACTAAGTATGACACATATTTAGTAGAAAAATATTCTGCAAAAAAATTTACAATATCTGGTCCGTGACTTTATTCAACACCCACCATACTTTAACACAGCGGGCAAGGAGGGCTTCGGAAGGTCCTCGGATTCCCCGTATATTGTGCCGATTTACATGTTGAAAGCCAAACTTCAAAACGTAAAAAAAACCATGAAAAAGAAAAAGTGACAATCGAAGACGCAGAAAATAGTCCCTACAAGATTTTTAGCAATTAATGGAATTTAAAACTGTTCTTTTTAATAATTTGATAGATAAAAAGTAAGGTTAATGCATCAATTTAACACAAATTACTACAAAAACCAACCCTTTTAAAAGTCATTACTCTGCATGTTTCACGCCACCGTTTAACTTAATTCTTTTTGCGTGGTTGCATTTGGTTCATTGCATTTAATAATCCACAACAGCATTACTTGCAAAATTTCGTAATGGTAAGTTTAGATGCAGACAAAATCAAATGTAAACGACTTTTATGGCCTTGAAGGTACAAAAGATCCTCGAAGAATCAATGGACTCGTATATGATTCATTAATTTGAGTAAATCTGGGAAAAACAAGTGATGATTTCTGTGAAATGACCATCATTTTTATGGTAATGCACAGTACAGTAATGTTGGTAATATTTTAATGATACGTGGATTGAAGTAGGTGGAGTAATGGTGACACCGTTCTTGACGTATGTCTCATTGCATTACACATAATAAAAGATTTGACACTCAACAAATACACACAACTCAAAAGTCTAGGGATATTTTTATAAATAGAAGTATTTTGTTTATCTGTAATCAACTTAAAAAAAGTAATACAAAATTTGTAGTTTAAATTGTTGTTTAGTATGTCAAAAACCATAAATGGCAAAAAAAACAGAAAATTGGAGCAAAAAAAAATATATTAAAAATCACCCATGTTTCACATACCACCATAAAATGTTAAAAATACGAAAAAAAAAAAAATATATATATATACAAGGATTTCCACAGTTTTCACTGTATTCCTTCACTCAACCGTTTTCTCCAATTTTTCCTGTTTAGCCAGTCCCCTTCCTGTAGGTTTCTTCTACTCATTGCTTCGTCCACTTCATCTCTGAAAGATCTTCGGGGTCTGCCTCTCTTTCTTCTTCCTATCGGGCTTCACTCTGTTATTCTATTTATCTACCGATTTCGGTCTGCTCTTCTGACATGTCCGTACCAGGTTAACCTCTTCTGTTCGATGTAGTCTATTATGTCGGAGTTCATTCCCATTCTGCTCTTAATCTCCATGTTATTTATTCTATCTCTTCTTGTTACTCTGCAGCTTCTCCTTAGGAATTCCATCTCTGTTGCTCTTATTTTGTTTTTGGTTTTCTTATTTATTGTCCAATTTTCACACCCATAAGTGAGGATACTTCTTGTCATGGTATTATATATTTTTTTCTTTGTTTTCATGCTGATGTTCTTATCCCATAGTACCGGGTTCAATTTTCGTATGCAGTCTCTTGTTTGTCCTAGTCTATTTTTTATATCTTCCTCCGTTGTTCCTTTATTTGATATTATGAAGCCTAAATACTTATACTTGTCTGTTCCTTTGATTTGTTTACCTTCGTCTATTTCCAGCTGTTTTATTTCTGTATTCTCCGTTGTTAGGTATTCAGTTTTCTTTAGGTTTATTTCCATCCCATTCTTTGTATATTCCTGCTCCAGTTTTCTCATCATAAAACTGAGGTCATCCTCGTCTTGTGCGATCACTATTTGGTCGTCGGCAAAACTTAGCGTATATAGATATTCGTTCCTTACTGGTATACCCATTCCTTCGCACTTTCTTTTCCATGGTTTCAGGGTTTTTTCCAGGAATATTTTGAACAGGGTGGGGGATGTGGAGCAACCCTGTAGTAGTCCCTTTGTCGTCTTAAATGGACTGCATATTCTATTGCCTGTTTTGATAGCTACTTCATTATTCTTGTAGAGTGCTTTTACCGCGTTTGTTAATCTTCGTGGAACTTCGATGTCTTCCATTGCTTCCCATAGCTTGGTTCTAGGTATTGAGTCATATGCCTTCTTAAGATCAACAAAAGCCAGATGGACGGATCTATTTTTGGCCATTATTTTTTCTATTAGTTGTTCGACCGTGTAAATGTGATCTAAGCATGCTTTCCCCGCTGTAAAACCTGCCTACGAAAAAATATAAACTTAAAATAAAGTATGGCCACCACGTCTGTTTATCACAGCTATACATCTACTGTTCATGCTCCGAATCACATTGTTAATGTCTGCTTGAGGTAGTTGTGTCCATTGTTCTCTCAGAAGCTCTTTTAATTGAAACTCATTGTAGATATTGCCCATATGTGGAGTAATTCTTCGTTGAAGCATGTCCCATACATGCTCAATGGGATTCAAGTCCGGTGATTGTGCTGGTCCCGGCAATACATCAATACCCTCGTTATCCAACCAGTTTGTTACAATATGCGCAACATGTGGTCGAGCATTATCATGCATAAAGTAAAAATTTTCTCCAACAGCTGCAGCAAACGGACGCACAACAGGTTCAAAAATAGTGTCCAAATATTGCTGACGTGAGAAAGCCACGTGGGAAAACGAGGTCAATTCTTCCATCAATCATGATTCCGCCCCATACCATTAATGTACCACCTCTGTATGCATACACTTCTTGAAGATGTCGTAATCGTTCTCCATCTCCGGGTCGTCCCCAAACTCTTGTCCGACGAGAATCTGGATGAAATCCATATCTAGACTCGTCACTAAACAAAACTGTGGCCCAGTCATTGTCAGTCCAATTCTGAAACTCTTGACACCAGGTTAATCTTGCAGCGCGATTGCCTCTAGATAGAGGTGGACATCTCAGTGGTCGCCGACTACGAAGATTGGCTTCATGGAGACGATTCCTCACAGTACTGCTGCTAATTGTTACATTATGTGCAAGCTGTAATTCATTAACCAGCTCGGGTGCTGTGATTGTTGGCTGCCTTCTGGCATTTAAAATTAAATATCGGTCTTGAGCGACGGTTGTAGAGCGACCACGTCCTGGATGTTGCTCGGCTGGACTCCCAGTGTCTCTAAACCGACGCCACAAACGACTTACGACGCTTTGGGAGACACCCAGCTAATCAGCAACTTGAGTTTGTCGCATACCAGCTTGAAGGAGGCCCACGGCTCTATTCATCTCGTGCAACGTTAAATGTTGTCGTTGCATGGTAAAAAGACAATATTTTTAACTCACCTAGTAAGCAAGAATGGTATAAAGTGACTAAAATTAAAAATAAACAAAACATAAAAATGTCGATTTTTTTGTCCCTTATAAAAAAACATTCTAAAACACGTATTGCTATCAGTTTTACAATTTTTTTTTGATAAGAAGTGAGTGTCTGTATTAACAATTATAGTACAAGCAAATTTATATGGTCATGAAATTTTGGTCATTGGTATTGTCAAATTATTAAAATATCCTTAAACTTTTGCGTTGTGTGTAGTTAATTCTAATCTCGCTAAAACACCTAAGAAACGGTAACGAACAGTTACCTGCTTGTTCCATAAAGATTACAATTTCAATATCTAAATAGATTATCTATAGGCGTACGTAGGTGATTGGGTAATTGACCGAACTATTTTTATATGAATTTGTTTTTCTAATGCGTTAATTAAGTTTATTTTTCCAGTAGTCGAATAATTATTCACGTACACAGAGCATGTGTGTAGTTAAGACTCCATTAACGATAATTACCCCCCACTGTAAGAAATTTTTAATTGTTGTAATAAATATTAAACGTATTGTTTGAACAAATTGTCGAGGAGGGGGCAGATTTATTACGCGTTTAGGTGTTAATTAGATAGATACATAATATTGTTGATAGTATTTATTTAGTGCTTTTGTTAACGGCAAGTTTTTCTATAATTATGGTAACATTTTTACGATTATTTTGAAATAAACACTTCATCAAAATGTATAACGTTTAAAGCGCTTACATAAGGTCTGCATTTTGACTTGCTTTGTTCCTAGGATATACCTAAATTTCTATAAAGCAAATTATTTGATTCTTAAAGATTGTTTTTTAGGTAATTTTAGCCTTCTGCACTTTATTTGAAATCTTTTATTAAATTTTTGATACAATTTGCTGGTTTCTGTTGGTTCACTTAGTTCTCCTATCTCTCGGAGTTATTTTTCTATATTTTCCCTTTGTTTTTTAATGTATTTTCATCTCTTCTCTCCTTAAAATTCTGTAGCATTTTCGTTTCACCCCATATATCATAAAACACCCAAAAAGATTCTTAATTTTTTTGCGTCTCTTTGATAATCAAAACATTTTTTAGTCTGTTATAATAAACAAATTACTCTTTCGATTGATATTGGTTCCGTCTATATATTTACGCAGGAAATAAACAACAATCTTTCCTCTGATGCGGGTGAGAGAATGATTTTTGGAGGATGGTGTCACTTCGCTGTGGAGCGCCGTAAGAGCCGGACGTTTTCATTGTGTAAGCAAATCACCGTCCTGAAGATGCTTTTACCACAACGCTAACCGAAGACAGTTCTAGAATATATGCCAAAAATGAAAGAAAACAAGGAAGAGCAAAGACGACATGGAAACAAAATAAGTGGTCCAGGCTTTAAGAACCCCTGTATATACAGGCTGAGTTTTTATTGTGACATTAGTCGATAATTCCATTATGGTATAAAATGTCCAAAAAAAATTATTTAGAAAAGATATAAACAATGATATTCCCCAGGCTTGGTTAATATGGTGAATTCTATTCAATTCAATTTTTCTAAATAGAACATCCTGTATATTTTGCCATAATGTCAACTTTTTGAAGAAATAATTTACAAAACCGCAAAAGTTAAGTTTTATTTTATTGGTCAAGAAAAACGAAAAGAAAAGCTGTTTTTAATATAATTGTCAAATTTTAACCAAACGAGGAAAAAAATTGTATAAGCAGGTAAATTAAAGGATTTTTAAATACCTTTCAAACGAGTATTGGTAAATTAAAATCCATTTAGTAGATTCGAAGTTACAGCTGTTTAAAAATAGTCAGTTTTCTAAAATCACATTTTTTATTATTTGTAAACTGATAGTACTTATTCGTGACAATCTCAAATTGTATACAAATTTCAGTGAAGGTGGTTATATACACATATATACAACATTGTTTGCTTATCGAATTTCTTGTCCTAGGCCTTTAACAATATTTTTTGACCGCATAGAAATTGAGCTTTTTGCTTCATAAGTAAGCCAACACATGTGGCCGTTAATGATTTTTCTCATCTGTTTGATTACTTATTATTAAAATAGATAACAGAACCTAAATTTTAAGCGTTTAAGGAAACCTTTAGCAGGTCAAGAACCAAAGTTATGGCTGTTTTAATTTTAACCTTACTCTAGGGTATTCAATATGTGAACGTATTTAATACCTTAGATTAAAGTTAAAATTAAAACTGCCATAACTTAGGTTCCCGTCAACCTAAAGCATTCCTTAAACTCTTAAAATTTAGGTTCTGTTATCTAGTTTAATAATTCGCTGATTTTTAATATTGCTAAATAATTAAACAGATGAGAGAAATCATTAAGGACCACACATGTTGGCTTGCTTATGAAGCAAAAAGCTCAATTTTTAGGCGGTCAAAAAAAAATAGTTAAAGGTCCGGACCAATAAATTCAATAAGTATACATTATTGTATAGATATAAAACTACCTTCATCTAAATTTTTATGAAATTTGAGATTGCCAAGAAAAAGTACTATCCGTTTACAAATGATAAAAAATGTGATTTTCGAAAAAATGACTGTATTTAAACAGCTGTATCTTCAAATCTACTAGATGGATTTTAACTTACCAATTCTCGTTTGAAAGATATTTAAAAATCCTTTAATACACTTGTCACCATAATTTATTTCCTTGTTTGGTTAAATTATGACAATTCATTGAAAATTATCAAATATAAAAGTTTTCTTTTCGCTTTCCTTGACCTATAAAATAAACTTATCTTTTGCGGTTTTGTAGATCATTGCTTCACAAAAGAGACGTTATAACAAAATAAAAAATGAGGCCTTGTGACTTAAAATCGGTTTACTGGGCTCAAAGATATATAGCTCTTCAAATTTAGGGTAAAAGCGCACAAGCTCAATTTTCACTCGGTCAAAAAAATAGTTAAAGTCCCGGCAATTTGAGATTGTCAGGAAAAAGTACTGTCAATTTACAAATAATAATAAAAAATGTGATTTTTGAAAAACTGTCCATTTTTAAAAGGCTTTATCTTCGAATCTGCTAAATGGATTGTATTTTACTAATGGTCGTTTGAAGGTATACAATTTTTGTCCTTGTTGGGTTATATTTTAAATTAATTAAAAATCATAAAGGTTTGTAAGTTTTCTTTTCGTTCTGCTTGACCTATAAAATAAAACTTATCTTTTGCGGTTTTGTAAACTATTTCACCAAAAAGTTGAAATTATAATAAAAAAAATGAGATATTGTGAGTTAAAATCTGCCAAGTGGGCTCAGAGATGTAGCTCTTCAAATATAGGGCAAAAAGGGCTATTTCTGACCCTTTCGAGGGATATACCTTAGGTATGAGGCATCACGAGAGCTAAAAAATAGCTATAGGCTGTTTTTATAGCATCTCTTTTTATACGGATTATGTTGGGCGTTTGTATTTTATTCAAAAATTTCTATTATTATCTATTATAATTAAATATTAACTATTAACATCCAAATGTCAGTAAAGTGAGCCTTTGCAATTCGAGGATTCCCTTGTTACATAATGTCCCTATTAAATCATTGCGAGTTTCGTATTGAAAGGTATAACCTGTTATTGTTTTAAAATAATTTTTCTCTTAGCGGTGCTTCGTTTTATAATAAGTTGTTTAAAATTTTGCTGATTCCAAGTTGCAGTAATAAGCAGCACGGTTTTCGGATTGAAAGATTTCAAAATATTTTATTTGGCCCATAGGAGAAAAAGAAGCAACGAAAATTGCAATTTTAGATCGCTTAGGAAAAGGAGAAGGATCCATGGCAATTGGAAAACATTTTAATTTAGGCGAAAAAACTGTAAGAGCAATTAAGAAGAATGAAGTTGCTTTAAGAAAATCTATAATTTCTGGTACAAGAGCGATCGCAATTTGGATTGAGGAACTAATTCAAAGAAGAATTCCTGTAAGTGGTTATTAAATTTAGGAAAAAGCTCTTCAGTTGTATTAGTTAATGAAACAGTCAGAGCCACCAACTTCCACTTCCCAAGCTGGTAAAAAATTTTCAGCTAGCAACGGATGGTTAATCAGGTTTATAAAAAGAAATGCATTTTATAATATTAAGATCACAGGAGAAAGTGCTACAGCAGTGCTATTCAAGTGCTATGATTTAACAGTACCCATAAAAATCAGGTTACTACGATGTTATATCTTTCCTATACACCGTTGTACGGAGTTGAGTCGTGGACTCTCACAGACGCTACTTGCAAAAAAATTGAGGCTTTCAAAATGTGGTTTTATCGTCGAATCCTGAAGATATCCTATACCGATCACGTTACTAACCAGGACGTTTAATTAAGAATGCAAAAAGGAAATGAGTTGTTAACTACAATAAAAACAGCCAAAATCGAAGACCTCGGTCACATCATGAGGAACAGCGAGAGATATGGGTTGCTGCAATTAATTCTTTAAGGAAAAATGGAAGGAAAACGTGGACCAGGAAGAAGAAGGATTTTCTGGCTGAAAAATCTACATACGTGGTTCAACACAACAACCACAAATCTTTTCAGAGCAGCATTTTGCAAAATACAGATTGCCAACATTCGAAACGGATAAGCACTACAAGAAGAAGAGGAAGATACGCAACTGATTTAAGCATTTAAGATCAAAAAAAAATTAACGGAGTAGAGATGTTACAAAATTGAAGGACGTAAGAGAAAATTTGCAGTTCATACTAAAACTAGGTAGATAACATCCTCAGCTACTGCTTACAGACCAGTGGAAGAGAACTATGAATAATTTGCATAACAAGAAAAAACTCAAACAAAACAAGACACAGAAGAAACACAAAATCACTTACTGGTTATCATTTCTTATAATCCTTAAAGTAATTAACGAGAAATTAATTGCAATACAATCAAAATATTCCGAGTAATATTCAAATCGAACAAAATATAATTATATTTTTGATAGTAATTTTATTTTTTGTTGTGACTGTACCTCGAGGCAGTAGTTTTTAGAAAACAAACAACGCTTAATGTGGAAAATGTTTATGGCATTTTAATTGGTACTAGCACTAATTATAATTATTACTCACTTTCTGCTGTTACAGCAATGCATGATGAATGTAACACATGCGGCTTAATGCAAAATTAAGTACGTTCACTTAGGGTGTAAAAATCGAATGATATAATGTTTGTGGATGAACGACTTAATAATATACATAATAGTTGTAGGACGTTAGAAATTACCTAAAAATTCCTTTTTTTTTTGTGAAGTATAAAGATCTTACTTTCCTTCCATTTGGGAAGCTTTTCTGTGACAATTTTTGGTAAGTTTTTGTAGTTTTTATTACTTTTGTTTATTCTTTCTCAGTTGCTCTTTTGTGGTTTAATATTTATGAGGGGTACGGCTCATGACTCAGCCTTTGCTATACTTAGTTAGCTTAGTCATCATTACTCTCTTTGCTTTTATTCTTAGGAAGTGGTCAGCTATCCTAATTACATTTTTTCATAATTTTACATCTTGATTCAAGTCAATACGAGCCACTTCCCATATCAGTTGGCCTAACTTTAGATTGATAAGAAAATTAACTTTTAGAAAACAAAAATCAAAACGCAGCGTAAATTTTAAAAGTTTGAACGCATCGAACAACATTTTGGAATATTTTAATTATAGAAAATATTTTATAACGTAATGAAAACTATTGATTAAAGAGAATAATAATAAATTTAAAAAACGCATAGACTTTAGTTAGTTTACCACAGAGTTACATCCCCTTTATTTTTAATGACATCCACAATTCTTCGAGGCATAGTATTTACCAAATTCTGACAAAATTCTAATCTAACGAATCCCATATTTCTTTCAATTCGTTGACGGACCTGGCAGGATGTTTTCTCAAAGCTTTTTTCATTTTGCGCCACAAAGTCTCTATCGGGGACAAGTCGGGACAGTTAGAAACCCATTCCAGAAGTGGTATGCCATGGTCTTCAATCCATTTTAAACTCTTTTTTGAGGCATGACAACCTGCGCCGTCCTGTTGGAAGACAAAATCTTCAATTCAATTCAATACATTTCAAATCTGGACTCATCACTCCATTGTATTAAATTCCATTGCGACTGAGTCCAATCTTTATGCTGTTTTAACCATCTTAGTCTATTTTTCTTTTGTTGTCATGTTAAAAGTGGCTTTTCCTTAGCCTAAAATAATTTTTTCAACTATAAAACTTACTTTGTAACGAAATTATTTTGCTTACCATAGGGTAAGAAAATAGGGGTACTTATAGAATTGGGGAAAGAAACTAATGGGGGCGAAGATAGGGCAAGCAAAACAATCGTTACTGATGCGAACGGCACTCATTGGGTTATTGGAGAGCTGGGATCGTGGACAAGATGTCAACGGGAAAGAAGGAAGACGATTTCTATAGCCTGGAATCCTGGACTGGAACGAGTTTGGAGCAAACAGACGACAAACGAAGCTGGTGGCACACCCTATGTACTGCTTTAAAATTGTACCATGTTCTGGTATACTACACAAATCTTCTAACTATTCAAGTGGTTACTCTTTTATAAATCTGCCATATTGCAGAGAGTATATTTCCACTTTTTACCAGTCTTGATTATTAACCCATTACACAAAATTACCGGCTATGTTCAACTCGAGCTGCCTTATACAACCTGCCTGCTTCGTTGCTCTTCTCAACCTAACTTGAATTCCCCTCTTGACCTAAATCTAATACTAGTGTGGGCGACCCTTCTTACGTCCATAACATAAATTTCTTGTTTTTAAAACAGGCCTCAACTATGTTACAAAGCGACCCTCGTTCTAAGCGACGAAAACAACTTTTTAAATATTCCAGTTTATTGCGTTTTAGAAAAATTGTATTACCTGACTTGCAATATTATTTTAGGGGACTCGAATGTAAACAAATGACAAAAACTGAATACCAAAACTTGATATTTAGAATCTCAACTTAAAATGCCATAATATATTGATCGTTTTAAAATACGAAAATATTCCACCAAATTTAAAACGCTACAACTTAAAGTACCAAATCCTAATTTGTGGGCCTATCGGTGACACGTTGATCTAGAAACGTGTCTTCCAATAACCTCACTACATAAAGCGCTTGACTCCATATAATTTGCTCGTCGATTTTTCACTATAATGTGTTTTAATGCCCTTCGATCTGCTTCGGTTATTTTACTTTTTCGTACATTTCTAGATTTGGTGACGACCGATTTCTGAATTTAATTTTCCAGAATTAAAAAATCTGATAATGATTGAACAAATTTTCTCATCGATAACTTTACCTCGACCCATTGTACAATCCACAAACGGCAAAAAGCTTTACAATACTACAAAATACATTTGACATTAACCGACAATATTATTGTTTTGATGTCATTTTTCCATAGCTAACTCTGGATTTAACGTAATTATGAAAAAATCAACGTATGTTGACATAAGTGAATGCATAGCCAGGGTTTAGTGAAAAATTTTTATTTTTGAAAATAAATAAAAAACCATAAGGGTAATGTTTTTAATAAATATTAATAAAAATGCCATATTAATTAATATGGGAACTTTTAACATGCAGAGTATAATTTGTTTATGGTAATCGACTTAAACTGCAAATTCCATAGGTGGGCCAACTGATATGGGAAGGGGCTCGTATATATCCCCTTCTCTATACTGTTTTACAATATCGTGCATTTTTTTCCTGTTTTTGTTTTGTTTTTCCGATGCTTGCTTTATCGTTTCAAAAGTCTATAAATGGTTGCTTTTACAACTCCGGTTATGATTGGGCACTTAAAAACGATACTCCAAATAGCACTATTGGGGAGTTCATTTCTTCTTCTTAGAGTGCCATATCCCTACGGAACGTCGGCGACTACCATGCTTATAATATTGTTATACTGATCTCGGTCTTGCGCTACGTGTAGCAATTGGTCTGCTCTCAAACCTGTCCACTGCCGCAAATTCCTCAACCAAGAGAGTTTCTTCCGTCCTATCCATTTCTTTCCTTCGATTTTACCGTTGAGAATTAGCCGACTTGGTCCTCTGATTATATGTCCAAGATATTCTAGTTTACGCCTCTTAATAATATTTAATAGAGTTCGTTGATGTCCCATTCTTCGAAGAACTTCTTCGTTTCTGGTTCTGCTAGTCCATGGAATTTTTAGTATCCTTCGATACAACCACATCTCAAACGCCTCAATTTTATTCATGATATCGGCGTTTAAAGTCCAAGTTTCACATCCATACAAAAGTACAGACCACACGTAACATCTTGTAAACTTTGAGTTATTGGATAATAGAGGCTTGAATTTTTGAAATGAGTTTCTTGGCTGTTCAATTCTACATCGAATTTCGAAGGATGGATCCATATTTTGGGTAATCCAACATCCAAGGTATTTGAATCTCTGAACTCTCTGCAGCGGTTGTTGGTTTAATGTCAGTTGGGTTGCGCCGATATCCACTTTACTGGTCACCATGTATTTAGTTTTATCGATATTTATCGACAGTCCCCAATTTGTGCATTCCATGTCAACTCTATTGATTAGCTCCTGCAGATCGTCGATGTTTTTAGCTAGAATCACAGTATCGTCAGCGTACCGTATATTGTTAATTATTTCTCCTCCTATGATAATTCCTTTTTGATCTATTAAAGCTTCCCTAAATAGATTCTCAGAATACACGTTAAAGAGGGTGGGAGACAGTACACAGCCCTGTCTTACGCCTCGTTCAATACTGATTGGCTTTGATTCTCTGTTGTTGGTATTAATAATGGCTGTTTGGTTCCAGTAAAGTTTGGCAATAAGTTTGATGTCTTTCTTATCTAGTTGGACGCTCTGCAAGGCGGTAATTAGTCTGGTATGCTGAACGCGATCAAATGCCTTTTCAAAATCAATGAAGCACATATATACGGGTTTTCTTACCTCCCAACATCGTTGAAGGAGTGTTTGCTTAGAAAATAGTGCTTCTCTAGTTCCAAGGAGTTCATTTACTACTCGTCAAATATAGCTTACACAAGTGGAAACGCATTGGTACACTTCTTAAAACAATTTAACAGAGTGTGAGCTTAATTTCTAAAGGAACTTCTTAAATGGAAACAATTTTCCAATTTATTATTACCTATTTTTGTAGGAAAAGATAACTATGTATCTGTAGAATGTGTTGTGATGAAAATATTTCGGTAATTATTGTATAACAATAAAATTATCGTTTAAATATGAGATGATATACATTTTTCTAAAGGTAAAAATGTGTTGTCTAATAATTTTTATCGACCAACTCTTTACAGTCCAACAAATACTAGCCAAAGCATGGGAATAGGACATAGACGTTTACAACATCTTTGTAGACTTTAAGCAAGCCTATGATTCAATATGTTAACTTGATATATTGCACGAACTCGGCACAGCAGCAAAATTAATAAAGCCGGGATCCAACGGTGCATGGAGTGCCACTGTTGGTTCCAATAAAAATAAGTCTAGTCATTAGTGGGTAAATTAACACGGTTTAAAGGAGCTTGAAAGCTGACGCGCAAAACTAAATTAAACCTTGATGATACTCCACGTACCGTGACAGCGATTTTTATAGGCAAGAATGCAAGGAAAAATACCTGTTAAAAGACCAAAACAGAGATGGGAAGACGAAGTAGATGAGTTTGCCAAAAACCTCCTAAAAACACATTCATGGAAAAAAACAGAGAAGTAGATCGAGATCTTTGGAGAACTTATTGAAGTAGGCCGCGGCCCGACTTATGCTGTAGTGACATTGTATCGATGGATAAATTTTATTAGGTGAAAATATAAGTAGACTTCAAGTTACTACAAAAATTTCTTCTCTTAGTTTGTTCCTCACGTGGTGTTAGCTTTTTTAACTATTATCTCTTCTCGTTGTTTTTGTATAACTATCAGCATTGCATTGTAGTGACAACAAACAAAACTAATCCCATTAACAATCTAGTGCTGGAAAATTTAAGAAATCAAAAAGGTTTGTTTTCGTTGGATCCTACATATGCGTCCCAAATGACTTCTTTTATTTTCCAATGTCAGGAATACGTCAAAAATTGTGTTGACAACAAGTTTCGTCGGCAAAAAAAGTCGATGCATTTAAAGACCATGTTTTGTAGGTGTCTGAAGTGTAATGAAACGAATGCTTCGAAAAAAATGGTTCGAGCGCGTACTAAGTTGATCTGGACAAGGAATCCTTGTGTTTATCTTCTTGTTTCATTAATTTTCTTACTTTGAAACTTTGCTCCCAACTTATTGAAAAGTTGGGAGCAAAAAATGTTAAGACCAATTTCATCATTTAACCCGGATCTATCCACTGCTGGATATAGGTCTCCCTCAGTATTTTCCATGTATTTCTGTTTTGTGCTGTTTGCATCCAATTTTTGTCGATCCGTTTTATGTCATCAGAGCATCTTGTTGGTGGACGACCTCTACTTCGATGTGCTTCTTGTCTCGGTCTCCACTGTATTATTCGCTGTGTCCATCTGTTATCCGACATTCTAGCTATGTGCCCCGCCCAGTTCCACTTAAGGGTCATAATTCTTTCTATGGCATCTGTCACTCCTGTTCACCGTCTTATTTGCTTGTTCGTGATCCGATCCCTACGAGAAATGCCTAACATCGATCGTTCCATGGCTCTTTGGGTAACACAAATTTTATTTCTTACTTTCTTGGTTAGTGTTAATGTTAGTGTTAATGTCTCTGCATAAGTACTGGCAACACGCACTGATTAAAGACCTTTCTTTTAAGACACATAGGCAGTTCTGATATAAGAACATAGCTTAGCTTGCCGAATGCCACCCAAGTGAGTCCTATGCGGCGGCTTAGTTCGCACGTTTGATTATCTCTTCCTATGCGTATCTCATGTCCTAAGTACTTATATGAGGTGGTTTCTTCAATATGCATGCCATTTACTGAAATCTTTTCGCTTAACACAAGATTTGTCATGATTTGTGTTTTTGTGTGGTTGATTTTTAATCCTACTTGTAGGGAGGCTAGGTATAGTTTCTCCAGTTGCGATACTGCATCATCGATTTTGTCAGCAAAAAGGACAATATCGTCAGCAAACCTCAAATGACTAAGTATTTCTCCATTGACATTAATTCCTTTTTCACTCAGATTTGCGTTCTTAAACATATGCTCTAATAATGTTGTAAACAATTTTGGCGAAATTGTGTCTCCCTGTCGCACTCCCCGTTTTATTTTAAATACGTTGGTCTTTTTATCTGCCAGTTTCACACTTGCTGTCCCATTTTGATAGATGTATTGTATCATGTTTATATAGCGATGATCTATACGGCACTCTGTTAAGGCTTTTAACATCTTTTGATGACTTATTGTGTCGAAAGCTTTTTCGTAGTCAACAAATATCATGACTAATGGCTTGTTATATTCAACACTCTTTTCTATTAAGTTCTTAATTACCTGTAAATGATCATTGGTGCCATATCCTGCTCTAAAACCTGCTTGCTCTCTTGGCTGATAGAAATCCAACTTACTTCCTAGCCTGTTGGTAATAACTCTTGTAAATAGCTTATATACTTGTGACAACAAGCTAATGGGGCGGTAGTTTCTAAGGTCGCTGATATCTCCCTTCTTATGAAGTAAGATGATTTCCGCGTTGTTCCACTGCGTCGGTGTTATCGCTTCGCACAGACATTTATTGAACAGTTTAGCAAGTGTCAGTAAGAGCTTATTTCCTCCTAGTTTTAGGCTTTCGGTCATTACCCTGTCTTCACCTGGGGATTTATTGTTCATCACCCGAAGTGCATTTTTAATTTCGTCAACAGTTATGTTCGGCATTAATTCTGAGCCTTGATTCTCTATCTTTGGTAAGGGGCGTCTTTCATCGGATTCACTTGTTTCATAGAGTTGTCTGTAGAAGTCTTCCACTGTTTTCACTATTTCTTCCTTATCAGTCACAAGGTCGCCTTGTGAGACAAGACCAATTTACGGAAAAATAAATACAGAAAGTGGCTGGAAAAAAAAAGAGAAAAAAACCAATGGAAATTCCGTTTTGAGCTCCAGAAAAATTCACTTTAGAAAAGAAGAAAAGTGATACAACAACAGAAATGGGTAAATATTATTGATTGTACATTATAAAGATAGAAAACCGCCAAACTCCGAATTTTTACCGTCGAGTTGATACAAATTTTATTTAAAATTTATTCAAAATCGCCGGTCGCTTCAAGCATTGCTTCTTAGAGAACGATTCATTCTACACAAAAAGTGCTAATAATTATTTTTGGTCAAAATTATTTCAGCTACATTTTTTAATTAAAACATTTTTTTCTACGGCGTACACAGAAGCCGGGAGGTAGGGGTGGTAAACTTTTTTACATATTTTTGGGCATCCAAAATTGACATTCTCAGGAAAATTCAGCTTGTTCGTATGATTTTTGGAGGTTCAGTGGAATTTTCGTCTCTGACGACTAGAGTAATTGTATGGTTTAGACCACAAGTCCGATTTTTGTGTTGGTAACTAAACAATCTTTTTTTGTTTCAGAAATTCAGAAAACTTTGAAGGACAAGAACGTTATAGCAAATAAATCCGAACAAAATCATCACACGAAAGACAACAGAGCAGCCAATAACTACCTCAGAAACTAGACTCCCAACAAAATACAGCCAAACTAAGACAAATCCGCAGAAACCAAAGTGCCGATCGTCCTTACAGATCTTAAATGCTAAAAAGATAGCATTAACATAACCTCGCACAACGTGCGCCATCTACCGACACGTTTCCAAAAGGCCCCACCATTGGCGTAGAAATAGCCCCTTCACTTTGCCCAATGGGGGGCTTCACCTCCCCAGAGCAGCAATATGCGCTGCGCTGGAACGACTTTCAGTCATCAATGTTGACGCATTTTCGACATCTAAGGGACGAGGAAGACTTTGTTGACGTGACGTTGGCGTGTGACGGCTGTTCGTTTACTGCCCACAAGGTGGTGTTGTCGGCATGTAGCCCCTATTTTAAACGGTTGCTGAAGGCCAACCCCTGCCAGCATCCCATTGTTATACTCAGAGATGTCCAAGAAAAAGATATGGAAAGCTTATTAAGGTAAGAAATATTTTTAGATATTTTGATGAATTTATTTTGGGTATTTTTGTTGAGTTGCTTTCAAGCCTTTCAAAGTGATTCTCTTTAAGATAACTGTTAAACAAGGATGTAATATTTGCGACATGCACATTCAGCTAGAGTTTCCTATTAAGTCTTGTAAGTTGCCTAACTGTGTTCTATGATCGTATTAAAACAGAATTGAAGCCGACTAGACTCGGCTATATAAGGGTGAAAAAAAATAAGGGGGCAAAAAATTGAAAATTACAGCTGAGTGGATATAAGACAATTTTAAAAGATTTTGTTAGCTTTATTTATGATTTTTATCATAGAATAACAATAAATACAGATCTATGTCAATTTCTATTTCCTTATCTTCAAAGAACATTATTTTCCTTCTTCTTTACTCTATTTGGAGTAGATACATTTCGCTCATTTTTATTGTTATTTAAATTATTCTTAAAAAACTAAAAACTGCTTACCCAAAATTCCATATAATGATCACGGGTGAAATGTCAAACCATGGTTACATTTTTTTGTTCCCTTTGTCCCATTTGTGTCCACTTAGCGGACAACACGTACACTTAACTTTAAAATTGGCTTCACTTATACTCCAGTTCTATATCTAGTCTATTGTTACTACATCTATTGGCAAAAGCCATTGTTGTACGGAGAAACCAGACTTGCAATGGAAGAATAATTGTAAGATCTTCTTGAACATTAAAAATTGCTTATAATAAACTGTTTTCTTATCATAACATCAAGAATATATACGAGATACTTAACGTCTCCCTTTTTATTGTATAATAATGTTTTCCTCTATTTTTCGGTAACGATTTACCTGAGAATTTTAAACTTCACCCTGTAACGAATATCTTTGCTTGTCGTTTTCGGTGATTACAAAATCCTCATTAAAAGAAATCCCAAATAGCTGCTAGTGAAAAATAGGTACACACGTCGACCGAAAATAAGTAACACCTGCCGTGTGTAACGTATCACCGGTTAACTTTTTGACTTCTTGCTCTCACACACACAGATCTCTCAAATTAATTCGTATAAACAGTCAAAAAAACTGTAGGTACAATGATTGATACGATAGCAGCGATAGATTGACGAGTTTACTGTTATTATTTCGAAGGAACTGGTTCAAATCATAGACGTAACAGGGATGTGGTAGTAGTAGAAAATATTTGCAAATAGGCACATTTGATTGTTATTGGGTAAAATTGTTTACTTGGGCGTTTGATATAGAACTCTTCAACTATAATAATATTGTATGCTGTACCATTCTAAGTGTTCACTTTTGGTGCTACGGGGGTAAGAGCTATAACTTTGACAATCTAGTTCTAAAAAATGTTTTTAGAAAATGCATTTAAAAAACAGTGCTAATTCTTGTTTAGTGAAATATTATACCGAATAACAAAAAAAAACCTTTTAACGACAGAAAAATAAAGCGGTATGTTAAAGAATTTGATGCAAAGAAAATATTAATAATACGTTAAAAATAGACGAGAAGGGAAATAGCAAAGAACCTTACAATGTGAATAGCAAAAGATATTCACCAAATGGAAACATGGAAAAAACTATTTTAGCACCATCCATTCTTAACACGTAGCTGTCATAGGTACTAGGTAATATCATGTACAACTTCCAAAAGATTGTTAAGACATTTAATAGGTAGCTCATCAGTTGTTCTTCTTGCAACTTAATCTTCTGTTCTTTTCCCTCTGTGCATAGATATTAACGTTTTCCTTTTCTATCTTTATATCTTCTCTGAATCTAATATTTCCACTTATCAGCTCCGAGTAAGGTATGCCACTGTGGTCATCTCAAAATCTTAAAGAATCTGTATTCATCACGGACCTTAGGCTTACTTTTTTTGTTTTTCTAAACAAGTTCCTTTCTTCTGTATAATGTTATTTAGTCTTTTTAAAATTACTTCCAAATAGGTAAAATATCTAACAATGTCAAATTTATATTCCTTTATTTCGTAATGAAGATAAACCATTCATCTTAAATTAAACATCAATTCAAAGTGCATTATTCCTATAAAAAAACGTTTTTAAAAAAAGCGATTGGTATTTTTGAAAGATCTGCACTACACACAGACGGTAAAAGAGGTTTCTGTTTGTGTAATATTTTAAAACTATCATTATATGGATGCTTTCTACTAGACTATATACTTTAAGCCTGAAAAAATCTTAAAAGATTACTAATAATGTATTGTGTACAAAAAAACGTTTTTTAACATTTCTTCTGTTTGTCCAATATCAAAGTGTCCTCCAAATTAATTTATGTATAGTGTTTTTATGAATTAGTGTCTCTGTGGTTCAATGTATGTCCTATATAATAAAAAAAAGGGTTTTTGTTGGTGTAACATTTCAAAAGTACCAATTAATTAATTATTTTTACTCGAATGTAGACAATACGCGTCGAATGTGTCTTAAATTGTTCAATATACTTTCTTGCTCTCAATAATACGTGTTTGAAAATCTCTTTGTCTTTGTCAGGTAAAAGGTTGCAACAATTATTGCAAAATAACCTATATATCACGTATTTATTAAAATTAACTGAAATACCAATCACATTCGTCCAGTTATTAACAGCTCGTTAGTGATTTCAATCGTAATCTCTGAATTTTGTGCTATCTAGTGATTGGCGACTTATTGGGCGGTTTTTTGTTCCTTAACTTAATTTATATGCGCTATACTGAGATTTCGTGAACCTCTTTTATTAGTACATGGTGTTTCATGTATAAAATTGATGGAGCAAATAAACATCCAGTCGTTCATTCAGTAGGATATATCAGTAGATATTTTAAAACACAAGTATATTATTTTGGATTAATAGGTCATGTACCTGAATTCTCCTTACGATTATCTCATATTTTCTAAAATACTTCGTTAATTTTGTCGAGATTTATAAAAACATGTTGATACTAAGACTATCCTACGTTTTGTGTAACAACCACAGATCCGCAGACACACCTTGAAGATATAATATTAAAATATAAATAATATCCTTGTTTTTCTAATTATATTCTTAGCAAACTCTTTTTTAGACCAAAATGCCGAAACGAGAGTTTCGAATATTGTTATTCCTACTGTTAAGTCAAAAACTTTGATAGACATTTTTTTATTACCTGAAAGTTTATATCTAAGTGGTCTGTATGATCCCGCGATCACGATTTTACGCATTTTTGATTGATCTGTTTCACATTGGGTGACGTGTGCACAATAGAAGAGAATTAAAATATAAATTGGATTATGTTTAGGAAATTTCGTGCGGACTTTTAACTTTTACTTGGGTCATAACCTTGTTTAATAAATAATAACACAGTTTTTGAGTCTTTTCGGTACATGGCCCCTCTTGGATATATATATATATATATATTTACAATATAATGTCAATATTATGTTTTGTAGTCTTTTAAAAATCATTCGATAATTTTTAACATCAAATAATCTTTATTTAAAGTACTGTTATTAATGGAAACAATTTAAAATAGCTTGACATTTGCTAATTACATCATCGTAAAAGACAGAAACGTAAAAGTTTTTTGGAAACATTAAATATGCAGCAATATAATCATCTTCATTTTTGTCATTTAGAAATAATCGCGAATATGTAACCTTAGGATCAACTGTAGTACTTGATTTCATTGATTGTATTTCATTAATTCCATTTCTTAACCTGCAAGCCACTGTGAGGGACAATAGATTACCGAAGTGTCCTATACAAGACCACAAAAACTATTTCTAAAGAAGCTCGTGTATCATATGATTTTTGATTTGATGTAAATGGAGAAACACTTTTTGTAAAATGGGATGATAATAGATGTGTTACTATAGTATCTAATTTTGATAATATAGAACCTCTCGCAAAAGCTAGTAGCTGGAATCAAAATCTCAAAGGAAAACGTTTATTTCTTACCCGCAAGTATATAATACAGTCATAGGAGGCAAGTATCAACACTACTGGTTTGTTGGAAAATATGCCATTAAAATCAGAGCTAAGAAGTGATATTGGCCAATATTCACACGACTGGATAAAGCATTAGTAAATTCATGGCTTCCTAAAAATAAGTCAAATAATACTTTCTTAGGTTTTCGTCGCTCTTTAGAAGTTCCCCACCTAAACTTCACTCTTAGGACAAGAAGACAGGTATAGTAGGAGGATCGAGGAAATCAATCTCAAGTATTTACGGACATAAAATTCGATGGCATAGAACACTTCATGGAGAAACGTAAAAATCCTCTATGATTCAATTGTATTCAGCTGAGATATACAAACACGGATGATCCACCGGATCATAATAATCCTATTGTTTTTATCATACTGAGTTTAAAACTAGCTGTTACTTCCTCGTACATATATCTCACAATATTCACTCATTCACCTAAGATTCGTTTCTTATTGAGCTACTACCACAGAACCTCTCCTGGAAATGTTATCATACTTTTCCATCTGGCTTGGATTTACCCACATTTACATATCAGCCCCTGTTATGGCTCTCTATTCAAAAGAATATCTGTAAGTATATCTCCTAATTAAATGTAGATAGCTTTTCTTTCATTCTCATCCAGACCGATTTGCGGGGCATAAACATACGCTACCTTCAATACTTCTTTATCAAATAGGTACATATCTTACTGACTGTTGTAACATTCGTTTTTACAACTGCCGCTTTTCTTTATCCTGTTTCTACAGTTTGTGCTAACCTGTAATGATGTTACCCCTGAAATAATCCTCACCCGGAAATCCAAACGAAGGATATGTTTGCATCCGAAGATGCCGTCAATTTAGTATAATTTTTGTTGGCTGGAAAAGGTTTTCTATTATACCATGGAACGCCAGAGAAATATTAAGCGATGGAAAATAGTGAAAAACATAATATCCTTTTGAATATACAATAAACCATTAGCTAGTAGAAGAAGTAAAGGACAAACCGGTAGCTCCTTGATTGATACAATGATTTTTGAATGAGAAAAAATACTCATTTAGTTGTAACTAATTAAAAAACCCCCAAATAAAGTTCTGGAAACACAGCTTGCAAAGCTCTTAAAGTGACAAATATTAGTTTGTATGGGATTAAATCACAATTTATTGCGATGAGAATTACATTTTACATGTATTTTGACGTTTTGATTTCCAATCCGGAAACCAAAGCCGAAGCGTTAAATAAGGTGTTCATTTTATAATTTATATCTTATATTTATATCTTATAGTTTATCTCCCACTAAATATTTGATAAAAATATGTATCCACAAGTATGTTGTCTCAAAACAATAATTTAGTTCAGCAAAATCTTTTATTTCTATCTACAACACCGTTAACCGTTATTGAATTACTAATGACATCTATAGAACTTTTTAATAAATTTGTTTTTAAAGCGGCCAAACTCAAAGCATAATTCTACTGATTATTGATACAGGATCCTCCACTTAATCACGGAAAATAGCCAAAAAGTGACATTAAATTGATTTATGGTTTCTTGAATAAATACTTATAAATAAATACACCATGAGTAATGGCCATCTTCCTACACGGTATTTGAAATATTGTATGTCATAAATAATGTTTCAGTTCTCTTAAGATACGCATAATGTCGTTACATTCGGTGTTTTTTAAAATCCACACACCATGTGACGCGTCTCATTACTTTGCATGCTATTTACAGTGTACAGTGTAGGACAAAAGACACAGGTTTTTTGGAGCGAACAAATTCGATTTACAGACAGAATATACTTCTTTTTTTTTAACTGCATTCTCATGAATATTTAGGTGTTTTTTGCCGTATGTATTCTTTTGTTTTTCCTCTCTTGGTTCCTATTTTCTGTGGTAGACGTTTCGAGTTTTAAATATTTAGAAATTTAGCATGTATTGTTTATATTTTCAACTTCATCTTACTTATTTTTGATCATATTTTTTTCTTCCTTCTTTTCTTGGCACTGCTTTTTGCCATGTTGAACAACATACCTCGATCCATCTTTTACGGAGCCTTCGCTTGATTCTCCTACTTTTCTTTCTATGTCCGCTATTACGATTTCGCAAATGGATTATTTTATAACTAGTAGACGCTCTCACGATTAAAAGGAGAAGGTTAGAATATCTCGGACACATATTGAGAAACGGCACTAAAAACAGATTACTGAAAATAATCCGCAAAGTATTTGGAAAGCGAGGAATTGGGAGAAGAGGAATATCATGGTTAAAAAACCTGAAGAAATGGTTCTCCACAACAACAACTAATATATTTAAAGCATCAGTTAATAACATTATAGCCAGAATGATGCACCAAAAGAAGAAAGAAGAAGACGCTGTCAAAGTGTAAAGAATGTGGTGTTAAATAATATTAAATACCATTATGTCTTAATAAATGTCTTAATTAAGTATCTGGTTCCAGTTTCGTAACCGTTTGTAATAAAAACACTTTAAAAAAGGTACAAAATACCTGTTTACTGCATAAATATTATTCAGCCACAAATCTAAAGACAGCCTATAAGTATCACTTGTTGATCGAATTATTTAATTGGCATAGAATTGTGGAAATCTAATGTTGGCGGCTAACCTTTGGAGAGCACCGGTTGAAATTAAGACCCTATAATATAATAATAAAATATTTAACAGGCGAAAAAAGGATAAATACAAAAATAAAAAGATATATTTAAAATAATTATAAAATGTCTTACCCAATTAAAAAAAAAGTCTTTCGACGAACAGAAGTGGTGTTACACCTTCTTCAGCAGCAGAAGAAAGAATAAAAAGATTTGATAATTTAAGCACATTTGTATTAACCAAAAACTACCTAGATGAATTAACAGTTTTGGGAATTGCAGTCAACATTATCTTTAATCCAAACAGGGTGGTCAAAATGTTCAAAATGTAACGATGCTTAAAAGGGGATATTTCAAAATAAATATCTAGGGCTACGGAATTTAATATACGTAATGTCTCACAAAATTAGAAAAGTAAAGAGAATAAACAAATTGAAACATAGAAGCATTTTGACATGCTACGCCGTATAACATAATAAACAAGGATATACGGAAGTAAAGTAAGTTAAACAAAAAGAAGTGTTCAGGAAAACAATTTCAACAGACAGAGCGGTTATATGAGGAACATGGGAACATGGCGCATTCAATTTCCATACAAAATGTATTTAGAGTACAGAATGTACAGAAATAAACACGTGACCTCGATTAGACAAAACAACAAAATATTATATATTATATAATTCGTTTTAAAACGTCTTGCGACGTTATAAGATGCTTAATTTCCATGCCATTCGATCATTTCTTTGCCCCTGTCTAAGGTCTTTTGTGCTCATTGTCTTAGTTATTCCCTCTCTCCCGGATTTTCAGGTCTTTCTCGTCTTTTGTGGTTTTGTCAAACCCATTCCATAATCTTTTTCGGAAGTCTTGTATTTTCCATCCTCTGGACATGTCCGTACCATATCAGTTGATTTCTCTACATATCTGTCGTTATTGAGCCTTCAACTACCATTCGTTGTCTTATCTCATCGTTACGAATTCTCTCTCTGCGGGATACTTCAACTGACCTCCTAAAGTCGTCCATTTCGACTGCCTCAACAACAAAATATTAACAGATAATACTGGAATTCACATGGCCTGATAAATATAAGCATTTGGCTGTAGTGAGAATGTACTATGGCGACAAAAAACACATTTCCCTTGGAGAAGTGTATTAGGCAAGGAGACACCATCTCTCCTACACTATTCACCGCATTATTACAGAATGCTATGAGAAAGTATAAGGGAGAAAATATTGTGAGTCAACATAAATAATGCCCTCCAGGAGTTAATGAATAGAATCACAGAAGTGGGTCAGAGATATGGACTTTCACTGAACATTAAGAAAACAATATGTATGATGATCTCTAAGAAGGAACAGCTTAAATTAGGAAGGGACAAATAAACAACATAGTTGAATAGGAGAATAGGGCTAACATGGGCAGCCTACGGAAAACTGAGAGAAGTCTTTAGATCAGATATTCCCATGTGCTTGAAAAGGAAGGTCTTTGCGGAACCTTGCCAGAAAAGTAATCAATAAAATACATGTGGCACTGGGAGCAATGGGGAGGTCAATGTTGAATATATCCCTCAGAGACAGAGTTTCAATTAAAATGATTAGGAGAAAAACTGGTGTTACGGACGCAGTTAAAAGAATTATAACGCTGAAATTGAACTGAGCAGGACATGCTGTTAGAGACAAAGATGGAAGATGAATCAAAAAAAATTTTAGAATGGAGACTTAAAGACGATGGCAATTTTATCATATTACTTATCGTAATCGAAAAAGTACCCCAACAAGACAAGGCGCTTAAGATTGGATGTAATGATGAGATGATCGGATGATGGAAAATATATATTTAAACCGAATATCTCTATATTTTTCTTGGCTTTGTAATTTTTCATTTAATATTATGTATTTTATTGGCAATCTACATCCTAGAGCACTTCGTGTTTATTTATTAATATTTTTAGAGAACATGTTGTCAGATTATAAAATGTCAAATAAAAATTAATTTTGCAATTTGTTCAACTCTGTCGTTATATTATAATTGTTGCAATTTTTTCATTATACCAAGAAGGTCTAATGTCACAAATATTCAATTTTAAAATATTTTCTAATATTACTTATATTTTAATACAAAAATAACAAATAAGACTTATCATCCATCAGTTTTTTTTAATGAAACGGTCGTCAAGAGATTGATAATTATTTAAATATTGTTTCAGGTTTATGTATAACGGCGAAGTACACATAGGCCAAGAAAGGCTGTCGGATTTTATAAAGACTGCACAAATGTTACAAGTCAGGGGACTGGCTGATGTAGCACCTGGAAATGCTGGGCAAAGACTGACAACGGCTCCCGATAACAAAATTTCTCCGGTAAGTTAAATACTCTTAATATTTTACAGCAGCAGGTATGTGAGCAAAGTACATACTCAGTTCTTGTCTTGCGTCTTCATTTGTCAATCTATTAAGTCTCACTCTTCTGAATCAACTTATTTCGCTAGCTTGAATTCTATATATATTTACTTCATTATATAAGCTTTTGCAGCTTTGTCGTCCATCTGACAGAATGGGTGTGTTACTATTCGTATTTTGATTGATATCTGTCTTTTTTCCAAACTTGTGTAATCCACTTAAGTAATTAAAATGATTCACCGTCACAAATTTTTAGTATTAGTCATAAATTGATGGCAACAATTCTTCTCTGTCCCTTTTATTAATTCGTTTGAGGTTTCCTCTAAGTTAAGTTTATTATCACTTATAATTTATATAAAAATATACAAAGTGACATAGAAATCCGAGCAACCATCATAAATTATTTTATTTTGAAAATGTTTTGTAAAATTGTGCAGGGTAGCAAAATAAACAAACCATCGAAGGCTCATTATGATTGAAAAAAATTACAGAGGTAAAGCAGTTAATAATTATGCACCTCGGTGGACAACATACTCTTGGATGCACCTGGGCTTTCTTCTGATTACGTGGTCAATGTCCTCCTGGGGCATCTCTTTTTATACGCAAATTAACTCCTCCCGAAGTGCTCCCAAAATTTGAGGAGGATGCTCTAAATAATGAAATCTCCGACTCATCATGTCCACATGTATTCAATTGGAGATAAATCTGGTGATTTCGGGGTACAGGTCAAAACTTTGACTCTATTCTATTCAAGGTGTCTATGGTGACTCTGGCAATGTGCAGTTTTGCGTTATACTGCTCAAAAATTGAATGTTGGAACGTCTGTATTTCTTCTACGTATCGCTGACCTGTCGTTTTCCCTCTGGTGAAGATTAGAGCTGACATGGAACCATAAACGATGACATTTTATACCATAACCCTAACAGTGAAGTGCACATGCCTGTGAACAAAATATGTAGCTTTCGTGTCAGTACGTCATCTTCTGACCTTGGATCGGCTATCATGCATCCCTAAACAGAATCGAGATTAATCACTAAAGACAACCCTATTCCAATTCCTGGTCCTATGCTAATTAGTTCTACAACATTCAAGACGATTAAGTCGATGTTCAGGGTATAAGGTTGCGAATTTGACGATAAATAGTTCGCATTCTAATTGCTCTTCCATGTTCTACTGACCTTTCATTTGTAATACACCTGGTAGAGAAGAAGCGGTTTATTAGAGCCATTAACCTTAGGCGACGATCTTGACGCTCTGTTGTTCTTCGGTGGCGCCCTGTACCCATCGATCTTCGTGTTCAGTCTTCGTGACACAATTCCCGATAATATCTTAACACAGTATTTAAAATTTTGTGAACCCTATTCGCAATTTTCCGAAAGAAAGTCCGTCTTCTCTTAAGCAAACTATCCGCCCTCTGTCAAACTCAGTTTGATAGTAAAACTGGGCATTTGGGACAACAAATTGAAACTAGGCATTGTAAACAACTTTTAAAAAACCAATAACCCCTAAATTTTGATCCTTATTTTTTTTTATAATAAACCTAAAAGTTAAAATTTTTAGTGGTTAGCCAATTTAGAAAAAAAAATGAATAAGGAACGAAAGTCTAAACTGATACGGCAGAAATCCTAACTATCTATTGTTTTATCTAAGATAAGCCTGTTTACAAATTTTTATTAAAATAAAATACTTTAAAATGGATGTTCGAATTTCTATATCCTTAATATATTTCAGTTTTATTATCCTTATAACCTCTTGTTTATTATATAGCCCAATAAATACATTATCGTTTAATAAAAACTAATTGACTTCTATATAATAAAAAGTATAATTCTATATAATATACTTAATATAACTATTCAACACACATACAAAAATAGAAAAGCAATATTATATTTTTGTATATAAATAAGAGAAACTGTAATTAACTAAAAAAAATAAATTAATTCTACGATTCAGACAGTTTTAGTGCCACTGACTAATAATCCAATTTTATACGCACTTTCTTCCAGCATTTGCATAAAAACTATAAAAAAATACTCGGATATTTGTTAAAAACTTGTTTTAGTGGACTGTTAAAGTACAATAATATTATATTCCCACGTGTTTGTGATATAACAGGGTAAAGCGGTAAATTATTGGAAAACTTCAGTTTTATTGTCTCTGGTGAATATGTTTGTCTATACACACCCATGGAAAAAATGGAGGGGCATAACTCTATAATGTTCCATAAGTAAATAATACTAATATGAAATGAACAAGCTGGTTTCAGAAGGGGAAAAGTTTGTATCGATCACATTGACATTTGTAGACTTCACCAAAGCTTTCGGTAGTATAAAACACAAAGTTCTGTTAAAAATTTGAAATCATACTAAGATTGACACAATAATCCAAACGCTGTATGATTAAACAACATGCAAATGACATGCAAAGTAGAAAATACTACATAAGTGACAAGTGACAGTTAAAATCGAACTGCAGACTAAATTAAACTGCAGATTAACTTTATTGCCTTGTAAAGTAATATTTATTGTTCAGTAGTAGTAGTAGTATTTAGTAAAATTTATTGTTTATAATATAATCATAAACTAAAAATATTAACAATTCAAATATTGTCAAACATCTTACATCAATGTGATCAAATGCAACACGTCATATACATTGTTGCAATACGTGTTGCCTGACTTTTAGGGGTAGCCTGAAAGATGTATTATATTTATACGTTTAATTCGTAAAACAATTTTAACGTTTGTTTATAATACAGATTTCAATCCTCTACAAATAGTTTCTTATGACTTCTGATGTAAAATAATTAGGGAAGCAGGAATTCAACAATTTAGAATGTCTCATTGTGTTTCCTATGACCCTTTCCTTTAACAATTGACCACTCGGTATGTCTTAATTATATATTGAGTAGAATTAGATAGGCTTTGTTTGCGCTATCAGTTTTATTCGAACAGAAGTTTATCAATGTTTAGATTATGCTAAAGCGTTTGACTGTGCCAAACATACTCGTAGCACCATGTTAAATATTCTGGGAAGAAAAGGTTTGGACTCAAAAAATCTAAAAATTATCCAGGAACTCTACGAACAACAAAACAAACAAGCGCATTTTTATTCTTTATGCTGATATAAACATTCTTCCGTTAAACAATTCTAATGTTCACTACTATTTCCTTAAACATGTGCTTCACAAGGACCATTGTTAGTGTAAATTTCAATCAAAACAATTTCTCAACATGTCTCAGTATCTTACGAAATAATCAATATATTATTTGGCAGCAAACAATCAGTGGTAATAGAAATTTTGATGTATTTGATGAATTATTTTACTACCTAGGCGGTCTGCTAAGCGGTTCTTCTTCTAATGAGGATCATTTTGTAACGATTTGAACGTGATTGAATAAAAAGGAAGAGAATACGCTTATGAGTGTTGCTTAAAAAAATCTATTTAAGCTTGAATTACTGACTTGTAGCGATTTATTTGACTGTCAACGGATCTTACAGTGTGGAATTTAAAATACTTAATAAAAGCAATACAAAACTTCACCGAAATATAAAGATAAAAGAAGGTATTTATTTATTGGGTGAAACTGGCTTTAAAAAGACTGACAGCATTCTCGTTAGCAACAATTCGTTTATGTCCTGGCATACATAAAAAGTTACTTTGTTGTGCTACAAGAGTCACTTACTTAAGGGACTGTTAGCAGTTCCTACCTCTTACAGACTTACAAGTCTTCACTTTGTTGTGTTTCGCCACAAGAGTCAGTTGCCTAAAGCCGCGTTTACACGATGACAATTGTCATTGGACAATTGTCATCACGTGGTAGCGGATTGTCGGAGGCCAGTCCAGTTGAACGAGAAGATGTTTATACGGGGCCAACTATTGCCATGGCAGTAGACAGCTAAAACATGGCCGACTGCTCGTCATCTGTTGTGTCCGGTGAGGGAACTGGCAAAAAACAAGACAGCACTACTGGCCTACACTGTTCACACAGCGTCAATTGTCGCAACAATTGAGATTTCGAGTGGTGGGGGGCTCACTGGGCGCAGCTCATTGTCCTCAGTCTACTCCCGGAGACAACTGAATTTTGGGCCAATTGTGAGGGCAGTTGGCAAGGCAATCGGCCTGAAGTGTTCAGACGAAGACAATAATTTCATGTCAGTCAGTTGTCTTCTGAGAATTGTCTCGCCAATTGTCATCGTGTAAACGCGGCTTAAGAGACTGTTAGCAGTTTCAAGCTGTTAACAGTCATTTAACATATACAAATATATATATATATATATATATATATATATATATATATATATATATATATATATAGGCTATATTGAGGCCGGGGGATGTCACTGTTGTAGACTGTGTATAGCATTGGAGCAAGAATTGAGCCCTAGGGAATGGCGAAGTTAGTGTATTGTCAACTTTGATCCGGGTGGTCCGATTAGAGAGAGAGGAATTTATTAATTTAATGAAATTTGTAGGCAGTCCCGCAAGGTGGAATTTTTCGATCAGGCCTGTATGCCAGACCTGGTCGAATGCTTTCTGGACGTCTAGGAATATGCCTATGACGTGTCTTTTTTCGTTAATTGATTGTGAAATATGCATTTTGTGTGGAATATCTAGCCCTGAATCCGAATTGATAATTTGGAATGGCAAAGTGAGCGTTCTACAAATCTTCAGATAGTTTACATATATTATAATAAAGCGTCACGAGTTTCATTGTCAATAAAGTCTAAATTAACAAGAACTAATGTAAAACGTTTACGCGACATAAGACACTTTACTTTATTTTCTTTTTTCTTTTTTTTATATTTTTTTTTACTATGCGCGTGTTAAATGCGATGTAAGTTTGAACATTTCACCCCGACGAATACCGATATAGAGGACAGGGGCGATAGTGTGAACGAATCCTAAGAGCACAGCAAAGTTATTACAAAAATGGACAACTAAGAAAAAGTCGGATTGAAGGAATCAAGTTGGAAATGCGAGGAAGAGACACTTGAAGAGGAAGAGGAACAATGAATGGACAGAGGACAGTGGCGATTTTATGTGTAAAGACATCATAAAACGTTTTAAAGCCAATATTTATATATGTAAATATGAAGCAACTACAATTTACCCTCTAAAACTATTTGAGGTAGAAACAGGAATCGAAATTATATTTTATGACCGTAAACGGAAGGAATTTGAGTCCAAATCACGTCTATAACAGAGAAAACATCGTCGTAAAACTCCCGTAATCTATCTTTAGTATTCCAACTAATAAAACCGACGTTCCTCCGGTAATTTGATACAAGAACATTAAAAAAGCTATAATTACTTCACACACTCATACTCGTACCTCGCACACACCCATATTATCCATCATTGCAGCACTATCTTTCTCCGCTTATTGCCTACCCAAAATATAATACCCAAAAATTAATAACTTTTGTACTTATACATATAAATTTAATCGTACGTAAAAACTTCTTAATGTTCCTTTTAAGTCTAGATCGTAAAATAGCTGGTAGGTGCGCCGCTAAATTGTTTGAATGTGAAAGGATAAACCATTTCGGTGATAATTTATAATATTATCCTAATAAATGTTAATTGTTGTTAGTTGTTTAAGATGTACAGGGTACTTCGCAAGTCAGCTCCGACTTGCTTGTCTGAAGGTGTTTTACGACATATAAAAAAATTGGGCGTTCAGGAGATTTTTCAATACAAATGTAAGATAATTCGTTTTTAAATTATATATAGACAGTTCCTGTAATATCCTAAAAAGTTACGTACACATTTTTTGCGATATTTTTCTCCTCACATTCTTCTACTTATAATTACATTTCTCTTTCAAAGCCCTAGCCTATTCTGCCGTTTACGATTTCTTTTTGGAGTTACTAAAATTTATAGATCAAACGTTAGTAGTAAATTAAATTAATTAAAAACTAATATGTTAGTACCATGTACAACTAGAGCTTTATTCGAATTTGTTTCGTCAAAAGAGTTAGTTTGAAAGACAGATCTATCTCTCAAAATATCAAGATAACACTGGTGAATGCCCTTGTATTCTCAATATTTGTATACGGGGCAGAGACTTACACGCTTCGCGGACGCGAGCGCCAAAAAATGGATGCCTTTGAGATGTGGTGCTGGAGAAGAACGCTGCGCATACCTTGGACAGGTTATAGGGCAAACGTTTCCATTTTAAACCAACTCGAGATTACTTTTTTAGGTTACTGGAGGCTGCTTGAGAGTATAGAAAGCATCCGTAATCCAGAATTGATCTAATAAATGACCTGTTAATAACAGGGACATTTCTGGATCGGCTCCGCAGCTGTAAGAACTTACAACTCTTAATATATTTAATCCTTTCTCGGCTTTTTTTAATATACTTTCTTTGTGCTCTTTCCAAACTAATCTTCTATAAAGTGTTACCCCCAATGGTATGTTACATGAGAAATAACGGGAAAACTGTGCTCTTGTAAAACAATCTGATTGGGAACAGTTCCATTTCCGGGTGAATATACAAGGCAAATTTAACAATATTTTATAGCTTAAAAATAAAAAATAAACTGAACTAAAATATGTAATGAAAATAATTATTATGACAATACTACTGTTTTGAAAAAATGTTTTGAAAAGATGTTTTTGTCGTTCAATTTTAATATAATGGAATAGTATTTTAATCAATTTCAATTTGAAAGTCCAACGTTCCATTGTACTCATCAATGTTATCTTCAATTTCTTCATTAGATGATAAATTACGGTAAAAGTTTTTACAATCATTCAGAATTAAAAGAAGAAATGATGCGATACCCTTTAGCTTTTCCGGCGATATTGGTTTTCCTTCTGGCCAGAGACTTTTCAACAAAGATGACATGGAATGGGACCTGCCCACTCCTCGTTTTTGCAGATTTATTTCAACAAATTCGTTGTTGTAATTGTTACTGACGTAAATAGACATTGGTTTATTTTTAATAATGCGGATTTGTTTAAATTTTAACCAGTTTATCGTGGTGTTTGTTGTGTCTTTTTTTCTGTTTCTCATTATCACTTATATACTTAAAGTCAATAGATTTCATTTTTACTACGTTTAAAATATTTCGTCTTCTAGCACTCTTCATAACACTGATATAGTGTTCAGGTGTGTAAAGCCTTTGCTGGAATTTTAGGGCAGATTCAAGGTCACCGAATTCACTGTCGTTTGACAGAAAATTGTGCCCAGAGACTAAAAACTTTATAGTATAATTTTGAAGGCTAGAGTGGACTTCCAACACACTTTTCAGCATAAGAACTATCTTGATATTTCTATTCTGGCCACAACATGAATCACTCCAAACTACTACAGCAACAAGCACATGCAAGAAGTCAACAACACTGGTTCTTTTTTGTATAATACAATATGGCTCCTTTGATTCATGAAAACACATGACTGACTTTATGCGGTTGGATCCTGAATGCAAATCTCAAAACAATAGTTACGTAAATGGCAGTTGATTCAAACTGTTATAACACAAATATTGATGCTGAAGCCTTTGGTTCTTTTTTGCTAAAGAAAGTTTAATCCTCCCTTATGCCATATAATCAATAATATTAAATTTTGTATTTTGATTCCTTCTTGCATAACTATGTCCAATTGTCAATGTAAATGCATATATCGACAGCATATTCCAGTATCTTAATGTCCCTGTATTCATGTCCCCGTCTGTTAGCTTTTCTAAGTCAAAGGTATAGATTGTATACAATATAGGACTTAAAACGCTACCCTGAAATAATCCCAAACTTTTTGTTCTTGTATCTAAAATTTCCTCATTTATTTTAAGGTTACTTATGCGATTACGATATAATTTTATTATTTTTCTAGAAAATTTACAACTAAATCCAATTCGCACCATTTGTTAATGTAGTATTCCTAGATTTACTTTATCGTAGGCTCTCTCAATATCCATAAACAACGCTATGGTAGAACGATTGAGAATGAAATATTAATGTCAGTGACTAAATGAGTAATGTTTTCTATTGTGGAATGAGCTTTTCTAAATCCAAACTGATATTTTGGTAGTTTGAGGTTGCATTCTAGCCAATATTCCATTCTTGTTTTGAGCATTCGCTCGAATGTTTTGAGTACACAGGATGCCAGTGATATACCTCTGTAGGATTCTGCTATATTTTGATCTTTTTGAGGTTTTAACATTGGAATCATAATGTATTTCTTCCAATCTTCTGGATACTGCGTGGTTTGCCATATATTATTTATTATTTCTAACAAAGTAATTTTGCAGGATAATGGAAGATTGTATAACATTATAATGAATGTTATCGATACCAGGAGCCGTATTTTTGTGCTTTGTAATACTGTACTGGAATTCTTTAAGACTAACTTTCTTTAACAGGCTGACCATTTCAATTTTATTGATATTTTCTACTTGAACAGGGTAAACTGCTTCTTCTTCTTCAACCCATGGTGGCGTCTTCTTCTTTTATTTTTCTTCTTCTTCTTTACGTGCCTATTCAAACCTCCTAATGTTGGCGACTAACATGCCAAAATCCTCCATTATAATAATATAATATTATTACACACCTAAAAAGGATTTGCCAGTAAAATCAGCTACAGCTTCACCGAGTTCATACAACTTGAATTAATGAATGATGATGTAAATGGCTACGTTGCCCAGGCATGTTATTATTAAAAAAAAAACCACAGCAGGAAACTTAACAAAAACAACAATAATTTAAATGACTAAAACTAGTAACTATCAATTTACAGCTAGAAATTTTTCTCGATAATGTTAATCCACCGATTGCATCGTCCTACGTCACTTTCCAAATCCACAGATAACTTCACCTCTCGACTTTTTATTTTCCCACATAAATTACCATAAGAAATATTGTATCGTTCTCGTTGGAATAATTACGACCGGGTCTCAAATTTCATAAATACAAAAAATAAATTTGTTTTCCTATTGTCTAATAAACGTTTATCAAATGTAATTATTTTTAATACAAACCGAAATTTGCATACAAATATAACAAAGACCAAGGCTATTCGATCGGTTTTGGGAGGTAGCAATAAATTATCTCTACAGAGTAATTCGAACGGAGTAAATCGCAGGTATGAACATTTTTTAACTTCCTTATTGGTTTTATCGATTGATAGCAGACGAGGGAACAGGAACGCATGAAAAGCCTATAACACAGAAGCCGTTGATCGTCACCCGTGTGTTATTTATTTGATGATATTCAAGAAATCTTTTTAATGTAGCACCATTGTTAGTAGTTAACGTATAATTGTAATTAAACAATTATATGCTTTGTTTTAATGGACAATTGCGGACTCTGTTGTTTAAAAAGCAGAGAATAAATAAAAGGCAGTCGAAGATCAAGTTTTAGTTTTTGAGTAGGTATAATTTCTTTAAGTTATTGAATTATTTTGAATATATTTTCATTTTTGTAAAACTTATGACAAGTACTTTATTATTCTACTATTCTAAAGTCCACACTTTCTAATTCTCCTAATTTAAAGCAGCAAATAAAATCAAAACTCTTTCAGGAGCAATTGATTCCCAACTATAACACAGTTTTACCAAATGCTCATATAGTCACAAAATATTATATACCCAAACCAGGCAGATATTTTACAATTTTCACAAAAGCTGAGCTGTATTATTTTTGGTCAAATGAATTTATTTGAAAAAAGTTACAAATCATATGAAATAAAAATGTATAATTTTGCAAAAAAAACTAGTTCAAAAGCCTGTGTCAAATATTATGTACATACGGTTTGTAACAAAAATCATTGAAAACTATGTAGGTAAACCACCAGACACACCTTTAAAGAAAATGGTGACTTTTTTATCTGACAATTATGTATAGCAAAAGACAGGCATTGCATACATAACTTCTCACTAGATAGGTTGCAAGATATTTTTACTCTCTTGTAATGCTTTACAGCATACGCTCTTCCATTTCTTTTGCTAAGTGTTTTGTAGCATCGTGTGCACCTTCCTCTCATGTTTCCTTCAACAAGTTTGCGGTTTCTTTCAGGTTCTCTTTCGTCATTTGACTACCGTACGCGGTTGTAGGCTTGTTCAAAAATTGCATTACGCTTTGCTCTCGAAATGATGTTATATTAATTTTTTCCTGCTATGGTTTGATATGCATTTACTACTCCTGTGTAATCCAAACAAAGCGCAGACTAATCAGAGAGTATAAAATATTCCGAGACCATCTCATCAAAACAAAATACAACCGCCTCTCGGCTGCAATCAGACTAGAAGTCAACATGTTGAAACAACATCAGTGGAGGCAGACTACCGAGACAGAGGCAAATTCTGGCAAAAATTTAAAATCCTAACCAAGCAAAAAATTTATCACCAATCTTATCTGAAAGTCAACAATACTATTTTAATCCACAAGATAAGTCCGAAACCTTCAAAAACACAATTCAAACGACGAGATAGTGGCCCATCTAGATAAGGACACCGTCAGGGGACTGTGTAGCTTAGGCAAAAACACTTTAATGATGCTCGAAAGACTTCCAGAACCCAACTTTCCACTACTAGCCAAAATCATTAATGCAAGCCTCCACCTGGAATATTTTCCTACCTCGTGGAAAATAGCTAGCACCATCATGTTCCCTAAACAAGGAAAATCCTCACATGCGCTGAATCCTACAGACCAATTTCACTTCAAAGTGCTCTAAGATCTATAAGAGGATCCTCAAGGAAAGAATCATAGAACACATTCAGTTTTCATTCAGAGATTCAGAACTGGTCACTCCAAGCAAAACTCATTGATTGAAGCAGCATCTTTCACTTCTTAGCAAATTAATGAGCACAATAGGCAAGCTATCGGCAATTTTCTAGATGGGCAAAAAGCATTAGATCAGGTCTGTACAATGAACACTATATCTGAAAGCATTCTTCTCTATGCTGACGACACGGCCCTCCACAGGGCAACTGTAGAGAACGCTCTGTGTTAGAAAAGAATCAAACACAGCTTGACTCCATAGTCAAATGGTGTAACAAATTGAGAATACCTCTAAATTCAACAAAAATACAATTTATATTGTTCAGACATCCCAAATGTTCTCATCAAGAACCTAAACAGAATAACCACATGATGCTCAACGGAGAGACTCGAATTCGGACCGTCGTTCGTTAGGTGTCAAATTTTCAGACACTCAGCTGGAACACATACCTTAAAAACAACCAAAACAGGTAAGGAAACGAATCCAACCTTCTAAAAGCATTAAGTGGTAAATTTAAGAACACTAACCATGTTAATCTCCTCTACATGTAAAAAACATATATAAGACCCATAATCGTATACAATCTACATTGCCCTCAACAAACGACAAATTAACCAAATTATGACCACTAAGAGCATTGATACACCAACTTGATAATATCTCCACTATCTAAAATCCAATTCAAAGCGTCAACAATAGATACGTTCTATAGAAAGCTCGAACAACAACAGAGCAAAGGAGGTCCTTAAGACGAAAGCCACTGCCGAGGATATATACCCACCAGACCTCAACACTTTTTTCATTTCACGTTTTTACTGTATGATAATCAAACACAACTGCACGTTATTTAATAAATGATTTCCAGTGGATAAAACCGTCAGACAAAATACAAAACTGTTCCGCCAGAATTTACCCACAAACTAAACCGCTAAACCGACCAATATAAGCTATATAAGACCGAAAATAATAGAGCAGGAAACAAGGTTTAGATATCTGGGAATAGATATAACTAGTTTCGGAGATGTTGAAGGAGAAGTACGACAATAAAGCTTAAAAGCAAGTAAAGCGGCGGGATCTCTTAATGACACAATCTGGAAGAACAAACACCTAAGACAAGACACAAAAACAAGAATCTGTAAAGCAGCAATTGGACCTATGTTGACATACACGGCGGAGACAAGACCTTACACAGCGAAAACGAGACGAGTACTAGAAACAACAGAGATGAAAATACAGAAACAACAGAAAAGTGGAACGAGTACATTAGTAGAATGGCAGATGATAGGATAGTACGAATAGCACGAGATAAGTCACCAAATGGACGAAGAAGTATTGGCAAACCAAGAAAAAGATGGTGCGATAATTTAAACAATTTAGGAGGCTAATATTGTGGAAGAAACAGGATTTAAAGCCTATATACAAGAAGGAAGAAGAAGAAGAAGAAGTTTTTGTACTGTAGGTGCTACTAAAGAGAATTGCTTTTATTATTCAGGTATTCTCATATAATTTCTGTAATCAAAGTGGTTCTACTTTTTTTTGACAACAATTTTTGACTTCAATGGATGTGAGACAATTCTTGCCTTTTTCCTATCCAATGTTTAACCGAAACTCTAGGCGTTTTCGCACCCGGTGAAATAATGAATATAATACCATTCTATTATATAAAACCCCCTTAAGAATTTGTGTAATTGTACCTAAAATAAGTAGTTTTGCCGTTAATGAAATATATGCTTCAAAATAAAAAGTAATTAACAAAATCAGCAAAAGCAGTTTAAAATTGTAAACCATTCATTTATTAAGAGTAAAAATAAATATGCATTTATATGTGAATGTATGTAAATATACATACAAATCCGAGTCCTGACGATAATTATTTTTTCTGTGTTTATTTACTTAAATATTCAGTTACTGAAGAATTTCCCGAGGAACACTTAATTATATTATTATTGACTATGTAGGTATATTACAGTCTCCAATCACTTATTAAATTGACGTAAAAAGATGTTTCAAAGAAGTTTGACTCATTCATAACGAATGTTTCATGTTTTTCTGCATATTAAACTTAATAAGCCGCAAGCTGTATGTTGTCTACCTCGTAAAATAAATGAAAATAAACAACATCAGTAATATATTCCTGAAAAATTGGTTTTATAAATATTATGTTTATCATGTAGCAGTGTAGTTTGTCTCTTAGATGAAATACACCATTCAATTCGGTTGAACAATGTGGATGATCCAATTACATTGTTCAATAAAATTGAAAAGCATACGTATAAACGCTTCAATTATTATTTTCATTTCAAAATGTCGGCAAATGAAATCGTACGGATTGGTGTTTTAATTATTTGCGAACGTTTACTTGAAATGTGTAAAAAAGATCTGAAAAATAAGCAGAAAATACTATAAAAAGACGTCGGCTTTGATGAACTAGACCATGGGTGGGGCGGCGAAATGAGAAAGGTGCATCACAAACGTTATTTCCTTTAAATGGCAACGAAAGATCCAAAAGCTTACAGGAATCATCTACATATGTCCGAAAACCAATTTGAAGAACTATATCAGAAAGTTAAATTAAAAATTCGCACAAGCCTCCAAGCCAAAATGAAATAATGGTTGAATTTGAATCGACACAACCGACAAGCTTTGTATAGACAATGAGTCAATGTGGATGAATTATCCCAGTTGTACAACGAGGTTGAACAAAAGTAGAAACTGTCCCAACTTATTTCAATGTTCGACTTTGTTGAACACTTTTATTCAATCTCAAAATACGTGCCTCATTTTGGTTGAATCATCCACATTGTTCAACCAAATTGAATGATGTATTTCCTCCTTTATTGAAGATACCAGCCACTATTCACATTTTTATACATATTAAATGTGTCTTATCTATTTTCGAATTTTTAAATTTCATGACACTGTTTGACTAGATGTTAACCCCTTGCTATATTTTTCGTCGAATTTTCTATTTGCAAGTATAGTTTTATAGTTTTTTTGCTAGTCGTCGTTGCTCCTCAAATCCAGTGTGTTTTCTGTCATCTAAGCCTTCTTTTTTAGCTTTGGGCTGCCTTTTAAATCCCCTTCATAGATTTCCTTTGCTGTTGTTATAATTTTATTTAAGCCCTCGTCGACATTCTCACTAATATTTTCCCAAACTAAATTGTTGTTGAGTTGTCTTTGAACTGTTTTCTTAACTTTCTCGTCTTGTACTTGAGTAGTATCAATATTTTTACGAGACGTCTTTTGATCACCTTTTTTAATTTTAATTGGGTTACAAGTACTATGGGATTGTGATCAGACCCAATGTCAGCACCTGGATAAGTTTTTGTTGATTTGACGCAGTTCCAAAATCGATTTTTTATTAGAATGAAGTAGATTTGGTTCAAAGCAACCAAAAAACAATGCAGAAGTCAGGATGGCGACCTGTTAATAACAAGGAAAGATGTATTGAATTGATGGGTGGAATACTATAACCATGCACTTAATAGTTAAACTAACCATGCATTATAGTAACCATGCGATTCTTGAAGTTAAAGATGCAGTTAAAAAACTTCAAATCACAAAGATACCTACCGAGAGATTAACCGCAGAATTTGCACGGTCAACAGATGGTATTTTGAGCTCAATCTTCTCCTTAAATCCACAATTATATCGAGAAGTACAAAAAATAAAACTCTACAAAACAATAATACGCCCAGTCCTAACATATGGTCCAGAGATCTGGACTCTAACAAAAAGGGTTAGGATGTTTCGAAAGAAAAGTACTAAGGCGGAGAAGACGATACAACTTCGAACTTTGTAGAATATACCAGGAACCAGATGAACCGTTAAACATATTAAGATATGACGTGTGAGGTGGATAGGGTATGTAAGGCGGATGGAACAAAATGACCCAGCTAGAAAAACGCTCCTTGATAGATATATTGGTCAGAGAAGAAGAGGAAGACCCAGAACAAGGTTCCTTGATAACATCGATGAAGACATGAGAAATATGGGAATACGTGCTTGGCGGAGGAAGGCGATGGATAGGGACGACTGGAGAGAAATTCTTGAGGAGGCTAGGAAGTCATAATGATGATGATGACGTCGATTTGGTTCCTAATAATTTTGTTCTCTGATTCTGCATTTGACTCACAGGTGTAGAGTCTTCTCGGTGGTAATTTGAAGTGAGTATTCGATATAATAAAATCCTGTTTGCTCTTCAGAAGATAGTTAAAGTAAAATGATGTAAATATCACGTAATTATTAAAACGTTTCAGGAAAAACTGTAGTAAATGTATGTTGGTGAGTTTATTATTCACTTTTTGTGGATAAAGAGAAAGCAAAAGATATGGAGTCTTGTCTAGTGGAGGTCATTAAGAGCTTTACGCTTTCAGTTGATAATTTTTAAGGATTTTTCATGTTGTTCTACATGCTCCATATAATCTAAGCCTGGGTCTTTCTTGGTCTTCTTCCCGTTGGTGCATGCTTTATGATTTTCTTGTGGGCTAGGTAGGTCTTCCTGCATACCTACTAGGCGACCCATTCAGCGCAGTCTTGAATTTTTATAAACGTAGTGATATAAGAGTTATATGTTAGATTATGAAAATACAATGTAAATACGTTGCTAAGCTGATTCATAAATTTGAATTATCAAGTACTTATCATTAACCAAAGTGGAAAATAGCGATGAAATCAGAAATTCGTACGAATAGCCATTATAATAATAATAATAAGATATATGTTATTAAAAAACAAAAGATTTAAACCCGTTTCTAATTAAAATCGCTATTTTCTAATTAGAATGAAAGAGGTCACAACTGCTGCCAAAAAAATCTTAATTTATGTTTATTATTTTGTAGTCAATACCTACGGACAGACGACATGTGCAGAGGCGTAGTTCACACAACAAAAACTCTTAAATTTATTACATTTGACATTTTAATTTGATGATCCTTATTAATTTAATTTGTCCTTCTTTAATTTCGATAATATTCTAATGTTTTCGTCTGAAATCGGAGGATATTAAAGTTTTTTATTGTGTTTACAGTGAGAAGGTCACAAGGTGAGTTCTTAAGTATGAGATTGTGCGGCGATACTGATATTTCAATAGGCAGCTTTTCTTTTATTAGGAAAATTGAACAGTAACTTTTTCGAGATACGACATATGGTCCAAATTACCCGTCTGTAGACTATATACATGGAAATCTTCTTATTTCTCGAACTCCTTTCGAAGGTTGGCTATCCAAATAGCAATTGTAGCTTTGGAAACTACTGCACGAAAGATTTCTGCGGATGAACGGTCAAACTGTCTTCTCAAGTCATTCAGCCATGAGTTCTGGCGTCTTCCTGCTGATCTTTTACAAACACTAATGTTTGTATTTTGAGAATGATTTCCGAAGTGGAAATTGAAACGTCAATAAACTTCCTTTAACCTTCAATTGTGGCTTATTCCCATTTAAATAGTAATTACTGGACTTTTTTAATAACAGAATGTCAGACATTTATAGCTGAATGAAACACCTGTGCATTGACGAATCTATGATATAGCGAGGTCGGCTTCTATTTCCTCAATATATAAAAAATAAAAGACATTGCTAATAGAAAGCAATGGAACAGTATTCAAGGCTAACACTGGAGTATGGGATGACATGGGAGGAAAAGGATACGCTGCCAATGTTGTATTTCACCTCATGAGCAACTACCTCGATAAAGACCATAGCTTTTATATGGATAATTTTTATAATTCGGTAGATAGCGATAAGAAAGTTTTTACCTATTGTTCGGGAACTCTCAGATCGGTACGAAAAGAAACACCGGTCGAACAAGGTCAGGCGAAACTGGAACAGGAAAATTTATTGAATTTTCTGGCGGAGGTGCATGTGTAGGAAAGTGGAAAGACAAACGAGTCCTTTATATTTCTACTGAGCATGCTAATATCATGACAGAAGTCACCTGTAAGTCTGGAAATATAAAAATTAAACCGTAAACGACTCTCGTAAGTCAGTATAACAAATATATGTCAAGCATTGATCTTCAAGATCAGCTGCTGTCATATGATCCATTGCATAGGAAAACCATTCGTTGATACAAAAAAGTCGGTATGCACATCATTGTAATGATGTTGTAACGTTTTTTTATATAATTAAAATAATAATTATTTTTAATTCCTTTTGCCCATTTTCTTGGGTTTGATCTCTGAACCTAAATATCTTTCCATATCTCTTTTCTTTTCTAAGGTTTCTTAATTTTCTCCTTAAACCCCTAAAAATTAAGTGGCGCCCTGTTCCCTATCTTATCTTATCTTTGGAAATTTTACCCATCTATCTTTTTGTTCATTTCTGTATCTTTTCCAATATCTATTATCGTATCTTTACTTATTTCGTCCGTTGGACCCATTCCTGGTTCCAAAAGCTAGTTTCGAACCCACGACTCGCTCTCCACCAACCATCTGGCTGCCGTGCGCAGTCTCTCCATTGGTGACCTTTCTAGCACCATCCAAAAAAGGTTTCCGAGGTTACAATGCTGTACAATGCGTACATGTTGCATAATAAATACTTAGCACCAAAGATGTCATTTCTTGATTTTCTATAATCAATCATAGAAGTTTTGTTGCCGAATGATGACATTAACCATGCCAATGGAGAAGAAGATCCAGAGCTACACCTTCCATCGAAGTGTGAAACGGATAAAAATGGAAGGAAATTTCGAAAACGATGTCATTGGTGCTTGAAACAGGAAATTTCCAAAGATGCCTATGTATTACTGCAGAAAGTGTCCAGACTCACCAGGACCAAGTTTGGGCACTTGTTTTGGGGCATACCACAGTAGTCTACAGTAATAATGATCTCTATTTTCCCTTCGTTTTTTCAGTTTAGGTTTTAACATTGTACATTCTTTTGCACTGTGCTATAAAGGAATATTTTTTTATTTTTGATCACTCGGTAAGTTTTTTAAAATATAATACGTGTCATTTTTACATATAATAAACATAATTAGGACGATTTTGTTGATATTTCAATCCTGACGACAGGGGTTCATCGGTGGGCACTGGTGTCTAAAAACTCATAAACAGTGACCACACGCACCGTATGTGTCATACGTTTTAAAGCAAAAAAGCATGGTAATAATGCAAAAAATTGGCATATTACCATTCCTCAGTGTCGCACCACCAAAAACTACCCGTTTTAAGAGATCTGCGTAGATAATAAACCCCCAGTATACCTAAATTAAATTCACTGGACAAGTTTACGAAGGTTGGATTCGGTTTTATTTGCTTTTACACAGAATACAGAATTACAGTTACTTAAAAAATATATATGCAATATTAACAAACTTGTAATATCAACACAACATGACAATTAATTGCCTACTTCATACTGTCTTTTATTTCTTCTTTTTCGCGGCCCAACGCCACTACGCCTTTCATCCAACAAATTGTTCTAGGTAAAGGGAATCTCTGACACTCAGCATAACAAGAGGCAGTATTGAGTTTTTAAGTACGTGGTACCAGCCATGTGATTTTTCTTCAAGATGGACAGCGAACATAAAAGCAAAGACAATGTTCAAAGGATGTCCTGGGAAAAAGTTAAGCCAACTACTTTCCCGTTGCTTTCTTAACTGCAAAAGCACAGCTGGTTCAATCAATATGTAACTGTCACCTGTGATTATCTGGATCAAACCTTCAGAGAAGTATTCTTCAATGCTTCAATGCTTCTACTGCTTTGAGGCAGTAATTACATAGCTACCTTACTCACCTAAAACTTATTCACACCTGTCCCATATATATATATATATATATATATATATATATATATATATATATATATATATATATATATATATATATATATCATCGTTCATTGTCTGTGATTTTTCCGTTTTTAAAGGATTAATAAACACATGGATTACCGAACGTTTGATACGTCACTGTAAATACCGATTTATCTTCATTTTATTCCCACATCGAAATACTCTTAAAGTAACTTTTTTATAGATAGTTAAAATAGTAAAATGACTATATTTCGAATTGTTAAAACGTTTGAAATACTCGAAAAAAATTCATTTGAACTTACAAAACTGGTTTCTATTGAATATGCATGGCATTTACTGTTTGGCAATTGGCCATAAATTTTGTCAATATTTATTAGAAACGTTCTATAGAGGTAATAAGGAAGTCCAGGGCCTTCCAATTAAATGTTAAAAACGAAATAATAATATCTACACCTTTTAGAACACTGCTGGCCATCGGCAAAACCTCTCATTAAACTCATTTCGACTGACATACATTTAAAATTAATTGCATTTGGATTTGTTTTAACATTAAAGTTATTAAGGCCTGCATTTATATTTAAATTATATGATAATTCTTTTTCGTACAAGTAATATAATGTATGCGTATAATGGATATGAAATATAAAACTTTGTTACACAATATTTGAGTTAAAAATTCGATAGAAAAAGAGGTACCAACTATGAAAAAAAGCGGATTTCAAGCTGAGAAGATTTGCCCAACTTCAAAATGGAGTTGCTTTTATTGAAACCAAAGAAATAGAGGGAGAGGGCGGGAGAAAGAAAGAGAGAGAGAAAGAGAGAAAGAGGCCATGAGGTGGCCTCTTTGCCCGATGTAAAATACAAAATTTAAACTGAATTTGTATACTAAATGAAAGTGTATTTTCAAAATAAAAACATTATTGCCATCGTAGAAAAAGAAAGTTTTACACCGAGTTTATTTACAAACGTCAGAAATAAAGTCATTGTCTTCTTCTTCACACCCAGCACAAGCTTCATGTGCCCATCGTAAACAGCCCGAACACTTAATTCATCCTTCATTTTCCCTTGACTTGGAATATAAGTCCCCGCAGAAAAGGCAATCAGTATCACTCACGTCACTGTTCGAGTCATTAAATAAAACACGATTCGCTGATTTTGATTTTGTTTTCTGCTTTCCTTTAAATTTTTCTTTGCTTCCTTTATTCCTCTTGTTACTTTGCTTTTCTTTTTTCAGTTCCAGCTTTATTTTCTTAAACCTTTCTTTTTCTTCTTTTTCTGCTTTTCGGCTACTAGTTCCATCTTGAAAGGGCTTGAGGTCAAAACTGCAGCGGTTCCTTTTTTTCGCGTATTTTCTCGTTTGATAATATTTGCTTCAGGGATTGAAACAATATCCTGTGGGCCTACAGCAAAAATATAATGTATAAAGTATGCTGATGAGCTTGGCTGGAATGTTAAAGTACTTGGCATTGGCGAGTCTTTAGAGATTAAAACGAATGTAGAGTTTGGATCTCCAGATTCTACAGCGACATTTTGTCTGTGGTCATTGAAAAACATAGGAACTGAAACGTTGGATGCAGAGGTTGCTGGTCGGAAATCTATCTCTCCAGAAGGCGGGTTCTCTTTACTTGCAAGTGGTGTCTCTTGACGTCGAGGAATATTTTGTTGCGAATCTGCCAAATCTTTTCCTGACACCACAGCAGAAGTTTCCTCTTGGCATTCAACACCCAGTTCTTGATTTTCAGTTTCTTGAAGAGAGATAGAATCTTGCACGGAAATCCACGTCAGTAAACTTCTGTCTGTAAAATTTTGTAATGTTCTCTCCACTGTTGGCTTAATTCCATGTTCTCTGTCATTTGTTTTGCACTATCTTTCAGAAATCCTGAACTGTTTACCTTTTTGTCCTTTAATATTTTTAATTCCCTAAACTGTCTACACTGCCGTATTCTGTAGATATTCTCTTTGTATTCTTCTTCTTCATGTGCCTTGTCCGTTCCGAACGTTGGCAATCAGCATGGCTATTCTGACTTTGTTTACGGCAGATCTGAATAGTTCAGCAGATGACAATCCGAACCATTGCCGCAAGTTTTGGAGCTACGAGTATCTTCTCCTCCCTGGACCCCTTCTGCTGTCTATTTTCCCTTGAACGATCAGTTGTAGTACTCTATATTTATTATATCTCATAATGTGACCCAAGTATGCCAACTTTCTTTTCTTTATACTTATTCCTACCTCTCTCTCTTTACCTATCCGGCGTACTACCTCTTCGTTGGTCACGTGCTCAGTCCAGAATATACGTAATATACGTCGGTAAGCCCACATTTCGAAGGCCTCTACTTTTTTCATCAATGTTGCGGTCATTGTCCACGCCTCCATTCCATATAACAAAACCGGGAATACATAACATTTCAGAAGTCGAATTTTGAGAGGTAGGGTAAGGCTTTTAGAGGTGAAAATTTGGTTCATCCTAGTGAACGATGCTCTTGTCTTTTCTACTCTTATACGTATTTCCTTCGCTTGATCCCAATTTGAGTTAACTGTTGTTCCCAAGTAGATGTACGAATCCACATGTTCAATTCTTTCATTGTCTAATATCAGTTGCTGTGGTGGTTGTTGGGTTTTGCTTACTAACATCCATTTGGTTTTTGTGATATTTAGTCTGAGTCCGTATTGTGCATTTGTTTTTTGTATCTTACTCATTAGGCAACTCAGTTCCTCCATGCTACTTGCTAGAATCACAGTGTCATCAGCATACCTTATGTTATTAATTATTTCTCCATTTATCTTTATGCCTTCTGTGCTTTCCTCCAGCGCTGTCTTAAATACTTCTTCTGAGTATATATTAAAGAGAATAGGAGACAAGATACAGCCCTGTCGTACCCCTTTCTTGATCTCAATTTTATTGGTCAATGTAGATCCTACTTTCACTTTAGCTGTTTGGCCCTAATAGAGACTCGCTATTGTTCGAATGTCTCTGTAGTCGACTCCGATCTTATGGAGAACTTCTATTATCTTTTCGTGTTTTACGTTATCGAATGCTTTTGTGTTGTCTATAAAGCATATGTACACGTCTTTGTTCATATCTCTGCAGCGCTGGATGAGTACCTGTAGACTCAAAAGTGCTTCTCTTGTCCCAAGAGAATTCCGAAACCCAAACTGCGAATCTCCAATGTTATCCTCGCATTTTTTGCTTATTCTGTTCTCTTTGTATTAAGTTTTGCTTTTCAAGTCGATGTAAAAACTGTTTTACTAAATATCCGAAACAATTTTTTAATAAAATATGTAAAACCAGTCAGCGGATGATTAATAATTAATTATGTGGAAAGCCCAATCTGAAACCCCACTTGAAAAGCTATAAGGGCTTAAATGAGAACAAGAAAAATAGTTATAAATGTTATGCTCACTCAGTGTAGAACAAAAATGTTAAAAAGCATTAAACATTTAATCGGGTAATTTATTTAGTAGACTTATTTAGTCCACAAAGAGTGAAGAAGACATTATGGAATGAAAAATCTCAACTAAAAATGAAAACAATTAAACTTAGAGAAAGAATTTTAATAGCCCCTACTATATTTATTTCCGTAAACTCTCAAAAACATGTTCATGTGTCAGTTTATTTTATTACTCCACATAAATACACTCACTCTATTTTTATACCCCGCATTTTCGTAAAAAATAACATGGCGCTGTAAAGTATCCAGGGAATATGTTTTCACGATACAATAAAAAATCATTTGTAATTACCGCTTGCGTTGCGTAAGATTACGTCTTACAGCTTACGGATTAACATTACACTCGGAATACACGTGTGCGTGTTCCACAATCGCAGCGGGCGAGCGTTTTCATGAATGAAATTTGAATATTAAACACTTCAGTCTCTTATTCGACTCCGAACGACGTTCACTGGACCTACACTGGGAATAAGGGTTCGTTCACTGTTATGCTTTATCCAAAGTCAATCTGACATACCACTTTTCAAATGAAATTATATATATATATATATATATATATATATATATATATATATATATATATAAACTATATAGAACTATAATTCTTCTTCGTTAATTTTTTCTACTTCTTCCGGTCGTTTGCTTTCTCTGTCTCCAACTCTGCATTCCTATACCATTTAAATCACCTTTAACTGCTTCTAACCACTTTTTCCGTGGTCTTCCTCTCTTCATTTTACCCCCGCCTTCTCTAAAAAGCACCTTTTCTACACAACGTTTCTCTGGCATTCGAGTGATGTAACGTAACAATCTGACTCTCTGTGCTTTGACTTTTTGTACAATTAGGAGTTTTCCATACATCTCCATTACCTCTTCATTTGTTCTTTGCCAGTTTCCCTTCTTTCTTCTTGCAGTACCGTCTCCTATCGGAGGTTGGCTACCATCACAGCAATTTTTACTTTGTTGGCTGCAGCTCTGAACAACTGTATTGAACTGCACCCATACCACTCCCTTAAATTTCGCAACCAGAAAATCCTCCTACGTCCCACATTTCTCTTTTCCGAGATTTTTCCTTGGATTATGAGTCTAAGCAGAGAGTACTTTTCTCCTCTCATTATGTGGCCTAGATATTCCAGTTTTTTCGTTTGTATGGTTTTTATGACTTCGCATTCCTTCCCCATCTTCAGCAGAACATCTTGATTTGTTACTCTTTCTGTCTATGGTATTTTCCACATTCTCCTGTAACACCACCTCTCGAATGCCTCAATGTTTTTGATGTTTATCTTTTTCAGTGTCCAGGCCTCCATGCCGTACAGCAGAACGGAGAAAACATAGCACCTTAACATTCTCGTTCTTAAGTTTATATTTATGTCCCGGCTGCATAGGAACTTTTTCATTTTGACAAACGATTGTCTCGCTATCTCTATTCGCCTCTTGATTTCTCTTGTCTGGTCATTAGTATCAGTGAAGCAAACCCCTAAATATTTGTAGGACGTAACTCTTTCAACTGGCTGATTATTTATGGTTAAATTCACATTGGTGTATATCTTCTTTGTTACAATCATGAATTTAGTCTTTTTGATGTTCAGTTTTAGACCATACTTTTTGGTATGGGTGTTTATGTTTTCCATCAGAAACTGTAAATTTGCTAGGTTATCTATTACTATTAGCGTGTCATCAGCGTATCGTATATTGTTAATTAACTCTCCGTTAATGTTCATACCAATGTTTTGCTCTAGGAGCGCTTTCTGGCATATTGTTTCGCTATATATATTGAATAATAGTGGAGAAAGCACACAACCCTGACGCACACCTCGACGAATCTCAATTTCTTCGGTTAACTCATTGTCAACTTTGATTTTTGCTGTTTGTCCCCAGTACAACCTGGATATGATGTTAATGTCGCGACTGTCGATGTTTTTGCTTCTTAGGATTTCATACAGCTTTTGGTGTCTGACTTTATCGAAGGCCTTCTCAAAATCTATGAAACCTACGTAGAGGTCTTGGTTTACATCCAAACATCTTTGCATTAACACACTCAGACCAAACAAAGCTTCCCGTGTTCCCAGTCCACCTCTGAATCCAAACTGTGTGGCGCTTATGTCCTCTTCTAATTTATTAAATATTCTTTTGTGAATTATGTTTAAAAATAATTTTAGTGTGTGGCTCTCATTAATGCTATAGTTCTGTGGTCTGAACACTCTCTGGCGTTATTCGTCTTCGGGATTGTGACAAAAGTAGAGGAGAGCCATTTTCCCTCCGCCGTCCTAATACCACCAAAAATCTTCTGCAACACCTTCCTTTCCCAGATCTCGATTTTCATTTCATCTTTCTTATTCATAGTCCAGGTCTCACAGGCATACACTGCCTCTGGCAGAATTTTTGGCATTTTCCTGCCCTACATACATTTTTTGCTTTTAGAATATTTTTTATTGAGCCCATTGCTCTACTTCCTTTTAATAGTCTCTTTTCTATTTATTTTTCTTCTTCTTCTTTATTCGTATTGTTACACCCAAATACTGGAACTGGCTGACATTTTCAATTTTGTAATCCTTTCCTCTCATTATAATTGTGACGAATTTATTGCGTTCTGTTATCTTACCACGCATTTCTATATACTTTTCTATATCTTCAAAGTTCTTAAACATTTGTTAAATTTTTTGTTCTTGTTAAGAGGACTACATCATCTGCGTACGCTATACATTGCTGTTTATAGGGGAAAATGGTACCCGTAGATTGGATCTTGCTTTCTCTCATTATTGTCTCCAAGAAAAAGTTAAACAGATCAGTAAATAGTGGATCCCCTTGTCTTAATCCTCTTGTAACCGAAAACAGATTTGACATACTTCCTTCTATGACTCCATTGTTTGTACTTGTTAGCGAGATTTTCAATAATTTTATTCAATATTCCTAAATTTTGTAGAGCTTTATACAACTTTTCCCGATCGATAGAGTCATACGCCTGTTTAAAATCAATGAAGAGCAAGTGCAGTCCTAGGTTTTGTCCGTAACTGTTATTTTGTATCAATTTTAAGGTAAATATTTGATCCACTGTCGATCTTCCTGCTCCAAACCCTCCTTGGTATTCACCTACTATGCCATTGTCGTATTTTTTCAATCTATTACGTATGATCTTTGCTAATATTTTGTAAACAACATCCTTTTGTTACCTTTCTTATGTATTGGGCAAATTATGGCATTAGTCCATCTCTCTAATATTTTCTCCTCTATCCACACTCTGAGTATCAAATTACATAGCTTTCTTTGCAGTGTGACTCCTCCTTCCTTTAAAATTTTCACCGGGATTCCAATCTCCCCTGCGCTTTTACCGATTTTAAGACATTTTATTGTTTGCTTTATTTCCTGTTCTGTTGGTTCCTCTACGTACTCCTCATCATAATCCTCTTATTGGCCCATTGCCTCATCTGTTTGCATCTGTTCTTCATTATTTAGCAGTTCTTCAAAATATTGTGCCCATCTGTTTAATTTCTCTGCAGTATTTCCAAGGAGCAGTCCTTCTTTATTTATACAAAAAACTGTTTGCGTGTTATTTGTTTGTCTATTTCTCTTCACTTTTTTAATGTAATGCTCCTCTGGTGTTCTTAATTTTCTTTTCAAACATTCTCTCTTTTTTGCCTGCAGATTCTTTTAGCCATAAACATCTTTTTAACCATAAATAATCAGCCAGTTGAAAGATTTATGTCCTACAAATATTTAGGGGTTGCTTCACTGATACTAATGACAGGACAAGAGAAATCAAGAGGCGAATAGAGATAGCGAGACAATCGTTTGTCAAAATGAAAAAGTTCCTATGCAGCCGGGACATAAATATAAACTTAAGGACGAGAATGTTAAGGTGCTATGTTTTCTCCGTTCTGCTGTACGGCATGGAAGCCTGGACACTGAAAAAGATAAACATTAAAAACATTGAGGCATTCGAGATGTGGTGTTACAGGAGAATGTGGAAAATACCATGGACAGAAAGAGTAACAAATCAAGATGTTCTGCTGAAGATGGGAAAGGAATGTTGGATTTCCTGGTTGCGAACTTTAAGGGAGTGGTATGGGTGCAGTTCAATACAGTTGTTCAGAGCTGCAGCCAACAAAGTAAAGATTGCTGTGATGGTAGCCAACCTCCGATAGGAGATGGTACTGGAAGAAGAAGAATTCTTTTAGCTTCTTTCCTTTTCGTCTCATTTTCTGTAATTGTTTCTTGGGTTCTATTATTGTCTTTTTCAAAGTTTGCCTTATTTTTTAGCATTAGTGCACTGTTACATTCCTCGCCGAACCAGTCTTCTTCTCTCTTCGCTCCTCTATTGCGTAAGCAAACATTAGCTGCTTCTGTCATTGTGTCATTGATTTTTCGATTTTACTCCATTCTTCTTCCAATGATTTCAATTTTTTCACCAATACCTATATAGAAGAATCGTTGCACACATAGTGTACAGACATGTGTACAATGCATTAAACACAACAGCCCTAGCCAAACATTCTCTAAAAAATAGCCATTCGTTTGATTTTGAAAATGTACAGATTTTGGAAAAAGAACAAAATTACAACAAAAGATGCATATTGGAGATGATTCACATAAAAAAAGATCCAAAGTCTATCAATAATAAGACTGACATCAAAGATCTTTCCAATATGTATCATAATTTAATAAATTGGGTTGTTTTTAAATGCATCATGGCAGATATTTAAGATATGACCCTGAGCCACTCCTCTTTTAAAATACCTGCCAGATATCATCTGTCTCCTCAATGTGATTGTGGAGGAAGCCCAACGATCAAACACATTGTTGGGTTCCCCACAAGTTCTTAAAACTTCACAGTCAATAGAATATATTAATTCACTTAATTTTTATTTGTAACTGATAAAAGTTTGACATTTACCTGTATTATTAATGTTATAATGTTTCTAATTACTATTTAAATGGGAAGAAGCCACAATTAAAGGTTAAAATACGTTTATTAACGTTTCAATTTCCACTTCGGAAATCGTTCTCAAAATACAAACGATTTTGTTTGTATTTTGAGAACGATTTCCGAAGTGGAAATTGAAACGTCAATAAACGTATTTTAACCTTTAATTGTGACTTATTCCCATTTAAATAGTAATTAATTTAAAATGCCACAAGAAAATAGCTTCAGAACAATAATAATGTTTCTAAATTTGTTGAAATTGGCATACGGTAAATAATATATAATAATACGGTATCTTTCTGTTTTCTCAGTGTAGATTTATCCTGAAACCATGCGGGTGACGCTCGCCGGAATTTCCTTGTCAATTCTCATTATCAAATCGAAATTAGGTATTAAGATTTTCTTCTCCATAGACGCCCATAAATTAGGTAGCAACCAAGAATGAACTTTGTTTATTTTTGGAGGGATATCCGATACTTCATCTCCTAATTAACTTCCTCGTGTTTATTATTTTTGTTAGTTGTAATAACACAATATAAAAATGGAAATTTTGCTTTAATTAAAAAATATATTTAGACATAAAGGAAATAAGGAAAAAGGTGAGTTAAATAGAAAATTGTTGTGTATAGACTTTATCTTTACTGTTATTTATTGCCACTTGTATCCAAAAGAACTCTCTGTTGTGTCGTGCTATAAAATTGGCAAATAGCTCGTTGTACAGGGCGCACCCAGAATGTTTCTGTGGGGTTGTTTTGGTTGGGTACCGAAATGTGGGGTTAACCCCCAAACACCCCCTGGGTGCGCCACTGCATTGCAATATCAAATATAATCTCGAAGCAATTTATAAACAGATGGAGACTATGAATATACAGTATATTCAGTTTTGGATTAGATAAATACATAGAGCGCTAAAATCGGCAACATTGCCTCGTACGAGGTAATTATAATTCTTCTATCTCCTCCGCTCCGACACCTAGACTCCTCTAGACAGAAAACGAGAAAACCATTTAATAACACACAACAAGGGATATGTAACTCCGTCCGTCGATTTTTGTTTTGGTTACGTACATTCATTTCTTATAACATAAACTCGATAAAAATACACTGACAATTATAAGGCGGTGAATTTGTATCGGTTTTTAATAATGCGAACAATTGTTTGTGGTTGAATTAAAAATAAAAGCGCATTTCTTTAAAAAGATAAAACAAAAAATAATATAAAATAAAAATATAAATATAAAAAAAATATATATTAAAAATAAAAACTAATTCCTAATAAAATAAGAAATCATTCTTTATACACTACAGAAATGATTCAAAAAATTGTCCTTCTACGACTGAACAGTATCCATATCTGTCATAAAAACTTCTGTGGACAGATGTAAGAGTTTATGCTGTAATAGAATTGGAAACTTTCTCTTATTCGGTTGCTTAATTCATCCAAATTTTGGGCTCTAGCCTCAGGATGATCGTAGATGATGCTTTTTAAATGCCCCCAAAAAAAGAAGTCCATGGGTGTAAGATCTGGAGACCGCGCAGGCCACATAATATCGCATGTTCCACTGATAACTCGATTCGGGAAAGTATTATTCGAGCGTTGTGAACTGAACAGCCGTCTTGATGGGACCAAACATTCTCCAGATTTACATCAGGAAGATTGAGAATATCGGGAAGAACATGATTCTCTCAAACTCTCAGAATTTTTAACAATATTATAAACTAACTGTACGTAAAGAATTGGTCTCCCCTAAAAAAACATAGAACATAAATCTACACACTAATCCCCAGAATTACCAACATAAAACCATTTTATTATTTAAACCTTTTCTGTGGGCGTATAAACAGACATGTTGTTTACAAAAATAAATAAAAAATCTACTAAAAATTAAATATCTATCTCTTATTGCTTTAAACAACCACTGTATAATGACAAATTATTGGCGACGGGGCAACGGTGGTTCGTGGATAGTCGACGGCGCGCAGTGTTGCCATTTATAGTTTGTATATCTAATTTAAAATATAACACACTGTATACTGATATAGCCTGAGAAATATAATATTTAGCCTTGCTTCAAAGGAAACCTCAATATCAGATACACGATTTTGGTGAAGTGTGAATGTTGCCTTGTTAGTTTTATGTAAAAACGATTCATCAACTTCTCATTTAGAATATTATACTGCCTTGTGTTTTAAAACAAGTTAGCTGTTATTTTGACAATGCTTCATGAGACACTTTTTGACTACAAATGAAAACTTTTGTATTGTTTAAAATATTAATTTCTTAAGATTTTTATCTGAAACTTTCTCAATATTCATTTTTAAAATGGATTTTAATTTTTATTATGTCGTTCTTTTCAGACGTCTTCATCGTTACCGTGGGCTACAGACCGACACGAACCACGAAACGAAGACGTTTCCTCACCTCCCACAAAGAGAGCGCGCAGTTCAGATCGGATGGGCAATTATACACCCGATAGGGGGCGAAGCCCAGCCAGAGCTGTTAGCGGCAACAACGGTCCCGAAGCAGAATCGGAAACCCTCCTAGGACAAGCGCTAGAAGGATCTGGTACGCCTATGATTAAAGAAGTAAGTTATTCGGTCTAATAATGTAGAGAAAATCGCTATGCTCGTTCGTCCTCATATTCTTTTTCCTACTTATCCTCCTCCTCTTTAGTCTTCTCATATCCTTGATAATTGCACGAATAGATAAACATTAAAAAATGCTGATAAAAAGATGAAATTGAATGATTTCTTTAAAAGTAGTATATTATTAAAAAACGTTAAGAAAAATTACAAATTATGTAAAGATTTGAAAAAGCCTTTGATATCAAACATTTTTACCTGATAGGGTGATAAAAACAAGAAGATTGTTGGAATTATAAAACACTTAGGCCCGATTGTTCGAACGCTAATCAGAATCATTTGTAGTCAAATGTTTAATTACAATCAAATACGTCACAGCAGCTGTCAAAATTATTAAAAATTGCTTATTATTATTGATTTGTAAATAAAAACATGAAATTAACATCAGAAATAGTTTAATTATGGTTTATTTTAAATTAAAACGTAAAATAATAAAATTGAATAAAATAAATCAGTCAACATAACCTCAAAATGTGACGTATTTGATTTTAATTAAATATTTGATTACAATTAAGTTTTGATTACCGTTCGAACAATCGGCCTTTAATAGTCCAGTCGTCAGAGATTTTATCTCTTAAAACGAGACGAGCAAGCTGAATTTTTATTCAGCCCCCCGTTATATATTAATTCTTTAAATAATTTAAATGCTGTCAAAATGTATTTTGAGAACGATTTCCGAAGTAAAAATTGAAACGCCAATATAACCTTTAATTGTGGCTTATTCCCATTTAAATAGTAATTACTTTAAAATGCCACAAGAAAATAGCTTCAGAACAATATTAAGAAAATGTATTGTCATTAGAAACCATTTTCTATGAGTGTAGCAACAATGGATAAAGTTATCCATACTGCGCATATAATAATACTGTCATCATGGTCATTAACAAATATCCCTGTTAAAAATAATCCTTTTTTAAATGGAAAATACAGACAAATTAAAGTTATATTGTGAATAAATTAGCAATTAATTTAAATATCACGAAAATAACTGGCTTAACTCATTGATGCTATCTGTATAAAGAAAAAACACTTACCTTTTAAATATGGTGCACTAATTGTAGCAAGTAGTAGAAGAGTAGTATCTACGCGTCGTGACGCAAGGGACACATATGTCCTGGTCAAACTAGAGGAGATGCTTACATCACGATGTCTCGATTCGAAGTGTGTTTTCTTAGTACGAGGTAGGCAGAAACTGTCATAAAATTGTACTATTTTCAAATGAAATATAATAGAATCTAGTATATTATTCGTATATGAGGTGTGTACAAAAAAGTCTCGAACAAAATTTAGTTATTCATCAATATCTATTTTGCCCCTTTCAAACTATTACTCTCAGATGTAATACACTTGTATGAATCGTCACGGCACTTTTGGTATGGACTTATTGGTATTGCCTTGAATTCTTTTAGTGATGCGATCCTTATCTCAATCGTGACAAGCCTAACCGATTTCATATTTTTTTCAATTTTGGAAAAAAATTCGCACGGCTTTAAGTCTGGTTAATATGAGGGCTAAGGCACAATGTTAGTGCTGTTTTAGTCAACAAACAACGCGCTATATTGTTATTTGGCGCTTTATCGTAGTACAATACCCAGGCATAAAACGCTGCCAAAACGTCCGACAAAATTACATGACATGAAACCAACCGATATGTCTAGATCGTCAGCAACTTCTGTAATAGTGATTTGACGATTTTCCGTAACAATTTACTTTACTTCTTCAACTTTCTTTAATTTTATTTTATACAAAACATTTAATACAGATTCGTTGATCCATGTTTGTCGATAGCACAAAATCACCTAGAGCACCAAAACACGTCTAACTGCTCTAACACGTCTATATTTGTCAAAATCAAACTAAAAATGTAATATGGCTGACAGTGTTAACATATGTTAGGGAGGGAGACATGTCTACCAACTGTTTGAGACTCCTTTGGAGCCAAACCAATGTGATGCAATTATTAGATAGCCGCAGACAGTGTGAATACAGCAAAAGACATTACATTAATATACATCTGTATAATTTACGTTTTGTGTAAAATAAATAAAAGTTACCAATCGACCTATGTTAAAATAAATTACATTCTACAGTCCATTAATTAGTTTCCTGCACACACTAACATTACAAAAATAATCGAAAATTTAATATAGATATCTCGCAAAACTTGAAAAGTCAGCTTTTTAAACAAACAGCTTGCCCTTGACTGATATCATGACTTTAGCACTCTAACTTCGGAAGCAACTCCTCTAAAGAATTGTTTTGATACCATACCCAGTCAAATTCATTAAATTTTCCTTCGTTTTTATTTATTCTTCAATGTTATCCAACTTGTAGGTGTTATTTTACAACTTTTCCTAGCTTTGCTCTTATCAATGAGCTTTAAATAAATTATTTCAAAGCGTGATATTAAATGGTGATTTGTTGTTTTCAGAAAGGCAATTCAGAATCATCAATACAAGCCCAGTCGACGGGCGAAGACAGCAATAGTAGTGATACAGCCATGAGCGACCATGGCGACGATCCCGTTACCCCAAAGACTGAACCATCCGAATACCCCATGTTAGACGATCATCATCCATTTAGCACGAACGGCGGAATAATGGACCCGACGCGGGGTCCAGGCGGATTTCACAATGCACTTTTAGGACTTCAAGGTAAATATTTGCCATCATTTGTTTATAAGAGTAAGCAAAATGGATATGGTTATGATTTTATATAAAGTTGTTGTAGGTTTGTTCGCTGTTTCTACTGTAATTTCGGCTCGCGATTTTGTAATTCTTTTCTTTTGAATTCGAACACCTCTCACGAAGCAATCACAAGGACGATTCTTTAAAGGAATAGAAGAAACAACGTTACTGGGAGATACCGTATCCGCGCAGGTAGTCAGAGGCTGTCCGCATGGGTAGTCTTATCTGTTCTCCTATGACAGGAAGAAAAATCCTGCTAACAAAGGTTTTACCAAAAATGATTACCCGTTGTCATTTATAAATGAGAAATTGCACAATGTTTAAGATAGAAAACAACAAAATACCACAAGCAATTCAGAAACACTCACAAGAAGGGATTCAAGTAAACGTAAATCAATAGATAAACCCTGAAGACCTGAAAAAGACTATGACTATATACCAATTTCTTAGTTGTGGAAGGCAATAATAAACTTGAGAATAGCACTTATTAGGGTTATAAATTATTATAAACAATGTGTTCTGGGAAAGGCCAGAGGGAAGAAGGTCTGTAGGGCGGCCTAGAAAAAGGTGGAAAGATGCAGTCAAAGAAGATCTAGAGAAAATGGGAGTGCGACAATGGGAATTACTGGCACAGGACCGACAAACATGGAAGACAATAGTAAACGCGGCAAAGACTCACGAAGAGTTGTAGCGCCATTGATGATGATGATGATGACTTATTAGGGCAATGCAAAAATGCTATGAAGGCAACTATTCAAGAATTAAAATAAAAAATGATATCAAGACAAGGATTTAAAACAAGATTGATGTTTTATCAGATTGCTGAGCAGATTCCTGGAAAACTGACTGAGAAAATATTAGAATATGGGAATAATGGTGGCAGGAGACATACTTTTTAGACTTTTCTTCCCGCATGACCAAACGGTGATCGCCGAAGATGAATTAGATCTTAACTATATGGCAAAAAACTTATAAAATCACAAAATAAACAGTGTAGGAACATACTTAGGTGTAATCTTTAATAAAAAGGGCAATAATGAAGATGATAGGGAAAGAATAAATAAAGGCAGAGCAATGTCATAAACTTTAAACTCTTGTTACCTCAGGGGGTTTCTAAGTCCTTAATTTAATGACGACTACATGTATACACATGTAAATACTTATCCCCTGGGTGCTCGTTACTCCATAAAATTATGGAGCGTCTTCCATGTCGGTATAGCCTTAACAAAGGCGTTCCTTTGTTACTAAGGTATAACTATATATGTTTTCCCTTGTGCAATGGATTGAGTTTGATGAATAAAACTTCAGAGATTCGAAGGTACAATGGTAACACCAGATACAGAGTTAAGCGTGAGGCAGTAAGCCTGTAAGGGCTGGGGACTCCCGGCAGGGAGCCCGAGCTGGTCACTAAAGACTGAGACCGGGCCAAGGTCTGGTGATCAACAGATGCCGAAACACGTATTTATACATTTGAGTTCCTACTCCCAAAGTAATGGGGGCAATTCTGTACACAATCGGCCAATAGCAGATTGATAATATTTTAATAACGAATCATAAATTAATGTTAATTTCATTGTCCATATAAGGCGAGGAGTTATGCACACAGTACAATGATTGGCCAGGGCCCTAGCTAGCGTACGGCGACATTCTTTTCTCCGACTTAGACAATCAGACGGAATACGAAGAAAAAAAAGTATATCATAGAACTGTAGTTCATACAGTTGCACCAAAAGGTTTACAAGTGTAGGTCCTTACAAGTAATAGCTAATAGACTAAGTTTATGACTACGGAAATGTACCAGAAAGGATAAAAAACGAACAAATTCGAAACAAATTCAAAATGGAAACAAAACATCGCATAATAATTGAGGAGATATTCGAAATAATTAAAAAGAAACAATGAGTAAAAATCTATATGAAAGTGAATATATTTTAGAATTTGTCGTGATTTTCTTCTTACATATTAGCATTTTTAAACACGTATAAGTGGTAGAGTATTAATTGTATGTATTTCTACTAAGTTTTGCCAAATTGTTATCCAGATTATGATCAGAAAAGAAATAAATTGTATGAAATCGGGACTTATGAATATATACGATATTTATGAACGATAATTAAGTAATTTTCGTGACTGAAGCCTGTTTGTGACATACATTGAGCAGAGTTATATGTAAATTATTACAAAAGAAACAGTTTTTGATTTAAGTAGAAAGTATACAAGAAACTATTGTTTGTTTCAGGATTAGGAGGACTTATGCCGGGACCTTCGGGAATGCACAACAGTCCTGACAATTTTGGTAAGTAAATTTTCATTAAATAAGTAAAAAATGATCCAATTTTAGACTGCTTTGTTAGTCTCACAACTAACCCTCTTATAGCCTTTAATAGGTTGTTTTATCAGGAGATCATTACAATATTTAATGCAATAACGGATTCTCGATAGAAAGAGGAAAATTTTATGTAGAGTTAACGTGCGTGTTGCCATGTTTCTGAATTGGGCAGTTTCAATATACAAATATTTCTACACTCTTCTATTTCTTTGATTCTTTTATTTCTTTCAAATATTGTTTATCAGTGATCTTTAGTAATTAGTAGTTAAATAGGCAGTTTAAATATCCCAGATCTGTTCTTCTTCTTTTTTTTTTCTTATATTAGGCCTTAGAGGCATTAAAAGCCTTGTGTCTTGTTTTATATTGTATATTCTATTATTAGCGATTGTCTAGAAACCGTTATACAACAAGAACAGAGTGTAGAACAAAAATGGTATTATATCAAAGACGTAGTGCTGAATGTGCGAAAAGAACATCCTAGAAAGAGAACAAGACTAAAGAATTGATAGCCAAGGAGATATGGATGCAAGAAAAATGTAAATTAATTGAGGAACTCAAAATAAAACACCAAATGTTAGTACTTTAATATTATTTTGCTTTGTTCTTAGATTCCGTGAGTGCGCGTTATATCTATCAGTTATTTTCTATCAGTAATATTTCAGCATGCTAATCGAATGCTCATTCTTTCATTTCATTTCTGTCCTGTATCGGAGACTGACAAGATGGTAAGGTACCAAATATAATTATAAGAATGATAGAAATGGCAATGCGAGATTCCCAAGTAATAATAGACACCGGAAGAGAAAGAACAATAATAATAAAAATAACAAATGCAGTAAGACAAGGAGATGCACTCTCAACGGTACTACTTATTCTATCACTAGACAAGATCACATATCACTAGGAACTATAAACAAGAATGCAGTACAAATAATAGGATATGCGGACGATATAACCATAGTTGCAACAGATAAAAGGGTATTAAAGAATGCCCTTTGATTTGCCTTTTGTTCCACAATTTTTTCGGTAAATAAATTTGGCAGGGCTGTATAGAAATGTATTTTTGTCTTTCGGCAAGTTTGGAATTAACGTCTTCTCAAACCATGCTTTCCCTTCAATCAGCGGTTCCCTTCTTGGCCAAGAAAGTTAATTCGGCCTATTCCACAAAACCATTTTAAAAAAAACCGAGAACCTCTTTGGGTTGGAGCTTTCAGTCCAGTAGAGAGCCCTTTTATGAAGATATCTCGTGGATTCTTGATCGTTGCGTCCCCCTTTTTGACTGAAGAACCGACGTTAATCCAAGACTCATCGGTATAAACAAAGTTTACATTATTCTTCTTCCTCAATGTTTTTATTTGTCTGAGGTACTTGTGTTTCCAGGATAGGATGTCTTTTCTTTCTATCATTATCGAATATCGACCTCTTTTACCATATTTAAAACCCATGTCATTTAATAGCCTACAAAATGTGGTTTTTGAAAAAGCTGGTAGGTCCTCGACATCCTTCACTTTGTTTATTATGCTGTCGAAGGTTGGTGGTATGTTTTCCAAAAAAAAAATCATGGACAATTTTCCTTGCTCGAGATTTCACTCCCTCATCGTAAGAGTTCTCACGTGAATTGGACTGAAAACTGTTTTTCTTTCTTTTTTGTACCGGTTTTAGTTCGCCTTGCTGGGCCTCTTCGCGGATGTCATAAATTTTGCGAACACTCACACCGCACATTTTCGAAACTTTTTCCACAGTAATAGTCAAGCTGTCATAACAACAGAGGAACTAGAAAAGGCAATTGAAAGAGTTAAATTAGGCAAAGCACCAGGCAAGAATGATATCACCCCGAAAATGATAAAATTCATGGGAATAGAGGGAGTGGACAGCATGAAAGAACTATTGAATGATATCATAAAGAGAGCAGAAATACCACAGGACTGGAAGAAAGACATTATACTACCAATACACAAAAAGGGCGACAAGAGAAACTGTAATAATTACCGAGGTATTACTATATCAAGTATTCGCAAGAATAATAGAAACAAGAATAAAAACCCAAATAGAACCAACTATGGAAGATACACAATGTGGATTCAGGAAGGACAGAAGCACGCAAGACCACATATTCACAATAAGACAAATAAGTGAGAAAGTAATCAATAAAAATAGAGAAATACATATATGCTTTATTGATCTGGAAAAGGCGTTTGACAGAATACAAAGAAAGGACGTATGGAGGACATTAAAGGAAAGAGGAGTTGACAGGATAACAATTGATGTAATAAAGGATATGTACAATAATAATACAAATACGGTGAGAACCAACAACGAGAAATCCGAAGAATTTACTACAAGTCAAGGCGTCAAACAGGGATGCGTGTTGAGCCCACTGCTGTTCTCAGTGGTACTGGATGAAGCAATAAAGAAAGCCAAGAGAAGAATGAGAAAACTAACATTAGGATACTGGCAAATGAAACAGACTCAACTATCAGAGCTTCTATTTGCAGACGACATGGTTTTGATAGCAGAAAACAGAGAAGACCTACAGAACAACCTTGAAATCCTAGAAGAAAAACTGTCAAACATAAATATGAAAATAAATACAGAGAAAACAAAAACAATGATAATTTCAAATAAGAGAAAGACACACGCAATATAATTAAACGGAAAACAACTAGAACAAGTGGAACATTTTAAATAACTAGGAGCAATAATTGAATCAAACGGTAAACAAGACATGGAAATAAATGAGAGAATGGGACGAACAGGAAGCTTATTTAACACTATGAAAACAACATTTTTGGGGAAAAAAGAAATACCGGAGAAGGTAAAAACGGCAGTCGTTAAATCAGTAGTTAGACCTACAATCATCTATAATAGCGAGTCATGGACATTGTCTGGGAGACAAAAATCTCGAGACAATGCTATGGAAATGAGGTTCCTGGAATGAGGAAAATAGCAAACAGAAAGAGGACAGACAAAATACGAAACGAAACAATCAGACCATACCTAAAACTAGAACCAATAAACGAAAAAATAGTAGAGGGGCAACTAAGATGGTTCGGGCACGTGTGTAGAATGCCGAATGAAAGATTAACAAAACGAGTGTTTGAAACGAGAATGCAAGGGAAAAACAAACGAGGAAGACCAAGAGTTAGGTGGGTAGACGAAATCAGAAAAGAAGTTAAGAAGAAAGGATTGACATGGGAAAGTGCACGAAATCTAACACAAGACCGGATAGCATGGAGACAACAGTGCAAATCTTAACCCCACCAGCCTTACACCTAACGGTAGAAAGGCTTAGGACTAAGTAAGTAAGTAAATAGTCAAGCTGTAACCATTTTTTAAGTTCAGATGATGATTCAACACATTTAACAGAACACGTTTTACTTGCACACTAAGAGTCATATCATGTTTGAAATTCACGACAATACGATACTGGCAACGGCTCCATGATGTAAGTATTTTCATCCGCTTGTGAAAATGAAAAAAAAATTGAGCTTTCATAGTTTTTGCCAATAAGTTTTTGATCTAATGGCCAGTACCCAAGTCGACAAAGAGACATGTTTGCGTGGACAATGGGAATTAAAACTGATTCGCATCTCCTCATCATCATAATTGGCTCCACAACCTATGGTGGGTCTTGACCTGCTCAAGGATAAGTCTCCATTCTCTCCTATTCTTCGCATTGGCTTTCCAGTTTCGTACTCCCAACATTCTCAAGTCTTCTTCCACCTGATCCTTAAATCGTGCTCTGGGTCTGCCTCTCCTTCTCACTCCATCTATTCTTTGGTTATAATCGATCGATAAAACATTAAACTAATGTTGGGATCTGCACCCCAGTTTGTTTTACAGAAAGCTCTTAGGATATTCATAGCTTTTTCGGTTTTTTTAATGATATGTTGAATATGGTCTTTCCACAAAAGTTTTCTGTCTAAATAAGTTCCCAGGTATTTGATAGTTTTTAATTGGAAATTTGAATTGACCACAATTTATATACCCTTCTGGAATTCTATGTTTTCTAAAAAAGAAGCAGATTTCTGTTTTGGATTCTAATAATGTTAATCCATTTGATTCATAATATGAATGTATTGTTGAAATAGCTGTTGTTAAATTATTTTTAGAAATATCGATTGATTTGTCTGATGAATAGAGTACCACATCATCTTCAAATTGTAGTATTTTTGTGTTAATAAGAACAATGACTTCTAAATCTATATTATATAAAATATATAAAAGTCGACTTAAAATACTTCCTTGCGGCAGGCCTATATTGGACAGTCGATGAGAAAAAAATTTCTCATTGATTTTTAAGTAAATCAATCTCTTTGAGTACAAAGTTTTCAAAAAGGATGTTATACCTATAGGTATCCCGACTGACAATAACTTTTGTTCAAGGATATCCAAATTTATATTATCAAAAGCAGATCATATAGTATTTGTCTTCATGTTATTGTTTAGTTCGACAATGTAACTCTCTTATTTATACACCGATCATTGAATCATGCTTTAGTTAAAACAATGATGATAGTCTTTTATATAACCGTAGGCAATTGTTGTGTGCACGTATATTCCAGTGCTATGATTCTTAAATCCGGTCCTGATGCGCCGCCTCTGGCAAACTAGCAACGTAGTCTTCCGTAAGAAATAAATTGCCTATCTTACCTGCACTGCATTCTAACTATGACTTCTACTATAGCTTTTTTATTGTGATTTATATCTTCTTCTTACATTCTTGGTATAAATACTCTTTTGAGTTTATTATTATATATTCTTGCTGTGGCATATAAAATTCTCGGGTTATTGTTTTTAGTTAACTACAATAAAATATCTATAATGTGTTGAACAAAATTCAGTTTGTTTATTAACGGAGAGAGATACTTTAAAATCAATAGAAAAAATCCCTTTGGCTGTTTTGACAACGTTAACCCGCGAAAATAATGTTTTCGTGAACATTTTCGATTTCTAGATGTGGATGAGTATAAAAGGAAATGAACACGTTCCAGCGGATATTCGGGCGACTCCAGAGAAAATCCAGAGAAAGTGTGGAAAATGGAAGAAAGCTGTTTATCAGCTATCTCGAGCCAGTGTTCGAAAAAAGAAGCAAAAATAAGTGTAATCTTGGCCTTCAACCGACTTTTCACTAAAATAGGGAAATGGGAAATTTCTGCTTCGGAAAATCCTAATGCTACTTCGGTGGATAAAATAATTCTTTTATGGGCGACAGTTTAAATTGCGTATATCAAGCAATTTCAACAGAAACTACTAATATAATTAGTATATATATTTTTTTAGTAATTGGGCATTGGGTAATTGTATCCATCCACCCAGCAGCAAATTCGTAATAACGTCAATGTAGAGTTTAATATCGCTCATCCGCAGAGATCTTTCGCGCAGCAGTTTCCAAAACTACAATTGTCATTTGGATCGCCAACCTTCGAAAGGAGACGGCGCAATGAGAAGAAGAAGAGAGTTTAATACAAAAAGTATTTACTCCCGGTCAAAAAGGCGTAATTAATCAATCTTTTTATAATACAATCGTTGTCGTTGATGAATAAAAGAAAATGTTTTATGGTATTGTAGTACACCTAGTAATACAGTAGACTCCCTCTATAACGAGAACTGAAATGGCAGACTAATTACCTCGTTATAAGCGGATCTCGTTATATCCAACGACAATAATACTGTGCATACATATGAATATGTAGTTTTCTAAAACATTAACTTTCTATAGTGAAGCCATTCGGAGCAATATAAGATGCTAATAAATATTGTTTGAACGGCGTTTTTGAAAAAAAGTTGTTTACTTTTATTGTCAATGACATACGTTAAAACAAAAAATCTGTATTCTGTAAATCTGTATAAAGCGTATTTTCAAGAATAACATAAACTACTGCGTCTGCAATTGGAAGAAGTCTGTCATTTTTGACTGCTTTAAATTGTCCAGTATTCTATCTATCAAATTTTCTAAAGATAAAACAGTTTTATGCTTCTTCATTTGCGTTTTTTCTTTGGATAAAGTTTCTGACAACCTTTAAAACACTTTCCACATCTTGTCTATTAGGACCTATATTATTAGGTGTGAATGGTCAACCCCCTACAACGACACTTGTGAATCATAAATTGTAAATTTCCGACTAAGAATCATAAATTGTAAGAAGTTTATTGCGGATGGCAGTTAAAACGGGTATTTATTTATAGCTACGGTCGGGCCAAAACGTAAAAAAACACGTTTTTCAATCTTATTTTATCTCGTTATAAGCAAATTTACCTCGCTATAGAGGGTTATAGTTCAATAGAAATTTCACGTTACATCTAATGTACCTCGTTATAAGCGAAAACTCGAAATAACCGTGTTCGTTATAGAGGGAGTATACTTTATTAGTTACACCTAACAGTTTCTTTTGTTAACAAAAACTTTCATGTTATATTACTAAAAAAATTAAGTCGCTAAGTTATTTTATAACTTACTTGAAGAACCTCGATTCCTGATAACTGTTCAACTTCTTCTTCTTCTTCCTTCCTGTATGTAGGCTTTAAAGCATGTTTCTTTTTTAATATTAGCCTCCTAAATTGTTTAAGCTATCGCACCATCTTTTTCTTGGTCTGCCAATACGTCTTTGTTCATTTGGTGACTTATCTCGTGCTATTCGTACTATCCTATCCACTGCCATTCTACTAATATGTTCGTTCCACTCCTGTTTCCGTTTTGTCACCCATCCATGTATGTCTTCTATATTGCATACTCTTCTTATGTTTTCGCTTCTCTTCCTATCCAACATTTCTAGTAGTCGTCTCGTTTTATACGTATATGTTAATATAGGTCTAATTGCTGCATTATAGATTCTTGTTTTTGTGTCTTGTCTTAATTGTTTGTTCTTCCAGACTGTGTCATTAAGAGATCCCGCTGCTTTACTTGCTTTTAAGCTTTGTTATCGTACTTCTTCTTCAACATCTTCGTAACTAGTTATATCTATTCCCAGATATCTAAACCTTGTTTCTTTCTTTATTATTTTATAGTATAGTATTTGGATTTTTTTGTTCCCCTTTCTGTAGCATTGACCTTTAGGTACTGCTTGTATTATTTCGTCCATTATTATATTAAAGAGAAGTGTCTTTGCCTGTATTCGATTATAAAAGTAGATATTTTTAATGGTTTGTATAATATTGATTGGTATGTTTCTTTTATACAGTAGGTGTAAGACGTCTTCGACTTGGATGCGATGGAAAGCCTTTGTCAGGTCTATAAAACGTAGATATGCTGGTTTATTGTACTCGATGGCCTTTTCTGTGATTTGTGTTAGTACACATACGGCGTCTAGGCAGGATCTTCCGGATCTGAATTCTTGTTGTTCATCTGATAAAGTTGTTAGTTTATTGATTTTGTTAGTTAGAACTTTTGTGGTAAGCTTAAGTACGGTGTTCAGTAGATTTTTACCTCCATAATCGTTGGAGTCTTCTTTATCTCCTTTCTTGAACATTGGTATCATTATGCTGTTTCTTCATGCGTCTGGTAATGCAATATTAGTTTTTGTATAAGTTTTGTCATCTCAAAGAACCGATATAAAGCCTCGGAACCAATCAGAATCTGATAACTCATTTTAGAATTCTAAATTGCTTTACCATTAGTTCATCTGTCAATGATTCTAGTACCTACAAATTTTTGTTGTATGAAAAATTGTTAAGGTTAAGGTTCTTTTCAATGTCAAGTAGATAAGGGAGAATGAAAATTTACAAACCACTAAATTAAACACAGAATTAAACTGTTAATTTTCTTCTATTTGACCTTCCCCTGCTCCTTCCAGAGATTTGACAAATACACGTATTCAACACCACTCACTTTCTTCCATTTTATTCATCGTGCTCTATTTTATGTATTCCGTCTCTTCCGTATGTTTTACTTCATAGCTTCATAAATAGTAACTTCATCTTCAAATGGACTGCAAATATTTCTGTTGTTTTTTGGCCTACCACGTATTTTGAGGCTTTGTTTACTATTCGGATGTTTGCTGTAATTCCTATATAATATTCCTGACTAATAACACTGTTATTTGTGCCTAATTAGTCTGCTTCATCTTTCTAATAACTTTTTCCCTGTGTACAATCCATTGGTGAAGGGTAAACAGCCTAAATTTATTTTATTGCGTTAGTTTTCCCGAAAATAAACTCCCATTCCAGTTCCAGACGAGAATTCGATTCATTACAGGCTCGCCAACTGAACCGGCCCGAATCGAGGGGGAGAAACTAGGTACCTATATATTTCTGATAATAGTTTTTCGGTAATTGACTCTTGGCACGAGATGCATGTACAACAGATATTCATTACTAAAAGAAAAAAACGGTGCAATGTTTTTTGGGAAAAATTAATGGGTTGTATTGCTTTTACGAAAATACAACCGGAGCCAGCAAACCGGAGTTAATAGGTCTTTAACATGGATCATTATATAATATTTATTTTTTTAGTTGAACATGACCGCATTTCATGAAAACTAAGACATACTGTAGTACGGCAACAGTGTAGAGTTGTCAAATTACATGCTGGTTATTAAAATAAAGACAGTTGGGGTAAATGAACAATTTTCTGTCTACAAGTGACATTATTGATAGGTTTACTATCAAACCTAGAACCATATATATTAAACATTTAATTGATAATTTGTAAAAACTTTAAAATTATATATATATATATATATATATATATAACTAAAATTTGACCACTAATCATCCGAAAAGCGATTACATTGGAAAAATGGAATACGAAACTATAATTACGAAGAATCACAGAGAAAAATGTGAACGTAAATGAAATTGTCACATAAATTAAAAAAAATACAAAAAAGAGTAAAAGGTTTGGTTGTCCCTTCTCTCTTGCAAAGCTACATAATCATTATTATCATCAACGCCTTTTTAACTGCACTGCTTACTGCTGGACATAGACACTTCGAATGATTGACGCCATAGTTAATAATCAGTTGTTGATTGATCTTGTGTAGTTAAGCTGCGTTTATATATTCAGGGATTCTACAGTATTCACTGCCTTTTCTCGCTCAACCGTTCCCATCTCTCTCTCTGTTGTCCCATTCTCCATCGTTTAGGCCTCTCTTACTCATGGCGTCGTCTACTTCGTTCCTCCAAGATCTTCAGAGTCGCCCTCTTTTCCTCCTTCCTATGGGACTCCATTTGGTTATTCTTTTTATCCATCTGCGGTCGCTAGTTCTTCTTACATGTCCATACCACTTTAGTCTTTTTTGTTCTATATACGTTAGTATGTCTGTTTCTATTGATGTTTGTTGCTTGATTTCGTCATTATTCTCCTATCCATTCTTGTTACTCTGCAGCATCTTCGCGGACATTCCATCTCTGTTGCTACTATCTTACTTCTGCTTTTCTTGTTTTTAATCCAATTTTCAGCCCCATATGTCATGATTCTTCGCACTAATGTTTTATACACCTGTGTTTTTGTCTTCATATTTAGGTGTTTATCCCACCATACTGAGTTAAGTTGTCGTTTGTCGGTTGTTCTTGTTTGTTCCAATCTTTGCTTAGTTTTTTACTCTGTTGTTGCCTTTTTCGTGATTATAAACCCCAGGGAATTGTAATTTATCCTTTCCTTTGATTGTTACGTTGTCATCAATCTGTAGATCTTCTATGTCTTCTTCACTTATAGATTGGTACTCTGTTTTCGCGAGGTTAATATCTAGGCCAGCCTTGGTATATTCTTCTTGTAGTTTCTTCATCATGTAACTGAGGTCTTCTTGATTTTGTGCAATCACTACTTGATCGTCTGCAAAGCTTAACGTATATAGGTATTCGTTTCGTATCGGTACTCCCATGCCTTCGCATTTTCTTTTCCATGTAGTCAAGGTTTTCTCTAAGTATATTTTGAATAGGGTTGGAGATGTGGAATAACCCTGCAGGAGTCCTTTTGTTGTGGTGAACTCTCCTATGATTCTTGTTCCCATTTTAATGGACACTTTATTTTCTTTATACAGAGCTTTTGTAGCTTCTATGAGTTCCGTAAACTGCGTTTCTCTCATCAATTCCACTCTTTCGCCAGTTCCACGTTCGCCAGAGGAAAAACTGATTAGTTTTACAATCACAAAAAGTGAAAAAATCATTTTTTGTCTATAAAACGTTTCTTGTGAAACATTTTATCAAAATTGTTATTAAAAAACCGTTTGAAAAAAGGCTAACTTTTTAGCTTATAAACATTTATAATAACTTTGATATTTTTTATGCCACTTTTAAGTAGGCTCACTGAAAAGATGGTGAATAAATACAATCTTAAAAAAAAGAACAATTTTATTACATTGCTGACAATTAACCTTACTATATGTATTACAAAAATAAACCAAAAGGCTTAAACGTGTTGTAGACTATTTTTTTGATGCGTCTATATTATAATGTATGGCTTTATTATAATGCTGTGCATTTTCTCCTTTGGTCATATTTTAATTAGTTTGCGTGTCTTTTATGACATACACTTACTTCCTGTAATTTGTTCTTCAATTCCTTACTCATTTCCTTGTTTAGGAAGTGTCACTCCTCGTATAAAATACAGGAAAACAAATACAACTGAAACTAATAACAAGGTAACCTTTTCGTATCTGTTGAAATATTTATTACAAACGAGCTCTTATAGAACGCCAGTTATTCGCCGTTAATAAACCAAAAACTGTTACTCCTCACTACGCAGTCCTTTGTGTTGCGACTCAATGGCAAGGGACAAAAGTTCGGGAAGATCAACTCTGAAAAGGGCAAAGGCTAGGGATATACGAAGCGTAATTTCTTAAAATATAACGAAACGAAAGCAATAGCAGGGCGGTTTTTATCGAATACGGGGTAATAAATGTACATTATGGAGTATAGACACGGAAGCCGTTAGGGAAGTCGTTCTTTTATTGATATTTGATGAAGAAAGAGAAAGTTAGAAGTGTTCGAGTTAAATTGGAAAATTAGTTATTATAATTTGTTGGTGTATTTTATTATTGTCAATAAATACATGCAAATGCAGTTTGTATCTAAAAGTCGATCATTCCACCAGCTTTCCTTTTCCTGTCCTGTGCCCTAGGATAAGGCTGAACTTGTTCCAGGGTTATAAATTTTTTAACACATTTTTTCCTGTGGGAGTCGATAGAAATTCAGGTTCTTTACTTTCATGACTAGAATTAGATGTATTACATGCTGACCTGATGCAACAACGGGAACTGAATGACTTGTATCACTAGAAGTTCCCGCAACTGAAACAAAAAGACGTGTGGAGTGGGCAGGCTCTTCACCGGCAGGTCCTACAACAGTAACAGACAGCTGGCATGTATTACCTAAACGCACTACAGGAGAACAAATGCATTTTCTGTTTCACATAAAGTCACTACTTTTGATGTGGTGTTTACTAAAGCTGGAAGGGGAAAGGTTGTCGAGCGATCAGTGACATAGGAAGCTAAGAAATCGTCATCTGAAAACACCCCTTCGTTAAAAGGGTAGATTCCAAATTTACGACACCCAGAAGTAATATTCCTGGGCGTAAATACTCGAAGTTAAGCCGTTCCAAGAGCTTCAGAAACTATGTATATATCGAATATTTTGTCTGCATTGTTTATCGACCACGCTTCAATCAAACCAATATTCTGTTGTCAATTTGAAACTTTATTTAATTGACATAATAATTACTGTAGTAGAATGATGCAAGATACCAGACGCATAGAGAAACAGCTTAATGATACCAATGTTCAAGAAAGGAGATAAAGACGACCCCAACAATTTTAGAGGTGTAAATCTACTGAACATCGTACTTAAGCTTACCACAAAAGTCCTTCAACTATCAACATCTTATCCTCTCAACAAAATCAATAAACTAACAACTTTATCAGATGAACAATAAGGATGCAGATCCGGAATATCCTGCGTAGACGCCGTATTTGTACCAAGACAAATCACAGAAAAGGCCATCAAGTACAATAAACCAGCATATCTATGCTTTACAGACCTGACAAAGGCTTTCGATCGCATCCAAATCGAAGACGTCTTACACCTACTGTATAAAAGAAACATACCAATCAATATTATACAAACCATCGAAAGCATCTACTTCCATAATCGAATACAGGCAAAGATAAATGGAAAACTAACACAGTGTATATCAGTACAAAGCGGAGTCAGACAGGGTAACTCGTTAAGCCCACTTCTCTTTAATAATAGACGAAATAATACAAGCACCACGTAAAGGTCATGGTTACAAAATGGGGAACAAAGAAATCCAAATATTATGTTATGCAGACGACGCCGCATTAATCGCCGAGACAGGAAACGAGCTCCAAACATTAACACACATCTTCAATACAACATTGTTCTAAAGCTATTTTCTTGTGGCATGTTAAAGTAATTACTATTTAAATGGGAATAAGCCACAATTAAAGGTTAAAGTACGTTTATTGACGTTTCAATTTCCACTTCGGAAATCGTTCTCAAAATACAATACGTTTTGTAGTGAGTCAGCACTAGAAGAAGAACGAAGAACGAAAGCAGCTCAGGTACGAAAAATCGCGACTTGTGATAAAACATGGAAATATTGTTATGAAATATGAGAACGAAACGAAAAAGGAATCAACGATATGGCTGTATAGACGAACCAAACCAATAAAAGTAGTTGTTCAAACAATAGTTGAAAACGCGCACGCAGCGTTGAGAACAGAAGTGATTGATGAACTCCGAAAAAACAACCGGAATCTTCGCATCCTCTTGTATCAGGACAACGTCAGTTCTCATACAGCTCATACAGAGTATTTAAAGGCGAAAAATATCGGTTTGGTGGGTCATGCTGAATACAGTCCAGACTTGGCACCGTGTGATTTCTTTGCGTTCGCCAGAATAAAAAAAACTACGCGGTAAACATTTCAAGACGCCAGATGGGGCGGTCGAAGCATACAAAAATCTCATTTCGGACTCATATTAGAAAACGATTTATTATAATATTATTTATTATCTTCACAATATTTTCATTGGAATATTTAACGTTAATCTAATGTTTTGTAGTCCTTGTAAAAACATTATTTTTGTACAATGATTTTTACTATAAGGTGCCCCCGACTGACCGCTTTGTTAATTACAATTCACAAAATAACAATAAAAATGTAATTAATAACTAACAAATAAAAATAATCGGATATTGGGTAATTACTAGATGTTATAAACAATAATACTTTGTACTATAATGAACGTAGTTATGATTACAAGACAAGTTTAGCACTATTCTGATAACATGCCTGATTAAACATAATAAATCAGCACGATTAGATTGTTGCTATACGGCGCCTCCGCCCTAAAATTGTGAATAGGTAAGTTTCGAACACCTGAACTTAATTATGATTCAACGATTTTTGGTACAAGAGCAATAGTTTCTATTCTTAGTAAATACTGTAATTATTTTAGAAATCTTAAGGTATTCCGCAATTTATTGATCAGGTTTTTTACGCCATAATAGTTTTTTATGAATCATAAAATTCGTGACGTCAATGCGATAATTTGAATAATTTTGGTGACTACATAATTCAAATTACTGTTATGTATATACATTTTGTGTAAAACTTTTGGACGGGGAGACTTAATATCTCCAAAATTGGTATATTGTTTTCGGGATTCGTTTAAACAGAAATATAAAATCGAAATTTAGCGATTCTATGTACCTACCTTAGTCTGGTTGCGTTGTAGGCGTCGGTAGTACCGGAATAAGTCCAGTCTTGTAGGCGGAACAAAAGAATTTTTGTAACTAGACGCTATTATCACTATCCGGTCCAAACCTATAATTTTAATCTAACAAAAGAACAAAAGAATTAAGATCACAAATAACCAGAAAGATAATTTTCTGTGACAAATTTAATAATATATATATATATATATATATATATATATATATATATATATATATATATATATATATATATATATATATATATATATATATATATATATACAGTGCTAGTCAAAAGTCCGTTTCCCCCTCGTATCTTTTGAACGGATATTGTTATAATAGTGAAATTTGGAGGGGGAGGTAATAAACAGACGTATGCTTCTTAACTAATCATTACAGGTCACGTAATAGTGACAGATGACGTCACAGCATCACTGTGACAGGTAATTTTAAATGGGACCTTATGGCAAGTGATACCTCGTTTGAAAGATATCGAAAATACCTATTCAGTCATAATAATTTTGTTTGAGCTTAAGCTCATTTTGATGAATAAATTAAATATTTTTAACAACCAGTTCTTATAGTAAGTGTTCAAAATATGTTCCATCTACATCCTGACAGTAATGACTCATTCAAATGTGTCGAGAGAAATTGTCCTACATTCTTCAACAATTCGTTGTTTCAGAATGTCAATATTGTGGGGTGCTGTAGCGTAAACTTTAGATTTCAAGTCATCATCATCATCCAGCCTCAAGAGTCCACTGCTGAACATAGGCCTCTTCCTCATGTTTCCAACCCCGTCTATCTTGCGCCGCTCTTATCCAGTTTTTATTGAGTTTTCTTAAATCGTCAGTCCATCTTGTAGGTGGTCGACCGACGCTTCTCTTGTCTTCCCTTAGCCTCCATTCCAATAACCTCTTTGTCCATCGCCCATCTGTCATTCTGGCTATGTGTCCTGCCCATCTCCATTTTAGTCTGGCTATCTTCTCGATGATGTCAGTCACTCCGGTTCTTCTCCTGATGTCTTCGTTGGTTATTCTGTCTCGTAGAGTTATTCCTAACATGGACTGCTCCATTCTTCTCTGCGTGACTCTCAGTTTGGTAGCTGCTGCTTTTGTTAAGGTAAGTGTTTCTGCTCCGTACGTCAAGACTGGGAGGACGCACTGATCAAATACCTTTCTCTTTAGGCATGTGGGCAGCTCACTTTTAAAAGTTTCTCTCAGGCCGATTCTTCTCTTCAGTCTGCCACTCATAATTTCATGTCCCAGGTATTTATATCTATCTACGAGTTCTATTTCTTTCCCACCAATACTGATGTTCTGGTTGGGTACCAAATTGGTCATGACTTTTGTTTTCGAGATATTTATATTTAAACCTACATTTTCTGTAGCCACAACGAGTTCCTGTACCATCTCTCTTGCCATACCTAGATCTTAAAAGCATGTTCTAGCACCGTATTAAAAAGTTTAGGTGACATTGGGTCTCCTTGTCTAACCCCCCGTTCTATTTTTATGCGATTACTGTTAGTATGTAATCTGACAGTGGTTGTTGCCTGCAGGTATATTTTATTTCAAGATTTCAAGTATCCCCACAAAAAAAATCTAATGGTGTGAGCTCCGGTGACCGAGCTGGCCATTCTATCGTACCTCGTCGTCCAATCCATCTACCACGATATTCCTCATCTAGGTAACGTCTCACTGCACCATAATGGTGTGCAGGAGCACCATCTTGTTGAAACGTTATTTCCAAGTTGCCGAATTCATCTGGATTATCCTCCAGAATTTCAAGTCTGGTTCAATTGCACTTTGTAACATCTCCAGATACACTTCACCGATTAAGTTAGTATTTGGAAAAGAGGTCCAACTATGTGGTTTCCCAAAATATCTGCCCACACATTTATTTTTTTTGGAAATTGAGTATGTGTTGAGGTTTTAATATTTATTACTTAAATGCGGAACTACAATTTTAGTATTTATTTAATTTATTTATGAGCTTAAACTCATAACTAGTTTGTTATATCCTGACTGTGAATGTTTAAGAAGAAAGAGAAAGGCCGAGAAACAAGAAAGAGAAACAGTTTTCGTGCTTAGTGCCCTAAGAGAACATTTTGTCACAATTCTTCTTCTTCTTTAAGTAACATCTCCGCGACGAAGGTTGGCAATTATCATGGCTATTCTGACCTTCTCAGAAGCAGCTGCTCTGAACAATTGCCTTGAGCTGCAACCAAACCACTCTTTTAGGTTCTTCAACCAGGAAACGCGTCTTCTTCCTACGCTTCTCCTACCCTCTACTTTTCCTTGAATTATGCGTCTTAAGATGTTGTATCTTTTGCCTCTCATCACATGTCCGACATATTGCAATTTCCTTTCGTTTATTGTATTTTCCATTTCCCTCTTTATGTCTATTGTCCTTAACAATTTTGTATTCGTGACTCGATCTACCATGGAATCCTTAACAATCTTCTAAATATCCACATTTCAAACACGTTAAGTCGATTTATTGTATTCCGGCTTAATGTCCATGATTCAGCTCCATAGTAGAGTACACAATTTGTCACAATTAGACATTTATAACTACAATTTCAGATGTTCATAATATTCAAATTAGTAGGAACACTGTACAAAGGCATCTCACTGAACGAGATTTGCATGTAAGGATACCAGCCAGATCACTAGCTTTAAACGTAAATGATCGTAGAAGTAGATTGCAATTTGCCAGAGAGCATATTAACTGGAATGTTGATGACTGGGAGCACGAATTGTTCACAGATGAATTCACAAGGTATTGCTTATATAGCTCAGATACGCGTGTAAAAGTTATTCGACAGCCAAGAGATCTCTTACAACGCAAATGGACCTTGTTGCTTTACGAACAGGTTCCTGAACAAATAAAAGTTATAATACAGACATTTTGTCTAACCCTTTGCTCCTTACGTAGGAAATCATTTTCTTTTAATGCATGATCATGCACGACCAAGAAGCTTTGGTAAACGAGACAGTCGGCATAAAAATGAACGGAAGTTTAATTAACAACATTAGGGATGCCGACGATACAGTCATAATAGCCGACAACTTGGAAGACTTAGAAAGAATAATGAACAAAATATTAAGATATAGGTAGTGGAGAATACGGACTCTCAAACCATCAATTGGCCACCCTGCAGCCCGGATCTAAATCTCATAGAAAATTTGTGGGATATTATTGATCGTCGAGGAGACGACAACCACCATTAAAGACATATAAGTTATGGTGAGAGAAGCTTCGGATACGATTGATCACAACCAAATACGACGCTTTATTTTAGATGAAGAAGTAATTAGGAATAGGGGCGGAAAAACTAGTTATTTTTGTATTTCTTAGTAATACTAAGTGTTTTTGAGAGAGGGAACTTGTTAAAGATTATTCAGGTTATGTTTTTTTAGGGTTTAGTTATTTTAAATGTCACTAAATTTTGTAAGTAGTGTTGGCTTTTATTTGCTTTAAATGTCTAGCAAAACTTGTTACGTTTAAAGTTTTGTATAATCTTTGATGATAGAGAGATCGAGATGATTTTTTTTACGAAAATATTAAGAAAAGATATCGTAGCGTTTATATGAATAGACCTATAATATGGAAAGAAATTATCAAAATCGAATTAACGGTCCAGAAGGAAAATAGCTTCAAACTTTGGTATATTTAAGGTGATACCTTAATTTCGGAGAGAAGTGTATATATATTAACAGATTTGTTTTTCGTATCTTATAACCAATAAAATGTTTCATCCGTTTTATCCGTTTGATCAAACCCTTTCCTATAAATATTTCATGCTTTAACACTAACCCCGAAATATGAAATAAAATCATCCTAAAAAAGAAATAATAGGTTGTGCGGCCCTATTGGCAATAGCTCGAGATCAGAAACCGGCCACTGACGGCTCAGAAATTGTTATTCCGCACAAATGATACATCTATACAACTCTCCTCATATCATCCCGATCAATATCTAGAGATGATATTGTATTGCAGTCATGTTTTAACGGTTATGGGTTGCGATGTAATATAGGGTCTTCTCGTGAGGCTGCTTCTGCCAGCTATGATGCTCTCTTAGCACCAGAGGTGGCCCCCGGAGGGGCACCTTTTTTATAGGGCAGTCAGTTTCGCGATGCGTCAAAGAAGTGTGCATTTTATCACGTTTTATATATTATTTAAAAATATATAAGGTTTAAAGTTTAAACTGTGAATTCTAAACTTGCTCAAAGATGTCGTGATATATCTGTATACATGTACTGTTATTTTATTGACTTCCAAAAGGCATTTGATCGTGTTAAGATTGATCTAAGTTCTAATATACATTGGCTTTTATGGCAGAGATGTTCGCATAATTGCAAATTTGTTTTAGTAGACTGTCTGGAATCGCAGGCTCTTAATATTAAAAGAGGAGCATGGCAGGGATGCCTCTTGTCGCCCCTGTTTTTCCAATATTTACTCCGAAAGAATTTTCAGAAACGCACTTTCTGAAAAACAAGAAGGAACAATTGTGAATGGTGAAGTCATCAATAATTTGCGATTTAAGGATGACACAGTACTCCTAGCATCTACTCAAGAATATCTGCAAACATTACTTGACAGTATCGTTGAGAGCTGTAAGTAAGCAGGTCATGATCTGAACATACGGAAAACCAAAATACTCGTAATAAGTAAGCAATACAAAACCGTCTATATATGCAAATAGCACCAAACTTGAGCATGTTGATCAAATTGTTTACCTTGGATATCAGTGTAACTGTAACGCAGAGAGTCACTGTTAAATTAGATGCAGAATTGAGCAGGCCAGAGCCGCTTTTAGAAGAACGTTCAAGGTATTATGTAACAGAGACCTAAAATTGGCATTGCGGATCCGCCTACTTGGCTGCGGAAGTGTTCTCGATCTTACTTTATGGTGTCAAGTCATGGACTGTGAATAAAAGTGATCTAAATCGCCTTGAGGCCTTCGAAATGTAGTGCTATAGAAGAATTTTAATAGTTTTTTGGTGGAAAAGATTCGGAACTCCACAATATTAGAACTCCTCAGCAAGACTACTGAGATTATAAAAACCATCAAGAATAGAAAGCTGGAGTACTTCGAACATGTAGTGAGAGGTCCCAAATATTGCTACAAAATATTATGAAAGGAAAAATAGCAGGCAAACGCAGTCCAAGACGAAGAAAGACTTTATGGATGAAGAATTTGCGAGATTGCTATAGTATTGATACAAGCATGCTATTTAGGGTGGCAGTGAATAAAATTAAGATAGCTAGAATGGTAACCAACGTTCTAAAAGGACATGGTACATGAAGAAGAATAGCATTATTTAATAAACAGTTGTCGGTAATTACAGTGTTGTTGCTACTAGAAATACGTCGAAAAACTGGGCGTAAAAGTACGAAAATTAAACAGAATCCGTTAGCAGAAAATAAGAATTAGCTGGCAACATCGCTCTAAATGGTAGAAGTAAAATAACCACGCCAGATTCTTGGTGGCTCAAGATAGCGCGGTTCAACTAAAATTTGTTATATAATAATTCCTTGCGATACCTCATATCACATGTTAATAATGTTATGCCTCTATAATTTTCCCAAAATCCCCCTTTTGTCCCCCTTGTATTTAAGATTATGATTCCTAGTTTCCCATCCTCTATGACGCCCTTGAGGTGTCCATGTGCGGCAAATTAATTTGTGCATACTTTTTCGTATGTCATATCCTTTGACCGCTTATAACTTATTAATGATTCCCATATAAAATATTATTGTGACGCCACTGCTTATCCCTTTGGTTAGTTGCCAACAGAACGCTTTTCTATTCTATCTGTAGATATTTTCGAGGAAATTTACAGGGAAAATTCGGATCGTGAGATAAATATTTCCCCGATCCTGATATTACTTGGCTATCGAACGGATGTGATGTAGTTAATTTGGTATTGTTAAGATTCACGTAGATGTGTATTGTTTCTCGTCCTTTATTTATTATAAAAAAATCTGATTGATTTTCAGACAACAATCAAAATAATGATGTTGAGATATATATTCTTCTTAATCTTGGGATTAGATGGGTCTTTGCGTGTCTGGTTATGTCGTAATAGCCAGACCTCTGTTATGCTCTTGGTAAGGTATTCGTTTCCCAATGATGCACTGTAAGCTTTATCATTCTTTACATCGTCAATTATAGTTATTGGTATTTATTTCCATGTCTAAATTGTTCCAGATACTGTAGTTTGATCGTTTTAATTTTCAATACTATTTTTTTTTATTCTTCGTCCTTTCAAGTACTTCCTTCTTCTTCTATTTTTTATTTAGACAGGACCCTGTCTACTTTTCAATGTGCCTCCAGTAAATTGTCGTTCCATCGTTTTCGTGATCTTCCGACTGGGGAACCGTCTCTTGCCGTCTTTACTATTTGTTGCAATTATACTAATATGATCGTTCCATTCTACTTTTCTATTTCTTACCAGTATGTACTTCTAGCTCTGTCCAATAGTATTTTACTATCAATGTTTATAACAGCTTTTATCTCTGCTGTTTCTAACATCCTTTTTGTCCTCCCTGTGTCTGGTCGTGTTTCTGCCTCGTATGTCAATATTGGAGGTCTGATACCGCGTGGTCTAATGACTGTTTTGTAAATTCTTCATTTCATTTCTTTCTCGAAATTTTTATTTCTCCATATTGTTTCATTCAGGCAACTGGCAGCTCTGTTTGCTCTATTCGCTTGATCTTCCACTTTTGTTTGGAGCTTTCCGTAGCTAGATAATGTGATGCCTAGATATTTAAACTCCATCACTTGTTTTATTATCTGACCTTCCATCTTCAATTTACATCTTAGTAAATTTGCTGTGGTAATGAAGCATTTTGTCTTTTTTGTGGAAATTAACATGTTAAATTTTCTGACGGTTATATTAAGTTGGTGCAGCATACATTGTAAATCATCTTCATTTTGAGAGAGTAGTATTGCGTCGTCTGCATAGCAGACTATTGTTATGTTATTATTAATATAATTTATTGTTTTTATTTATTATAAAAGGTTCTATTTATAACACTTGCAAATGTATTAAAGTCTTTATTATTAATTTATTTTACACCAGTAATTATATAATTTATCTACATTTACTATAATACGTGCGTTACATTTTAAAACGCGACGCGATGTTCAAAAACTAACTGTTACTGTTTACAACAAACAAATTCCTCTTTAAATATAAAATCCCGCTATTTGAGAATTGCGGCGATCCCATCGAAGAGCCCAGAAGCTCAGACTGGTTTTATTCGGCCTACTTCTGGAAATTTCAAGTCGCGGGTGACTCATCACAATTCAGGTAGACAGGTCTCTCAACTGAGCGCCGAAATAACTAGAATAGAAAAGATATTAGTAATAAATACGTTGTTTACAGTTTTGAGTCATATGACACGTCATTATTTATCGTAACACTATTTTAAGTTGTTTTTCTCCCATTTATTATCCTTTTTAGTTACTAGTTCCCAATTTAGAGGACTCGGGGCCCTGTGTCAGATATTTGACCCGGTTAAATGCCTTCTTAAGGTCCACATAACATAGATATGCGGGTTTTTTATATTCTAGTGAAATCTCCTGCCCTTGGCTCAATATAAATATAGAGTCGGTGCAGGATCTTCCCGACCTAAAACCTTGTTGTTCTTCTGCTAGTGTTATAATTTCATTCTGTTTATTTGTTATCACTTTGCTTGTTAATTTAAGTGTTGTGTTTAGTAAATTAATTCTTCTGTAATTTTCCGGGTCCGATTTGTCTCCCTTTTTGAAGAGAGGTATTAGGATGCTGGATCTCCATTCTTGAGGAATTTTATTTTGTTCTATTATTTTTGGATTAGTTTTAGTAGTTGTTTGGTCAGATTTTGGTACCTTTAGGTCCTAAGTACTTCCGAGATAAGCATTTTACCCTTCCAAGTTATTATTGAGGTACAAATATCTTAGCAGTTAAATCAGTGAAGATGTGTAATAATAAATAATCATAAAGAAATAATTAAAATTTTACGACGAATGAGCAGAGAAATATATCTCATTGATCGCATATGTTTATGTTGTATAGGGTGACAATTGACATTAGGACAATTTTGAACTAAATGGTACACAAGAAATTTGCATCAACATCAAAATGAAGCTTATATTATACCATATACTACATTTACATCTAATTAAGTATGGAAAATAATGTCATCAAGATGGTGACCATCACGTTGGATGCAGTTTTCGATTCTCTTTATGAATCCTCCATAACACGCTCTAACGTAGTTCGATCAATAGTCAGGATTTCCTGGCGAATTGCGTTCTTCAACTCGATCAAATTACGAGGCTTGCTCTCATATACACGACTTTTTAAATACCCCCATAGAAAAAAATCACAAATTGCCAGGTCTGGAGACCTTGGAGGCCACGGCAAATCTCCGAAACGTGAAATGAGTTGTCCTGGGAACAGGTTGCGGAGAATATTCATTGAAACATGGCAGTATGTGCCGTGGCACCATTCTGCTGAAACCACACATTCCTTAGGTTTATTCCTTTTCGGCTTAGTTCTGGAACCAAAAAAATTTGGATGATGTCAATGTAGCGAATAGAATTAACAGTGACGGTATGGCCAGTCTCTTCGAAAAAATATGGTCCAATAATGCCAGTCGGACCAATGCACACCATACTGTAACTTTTTGAGAATGTAAAGGACGCTCATGGAGATTTCGTGGGTTTTCAGGAGACCAGTACCTGTAATTCTGATTATTAACAGTTCCGTCTAAATGGAAATGAGCTTCGTCGCTCATTAGAAGATGCTGACCTAAGTTATCCTCCAAAAGAACTTGTATTCTCGTAGCGAAATCCTCACGTTGTTCAACATCTCTTTCCATTAATTTCTGGACAATCTGCAATTTGTAGGGGTGAAATTTTAGGTCCTCATGCAACATTTTTCTAAACGATCCCCGATTAATGTTTAGCTTAATTGCCACGCCTACCAATATTAAAGTGAGTACTAAAAAGCCGCTGCGTAGTGATCACTGACTCTTGATTTCGGATAAACGTATCGTATGCAAACGTGCGATATTCTACCGTACACTGCTCCATGTTTACTGAAATGGCACACTACTACAGAGGTAGTAACGCCGCGCTTGTCCCACTCTCATTCCCATAAGCTTATATTAGTCATTTGAAGAATGTTAATTCGTACAAACTATTAAACCTGATTATAAAAAGAATAAAACTTAAGAGCAGGCGTATTCTGGAAGATTCTAATCGATATAACAAATATAGATGTCGACGGAATGAGCAGAGAGGTGACCAAAGTCATGGACTCTCTATTCCAAATAGGTCTAAATGACTGCAATCAGGGTCCTACAGGTACACCTTTAGTACAGTAAGACAAATCCCGCAGAATATATTATTACTATGGGAGGGTTCTGGTATTCAGAACCAAATAAAATATCCATTGGATGTTATCGGAAAGCTTATATGTATATAGCAGATCTGCTCAAGCCCCAAAGATTTGTGTACAGTTGCAATACGACTGGTATAGAACTACGGCTTATGGAGAAGAAAAAAATTATTGAAAGAATCTTGTAGTAAAAAAATTTACAAATACTTTACTAAATACTGGAAAGTCCCAAACCAAGTACAATTAATATCGATAATTGCCAAATTATCGTAAACAACACTTAACGAAGAAGAAGAAAATTCACGAACTTACCTAATTATTGACAAATGGTAATTATATGTTTATGAACATTTTTTTTTTAAATTGATATCAGAGATGTATTGTTTATAGAATTTTAATTGTATTTAAATGGCTAGTAATAACAAAACCTTGAATAGACGTTTGGAGATAATGTTCACGTCGGTGGTAATGCAAGTGGTAACAATTTTAGATATATTTTGTGTCTCTTAAATTTGAAATTCAATTCATTAACACTTAAATGCGTAAAATTCGGTCCCTAATTTAGATTTTATTGTTAATATTTAAAAATTATTGATTTAGACGATTTTAGGTTTGAAAGTTTTCTCCGTTTTAGATTATCCCTTAAATGCCCTGTTGGGTTTAGATTGGCCACGCTACAACCTGAAAATCGACTTGTGCAATATAGTTCTGGATAATCTGGCAATCTGCATCTTTGTAGTAAAGTAAAGTGTTCTTCAATATAATCGATGTAAGGTCCTTCCAGAAGTTCCGCAATATACAGAACGGCTCCTATACTACCTATCGCAACCACCGTAGGCCTGGTGATGAGTGAGAAGTTTCTTAAAATACAAATTTAAAAAAGAAACACGTTTAAGCTCTTTTCGCTCGTTCTGTAACATATACAGGAGTTATTTGTCAGGAATTCGTATATAAAATTCGTAGGCAAGGTCATTCAAAGTCAAACCTCATTTGACTGCATGTAGTATACAGTACAAGCACAAATACCACATCTGGCTTTCTTATAAAAGCGACATCTTTTCCTTAAAACAATACTTTAAACTCTTCATCCTGCTTTTTTTCTTCTGTAATTAAAAGAAAAATTAAAAAATATGCAATAATACGAGATATTATAGCTATATTGTTACCTGCAACTTTTCTAACATAGTGTATTCTACCAGGGAACCGTATGAGCTCAAATTTTCCTTCTGTTATTGGAATATTCGAATCTTAATCCAGCATAAAATGTTCTTCGTCCATTTCCATGTCTGAGGAATCCTCTTTATATTCTACTTTCTCTTCACATTGACTTGTATCACTTTCTTCTGAAATATTTCTGCTTTTCGATGGTACCTTCACGTTTTTTCCCTTTTTCAACGATTTTAATTCGTTCATTTTTCTTTTTCTTCGTTCAATTCATTCTGGTGTTTTTAGTTTATTTATAACAGAAACTTCATACGCCAGTTTTCGAAGTTTACGACAAAGTCGTTAGCCCTTACGCCATTTTGCTACAGGTTTCCAAATACTCTTTAAAATTTAGTTCTTATTCCTCGTTAAACACCAATCTGCAGCCATAATTAGGGGTCATGGAGATTTCCCCTTCAGTCAAGCTTTTTTTAGCAACATATTTTTGCAACGTTTGAAATTTTATAGCACATAATTCGGAGGCTGTTTGCAAAGACATGTTCTCATTAATAACTAAATTTACCGCCCTACTCATTGATTCTTTTGAAAATGTAACAATTTTTTGTGGTTTCTCTTTTCTTACCATCTGAACTGAATACCGAATTATAGTAACGTTCATAACATAAATGTAACAAGTTTTCGTGGTTTCTGTTTTTTTACCATCTGAAATGAATACCGAATTATAGTAACGTTCATTATCAAACAAAACAAATAAATTATCTTCATTATCAAACAAAAACTTTCAGCTTTGCTTTATTTATAAAAATTATTACCAACATTTAAGATACCAACTACAAACTGGTACAGACTGAGACAGTCTCACTGTGTACCCAATGTGGTGTCTCACTGTGTACTATTTTACTCGATATAAATTAACCCAAGGCGTTACTCTAAGAAGTGATTTTCTATGGTTGAAATTTTGTGAGGTTAGAGCCAACAACAATAATAATAATATTTCGAAGTGAAATTATCGAATTAAACTACCTGCTGTTAATTACTACTTCAATAATTCCTTCTAAAAAGTAACTACTTACCTTCGTAAAACAGTTTTTTTTTTGATATTCTTTTACAAAACTCGGGAAAATGCGAAGTCACTACAGCGGCACGTGGCACTAAACGAAACCCATCCACAAATAAAATATCAACTTGATTGAGCGCCAAATTTGAAAATGAGAACCGATGTCTTACTGTATACCGCGTCCCACTGTGGACTACCCTCCCCTATATAATTAAAAATAATTATAATATATATATATATATATAATTAAAAAGGGCCCGAAAGGTTCTTTTGTAAATTGTCCAATTTTATTTAATACTCGATTTCAGAAACTTTACAGAAAGACAATAGATTTGTAATTTTTAATATGCAGTTTGTTTTTACATTTTGCTATCTGTTATCAGATAAATTAAAATAAGTATTCGATACATAATTTTACGTGTCTAAGCAATAACTATAATTATATATTGATTATTGTGCTCGAGGAAGTAGAGATAGGAAGTAGCATCCCGAATCTCCCCCGCCGCTGCAATTCGAATAATTCCCATTTCACTCCATTCGGAAAATGTCTGTAGTGCGTAAACAATCTTAACGAGCAGCTTCTGCAATTGATCGACGAATTGCTAGGGACAAGAGTTCCCCTCGCCTCCCTCGGAGCCTCGGGGGGTCGAGAACGCAAGGGATGATAGGAAGGAAGTAGGCCTCGGAATAGAAGATAGGAAGGTTCAAACATCGAGATTGCTCTGTATAAATCCCCCCTCGGCACTCCATCCCCCCCGTGACATTGGTCTATTGATTTATACCTCTTGTCCGCCTTGGCGAGTTTCTCCTTTTGTCCAGAAAGTGGAAGGAACTGGACTGGAGGGCGGGCGGGATTAGGACAGGTGGTTAACGCGAGAAAACGGCCATTTGTGTAATGGTATATAGCGTCGTTTGGTCATTTTACCGCAAATCACTCAATTACGACTTACTGGCACATAACGAAAACAGCATGTTTATCACAGATACGCGAAAATAGAAATATATTAATAAAACCACTTCGAAATAGTACACAAAATGTTTAGATTGAGAAGAATCATACATTTAAATTATTTTAAGGAAAATTTAAATGAAAAAAATATGGTAATTTACTTTTTATTTTATTTGTTGATTTCTTTTATGCTTTTGCGTTATATCTGCGTTAGACTTAAAAGTTAAAGTAGTTAAAACGTACGAAGTATATGCTCTGTCCGTTGGTTCTTTGCACAAATGGCATCCTTCAGTCTGTACGAACTAAAACAAAACTCAAAAGTAGGTCGTCTCTATAATAATTAGGAAATGGCTATTATTCCGGTAAAAGTGTTTATATAAAAATATTTTTTTATATAACATAATTTATTCCATTTCGATAACTTACAGTTGTTTTAAGCATTGCGGAGAACTGAGATATCATTTCACTTAATATTTCCTTAAAATTGAGCAACATTGTTCTGAGATTTTATATTTCAAATTATTATACAATTTCAAAAATATAAATATTAAACCCTCGATTTATTGTTTCTCGCAGTGAATTATTTTGCATGTGTTAGTAGTGAATAATTGTTAAATTACAGGGAGACAGACATTACCGCGTCGTTGAAGAACAAAAACCGCCTAAGTGCCAAAAAGGTAATTTTTTAGGAGGCAGTAAAAACTAATTAATTAGAAAAGTTATCAATAAAATAACACAATTTTGACTTAAATGAATAAGTTCTCGATTCTTTAAAAGGGTATATCATTATTTTAGCGAAATTACATAATTGCAGTTTGTTTTGTTACTTAGGAGGTATTTTGTATTAGAATTTATAGAAAAGTCAGATAGACGGTTTTGTGTCCTAGATAATAAATAACCAACTTACAAAATTAAGGAGGTATTTATTTGTTAAACAGAAAATAACATTGATAATGAAAATAGTTATTTATTATACAAGACGATAAAATTGTACTTTATCTTCGAAAGCGTTTTTTAGCGTCGAGACGTCAGTCGAGACGCTAATTATGCTCGAGAAGATAATGCAATTTTATCATCGTGTGCAATACAACATTTTTTTCTATAGCAAGACTTCAAGTTCAGGTGAAAAATAGAATTTCAAAAAAAATTGTAATTTTTAGCACAAAAATCGCAATTGTGTTGCTCCGTTGCTAGGGATATGAATTACTCTGTCAACAAATGTCAAACAAATGTTACGTTTTGGTTTTTGTTGCGTTTTGTGTACAAAGTGAATAAATACAAAATGGACGGAAAAGAATTGACACAAGAAAAGAAAAACCTGCCATCAGATGTAGAAAATGCAGCGTTGGAAGCAGAAAGTTTATTGTTGCCACAAAAATGTAGGATGATGTATGAGAAAGAATACCAGTCTTTTAAAAAGTGGAAAAGCATTAAGAATATCAATGGCGTGAGTGAAAAAATACTTCTGGCGTATTTTCCTGAAAAGTCGAAGAAAGCGATGCCATTGTCATTATGGTCGTATTATTCGATGCTGAAGCGTACGTTGTTGGTGAATGAAAATTGTGACATTTCTAAATTCAGCAAGTTAACCACCTTACTAAAAAACCTGAGTGGAGGATACAAAGCTAAAAAGTCCAAAATCCTGGATTCAGATGACATTATTACATTTCTGACAGAAGCTCCTGATGACGTCTATTTGTTGATGAAGGTTATTGCTATTTTTGGTGTGGATGGAGCGACTAGGTCCGATGAATTGTACAAGTTAGAAGTGTTTAACGTGGACAACAGAAAATTGGTGATAATCGTTTCATTATCTGATACTAAAACCAAGCAGGAAAGGTTGTTTTGTATTACTGACAAGAAAAGTGGACTGAGTTTCTTGGAAATTGTGAGAAAGTATATTGCCTTGCGTCCCAAAAACGTACCTCACAGTAAGTTTTTTGTATATTACCGACAGCAAAAGTGCACTACTCAACCTGTGGGTATTAACACTATATATAATATCCCCAAGAAGATTGCAGATTTTTTGAAACTTGCAAATTCAGAAATGTACACGGGGCATTGTTTCCGTCGTTCTTCAGCTACTATGTTCGCAAATTCTGGAGCTGATCTAGTAAAAGTTAAACGTTTAGGTGGATGGAAATCGCCATCTGTTGCAGAATCTTACATTGAAGAGTCAATAAGCAATAAGATTGCTGTATCCAAGTGTATACTTGGCGGACCAGAAAATCAATCCAGTACCTCGAATCAAGTGTTTAAGCAAACGAGTACAAGTTGTGATGCTCCAAAAATAGATATTTCTAATAATGTTAATTGTAAAATTTCAGTTGTTTTTAATCCTTAATGTGTTTGAATTTGTAAATTTTATTGAATAAAAAAAAGTTAAAACATTTTATCTACTTTTGCTGTTAAAGTGTCACTTTATCTACCCTTGCGGTTAAGTGATACTTTATCTACTCAAAACAGTTGTTATAGCAACACTTTAACAGCTATGGAAAAAAGATTTTTTAACTATCCTTTTGATCATATGGCAGCTGATCGTAATACGAATGACAATATGCGTCAAAACAAGTTTTAATTCTCGAAGGTTGTTCCATTTCAAATAGGTCAACTTTCGCTTCTCTTGGTTTAAAGGGGGAGCATTCGCAAGAGAATTATCATTAATGATTTTTTTGGTCTTCTTGGTAAAGCAGAATAGTCAAAATAGTCATCAAAATTCGTTTTTATAGTTATTTCTCCGTTAATATATTTTATGGCCCTAATATCCACTACGGTTGGATTACTAGCTGATCTACCTGGTCTTATGGAGTCATAAATTAAAAAAAATTTCTAAGATAGTCTTTAAAAAACTTATAGTCCAGATAATAACTTCTATGTGGTAATGGTTTACGTCTGGCCTCTTTTGTAATATCAGAATACTGAGCGGGAAGAGAAATATCTCAATTTTTTAATTTTGCTTCAATCGCGATATGAACGGAATCACATTTCATCTGCGTATGTCCCTTGGTCAAAAATTTTTGCTCGATAGTAATATTCCATTCTTTACCGAAGTATAGCAGTGCGTTAGATAAAACTGTTTTTCTGTTTTGATAGTTACAGCCATCTGATCAAAGGATAATTGGTAACAGTTTTTCTTGCAAAGCGTTTTCCAAATTATGTATAATGCATGAAGCAAATGAAGAGGATACCAATTCTATGGCTCTTTAGTCGAACCAGTAACAAACCGCGTCATAAGTGTGTAGGTTATACATAGTAAAGTTATCTAAATTTAACTTTTTTATAGTAAAATGCGCTGGCTTGAGTCATCGGAGCTAATTTAGTGGCTAGAAGAACTTGCGTTAACACATGTGCTTCACTTTTAAAGCTCTTTCTTTGTCTTGTCCTTTTTCAATTCGTCCTTTCTTTATTTTGTATATGTATATTATACTCAGCTTCAGAAATGTTTCCACTTTTATGAACCCAACATAAATCGTACTGATCTTTCCTCGGGTTAAACAGTGACAAATTCTCTTTTTTAAAGATCGATTCAAAAGTAAATCTACTGACTTTTTTCAAATTTTCTTGTGGCAATCTTTCAAGATAAAGACTGTACAGTTACGAAAGTGATGTTACGATAGGCTCTAAGTACTTCCTTGTTGTTGTTTGTTTGCAATAATGGGTCGGCATCTTTGCTAGAGAATTGAAAAAACTTTTAACGAAATCTTTGTCCTTTGTGTGCCGCTTTGCAGCAGTCTCTGTAGATTTTGAGTAAGTAACATTAGAAGCACGAGTAATACCATCACTATTTTCTTTAAAGTCAAGCCAGTAGCGTACAGTCCATTTTTTAATTCCAAATGTACTTACGTTTTACAACAAACTTATCTTCTAGTCCCATTAATAATTAGGAAATATTGAAGCGATGAGTGGCGTCTAGCTTGGCTTGGCTTGGCTTCTTCGTCGTTGATAGTGTGTTTTTCTGTACTTAACTGTAAACTGTATTTACAATAAATGTTTTTCGTTGGTTCCATGTCATGGTTTTCCAAAACGAACTAAAAAGTTTTTGCCTCTTCTGCTCGGTAATTTTATTACAGGCTCTAACCTTCGATTTTCGGCACATATCAGAAGAACAAGGTGATCCCATTTTTCGTTGACCTCTCTCAACATCTTGACATATTTTTCCCTCTGTGATTATTTGATACCCTAAATACGTTTCCCCTTCCATCCTCAAATTTTTGTTTTTAGGTTTTTTCCATTCCTTTTTGTTGACAAGTTTTCTTTTGTTTAGTGCATGTGCATTTCCATCAAAAAGTATCCCTTCCGCATCTTCAGAAGATGAACTAGCTGGTTCTATATAAGTACCATCCATTTCAGGGTAATTAGTTGTATTTGTAGGAGTCTCCTCTAATTCAATGTCTTCAGGTTCAATTTCAGCTACAATTTCTTTGTTGGATATACTACAGTCCAAATGAACAGAAGATAAATTAGCTAGATATTTTCTTTTTCAAATATACTACAAACCAAATGAACCGTTTTCAATTCAGCAAATGATCCTTAATATTGGAACTTTTATGACCTTTATTCATATTCGATTGATATTCGTCAAATGCAGTCATTAGTTCGGCATTCGAGAAAAGGCCATCGTAATTTTATTAAATTGCTGACTATCTTCTAGTTCCCAGTCCATATTATCTAAAATAAAAACAAACATAAAATATTTGTTTATTTTTAATTAACTCACATAAAATAAGTTTATGCATTGTGAGATATATAGAGGAACATAATTCTAAATACTATGCTAAGAACTAATATAATATAAATATAAAAACAAAAATTTAAGCTACTATAATTTGTCTTTATTGGATTATTAATTTTACTTAAATAAATACCGCTTATCTACTTGAATTTTGATACGTATGTAATGTCACTTACAGAGAACAATACCGCCTAACTTCATGGTTAAGTTTCAGTACAATTTTTACAAATAAATTTTGTTATTATGGGGATATTTTAATAAAATGTTGTTAATTAACTATCTAAGAACTAAGTTAAATATATTTGACTAATTAAACTTACCTTTTTCGCTTGTACTTTGGCACAAAACAAGAAGCGATACAACCTAACCTTAATATAACACCTGTTTGACAGGAGAACGGCGGTATTTTTAACAGAATGTACATAGGCGGTATTAAAATAGCGTCACTGGAGGGCGTGTCGTTTGTCAAAATTAGACAGTTTTTAAGACAAATGACCCAGAAGAGATGTATCTATGTAAAGGAACCATAAAGTACATTTGGAGAAAAAAGTCACTTAGGCGGTTTTGGTTCTTCGGCGGCGACCGGTTATTCCTCTCTTCGCATATGCGGATGAGATTAATGCATGTTTAACAATCGTTTTTATGGCGAAATGTAGAAATTTGCAAAATATTGGAAACGGTAAAATAAAACTGCATCCAAATACACAACGCATCAAACTTCTAGATAATTTCTGCATTTTTGTTGAGACCAAACATTAATTAATTGTGTCTTTCCGGCTATACTGAATAATAACTTGAATCGTAATTGGCTCAGTGAGCACGCAATTTTGGCGGCAAAAAATGTTGATGTTAACGAAATTAACTTCCAGATTCAACAGCTGTTACTAGGTAATCTGGTATATTTTAAATAAATCGACAGTATTGGTAATGAAGACGAAGTCGTAAATTATCCAAAAGAATTTTGAAATTCTCCGGATATTCCGGGGATGCCATCAAGGATTTCATGATATTTACTTAACTCTCTTAACTAAATCAAACATAATATAAGTCGTATAATAACCAAGCCACAGCAAAGCGTAGCCGGATCACCTAGTACATTTATATAAAGCATTGATTAGACGATATCTTCTTCTTTACCGCATAGTTCACATTGAAGTAATTGGTACTTACTTTGTTGTTATATATCGTACAATATATTTTGTACTACCTACCACTTTAGATCATTCAGATCGATCCATCGTCTTTGTGTGTTTGAACACGTAATTTTACTTGAAAAGCGTCTAAAGAAATGTTTAAATCCTGAAATGAATAAATCGATCATCGTACTTTGTCAGTTCGTTGTACGTGTTTGATTAATTCTCTTCTTTATGCACAATCATCTTAATTTTATGATTTCGGGTTGTGTGAGTAGAAAAGGAACGTAATTAAATTAAAATTATCGCGTCAATAATGTCATACATGTGCAAAAAACCAGCGTATATTTTTCTTTACGATATTACAATAATTATCTTTGTATTCTCTTCCTAAATCTTACCTTTTAAACTTGTACAATTTCAACAAAAACTGCAGCGAACTATTTGGCATTCCAGATGCCAGTGTAGCCGATTCTCAGATCTCGATCAAACATCGGGAGCACCAGTTCGCAGAACCAAACTACTATCAAGTTGGATCCAGTATTAAGTACGAATGTCCGTTGTGCGAGGGTATTTTAATGAACATCAACTTACTGAGGAGACATATCGACGAGCATTACCCGCCTGACAGCCATACTTGTCCAGTTCCAGAGTGCGGAAAGACGTTCACGCATCCTAATTCCGTGAGGAATCATATGAGAGCCAAACATTCGAAACAGTGGGAGATTATGAAGTCTGTGAGGTGGAATTTGTGAATTCGTGGAGACATTTTACACGATTTGTTTACTTTATAGGTTTAATTATAGATAATTATAGAATGAGAGAATCCGTATGTATGATGTATATGGAACATGTTTTGTTCCACGATATACAGAACTAAGTGAGCTCCTACACCTAGGCGATAGCCAATTAATATGTATCACTTGAACGTATTTAAAATTACTGAGGATTGCTGGAACTATCGTTCACTGAAGCAACGGAGATAAAAATCGTTCACTCAAAATCACATGAATCAAAATTTCTTAGAAAAGGGCCTTAACCCTTAAGTGGTCACTAGCGCTTGGCGACTTGGCGTATGCCTGACAAAAATAAGAAGGTATTTAAGTTAGAGATAGTTCAAATACTCCTGACCATGGAGCTGCGCGAAGGCGGAGTCAAATTCACGTAAAGGCAGAAAGGTTCTATTGTAAGTGGAATTATACAGTGCATAGTACAATGTGTTTCGCATGGAAGTGGGGACTAAACCAAATTTCGTCTACTGCGCCGTGGTCAGGAGTGCTTGCACTATCTCTAACACTCTACATTTCTTAAATTGATAGGAATTAATAAACACATATTTTATGTAAAAAATATAATAAAATACAAAAATAAAAAAGAATTTTTAGATGAACATAAAAAGATACAAAAAAGAAATTAATTTAAGGACTTTCTGTTTGATTTTCATGATGTTGGCATTCTAAGCAAATATGTGTATGCTGGTTTACTGCATCTTCATTGTGGTTGCTCTATTTTTTTTTTTTTTGCCGCACTGGATACACCTTTCTCTTGTTTTTTTCGGGTAGTTTTGGAGTCCCAGTCTCGGAACTCTTATATGGAGCTAAGTAACTTTTGATGCCAACAGATAAGTTGGCGATATTTGCCCTCTGTTGTAAAAGATGTGTCATTAGAGAACCCGCTAAATTTTTTAAGAAATGGCTGTGACTTAGGGCCTTATCGCAATTAGTGGTGTTAAATAAAATATTGGAATTTATTCGTGCTATATTCATAAGCTGATAAAATACTAGAAATGGCCACCGTCAAGTTCGTCTTTGGACAGTGTAATTGCTGCATATTTGGTCGACTACATCGATTCCCCCTTTAGTTTCATTGTAGAATAGTACTATGTCTAGTTTGCCTAACTTCTCATCTACAGAATCATCAGCGTGATGCGTATAAAGTAATGACAGTCTTATTATTTTTCCACTGGAGGATACAAGGGTGGTTTCTTTCTGAAATGCAAAAATTGAGGAATGTATAGGTCTAGTTTTGCTTGGTTGTAATTCCGGTGGGATTTCACTTCTATTTTTATTTTTTCAAAGTACCAACTAAAGTAATTTTTCGATGAAGAAGCTCTTGAGACAAAGAATAACTGGTATACCAATTATCTGTGGTCAAGTTTCTTTTAAAATTTGTGAAGGGCTCGACCAATCTGAGTATAATATCTGTTGCAGTGTTTGGTAGATTATATCTTCTTTCGGGCTGCTTACCACAGTAAATTTCTAAATTTGAGACATAAAACATCTTTGAATCACACAATGCTAATATTTTTATCCCATATTTGTTGGATTTGTTAGGCAAATATTGTACAAAACTACAATGACCACGGTATGGAACTAACGTTTCGTCAATTGTAATACGTTCACCTGGGCAGACATTTTTCCGACAGTTTTCTGTGAATTTGTCTGCAATTTCTCGCACTGCCGCTGACTTATCTGTCTGCTTCCGTTCTTCACGACTTGTTTTGTCGTCGAACCTAAGTGTTCAAAGGAAAAAAAGAAAACGTTTATATCCAGTATATGCCGGAAAGGTAAGGAAAGAATTGGCATAATACGACCAATCTTTAAGAAAGGAGACCCAAGTTCTTGTGAAAATTATAGAGGAATTAATCTACTCAGTATTGTCTCAAAAATATATGAAAGCATCCTAGAAAAGAAATTAAGACACATCGTTGAACCACATCTGGATGAAGTACAAAGTGGGTTTAGGAAGGGACACAGTACGCAAGACCATATATTTAAGTTGAAACAAATAATTGAGAAAGCTAGAATAAAGAACACAGAAATATATATGGCATTTCTAGATATTGAGAAAGCATTTGACAGAGTGTCCCAGGAAGCAGTTTGGAAAAGTCTGCAAAATAGAAATATTGACCATCAACTAACAGGTGCTATCAAAAGTCTGTATCAAAATAACAAGAGTTATGTACGTAAGGATAACTTGGAATCAGAGATGTTTGCAATAAACGAGGGTGTAAGACAAGTATGTGTTATGAGCCCCACACTGTTCATATTGATTATTGACGACATAATTAAGGAAACAAAAGCAAGTATATACAAAGTACATATCGGATATAGTAAACTACGACCGGTTGGTATAGCTGAGTGTGCATTCGCAGATGATCTCATGTTATGCGCTTCCAACGAGAGGGACCTCCAGAAAAATATAGATAGATGGAATAATGAACTGGCAATTAGAAAGATGAAGATTAATGTTAAGAAAACCAAGGTGATGCTAATAGCGAAAACTAACCGAAATATTAACATAGAAATTAACCAACAACTCATAGAACAAGTAGATGCATTCAAATACCTAGGGGTTACAATAGACAGAGAAGGTACCATGCAGAATGAAATAACAGAAATAATAAGTAGTGCTTCAAAAGTGTACCATAATCTTAGTAGAGCATTTATAGGTAAACCTGAAATCAGCAGAAGAACCAAAATGACAGTTTATAAGACAGTATTCCGACCAATCTTAAAATACGGAAGCGAGAGCTGGGTTTTAACAAAGCAATTAAAAAGCAAGATACAAGCCATTGATATGAAATATCTAAGACGAGTCAAAGGAATAACACGACGAGACAAAATAAGAAATGAAGATGTTAGAGAAGAACTGGGTATAGAATCTGTACTACACGCTATTGAAACACAACAAATAAAATGGTTTGGTCATCTGTGCCGAATGAGCGACAACCGACCCGTTAAGCAAGTCTGGAAGGCTAAAGTGAAAAAGTTTAAAACCAGAGGCAGACCACGGAAAACCTGGGATGACGAAGTAGGGCAGATTTTGAAAAGTAGGGGAATGGAATGGTCAGAAGCTCAAAATAAGGCAAAAAACAAGAAAGAATGGACAAAATTCGTGCACAGAATAGAATAAAAAAAAAATTCTGTATTTTCATTGGATTTGAGATGTAATGTATATCTGTAACCTGTATTTGTATTTACCTCACACCATAGGGCAGAGAGGTGTTCGATTTCCGGCATATATATATATATATATATATATATATATATATATATATATATATATATATATATATATATATATATATATATATATGCCGGAAAGGTTTGGATTTCTGTGCCATCAGTTGCCCACATCTCTCTAAAATCAGTATGGCTCAACTTTTTTACACCAGCAAGGAAGAGAATTCCAAGAAGTGCAAGGATTTCCTCTGGCGTTATTAATTTTGCTTCTCTGTCCCTTGTGTACCCTCCTTGAATTGTTGTGATAAAAATATTTGTGTAGTTGTGTACGATGTTACACTTTCTATCATTTTTTTGGTAAAAAATTGAAAAAATGCACTAAGCTCCTCTTTAACACTTTTTGCATCGACTAGAGGCCGCGGAAAATTTTTCACAAGATTTTTTGAGGCAGTTTTGGCAATTTATTCCACACCATATTTCCGTAACGACTTGTAAACGTAGGTACTTTTTCTTCTTCTGCGTTCATTTGATGATCACATACTCTTTGAAATACTTCTTTATCACCTTCCTGCTCTGAAGTGGAATCATGGTCACTATATTCAATACATTCCTCGGACGCATCAGGATCAATACCACCGTCTTCATCATCAAATTCTTCCATTATTTTTCTGGCTATCTCCTCTAACTCATCGCTAGTAAGTTTTTTCCTATAATTGTATCGTAAGTTAGACATAAAATAAAAAATTACTGCATAATAAACTATACTTTTACTTGGATAACCGATAACTACATATTGTTACTTACATAGTCGGTTGGCGTACTTTATGCATCACTTATGCCCAGTTGCACCATCAGACTGTAAAACAACTGATTTGCTAACCGTCAATTCGAAGATTTAAATCAATGATAATAGTTATTTTTTAAACGAGTTGCACCATTCTAAAAAACTATTGGTTTACAAACCGAAAATATAATATAAGTGGAAACATCGTATTAGAACAGATTATTTCATTCGAATAGGACTTTTCAACGATTCTCATTTGTTTCTCATTTGATTGTTATGACATATGACAGGAGCTTGAAAATAAATGAGAATCGTTGAAAAGTCTTGTTTGAGTGTGGCTACAAATAAATATTTTTGAATGCAAAATTAGTTTATTTAAAAAACAACTAAAAGGTATGTTAAAATAAGTTTGTTATAGTTTATTATTCTGAGATGTTTGATTTTTAAACATATTGTTGTTAAGGTGTAGCTTTGTTAAAACTTTTGTAAATGGATGCCGTTAATAAATAAATAAATAAATTGAATTGCCAATTGAAACAACACTGTTTTCTTGCTTAGGCGATATCTAAAAATAATTAAAAATGCATTTTTAGTTATTCAGATAAATAATGGTATACTTATATACCTTGCTTTAATCAATTTGATTATAGGTAAACTTATTATACAAATCATTGTGACCTCTTACAGATCTTATATTTGGTAACATATGTTTTACGTATATCTTCCAAATCGTTAGAAGATCAACTCGAAGACGATAATGAAAATTCATTTTTTTAAATTATATATTATTGATGATACTTTAAAAACTAAGCTAACACTAAAAAATATAAAAATTGTAAAAGTGAGGTTAAAAATAGTCGATTATTCAAATAACCACAGAAAATCGGTTGGTTAGTTTTGACAGATCAAAAACTGTCGGGTTCCAATTGAGTAAGTAATGGTTGGTGCAATATATTCTAAAATAAACGGGCAATCCAAATCAAAAAATCAATCGTTTATTTGTTGGTGCAACGGGACATTAGTAACACGCATCAACAATGACGTCAATTCTAGTACTAAATGTGTAGTGAGGAAGATTTGCAATTTACACTAAACTCTAGTAGAAGAATGTGTGTTAGGAGGATATAGGAGCGGCATTGCTTATTTAACATCTGGATGCAAAGTTATGAGTTTATGCAAAGTTTTAAATAAGAATGGCGTACTTTTTACGCCTTAGCGACCACTTAAGGGTTAAATTCAAACGGACAGCGCGAATTCCTAGTTCCCGAGTGACGTAGTTACGTAGCTCTACATAACGGCGTATAGTTAGTTCTGTATATCGTGTTTTGTTCTTAAAATATTGTAATTATTATGAAGCTACCGAGAAAAATCATCATTAGAATAAGCTGTGCAGTTAATATTTTATGAGTTGGATCTTGGTATATACTACATGCATTACTTGATCATTATTTAAAATTAATAAAGTTAATTCTACAGAAGAAACTAATTTTTCGTATACAATTAAAATCGTACTCTAAATCTGATCTAATTCAGATTATTACTTATTCTTTCGCATATTATTATAGGCGAATATCATATCTTGAGGTGAATTGGTCTTCTTTGTATATGTTTTGGTAACAGTTTATTATGTGTCCGGGTTCCATTCCTTCCTATTTCGGCATTTCTCTTTCCTTTGCTTGCTCTGCTCACTGCTCCAAAGAAGCTAAAACCACAAGACTTGTAGCTGAGTTGACTACGCTCAATCTCAATCTACCGGCCAGAGTATGGTTGCCGCTGAATAGTCAAAATCCCCATTTTATCGTTAGGATACCTCCGCAAGTGGCAGCTGTACTCAACTCCAAAGATAAGTCACCCTACATAATCTACGTCGAGGTAGTTGAAGTTGAAGACTTGGAAAGCTCTCCTGTGCTACCAAAGATCATGCCAACATTGAGATATACCAAATCTGAAGAAAATCTTAAACACGAAACCGTTTCTCTTTCCGCGTTCAGCGTGTGCGGAGGTTGCTCCGATGACTTAGATCCTGATTGGAGTCAAGAAGACGATGAAATCTTACAACAGTACAACCATATGAGAAAGCCAGTAGACAGGGATACTATTTCGCAAATGCGAATATACCATCCTGTCATCTTGTTGACGATCTTCCTGGATTTCTTCGTTGAAATTCTTATGGTCATTTCGTTTGCTGGTCTTCTGATGATGTGTCCTATCCATTCCAAGCATTGGGATTTAATTACTTTTACTATTTTGTTTCCTAACTCCTTTTTAATCGTCTTCCTCTATATAGAGTTATGTCAGATCCTATAACTAGCCGTATCAGTGTTTTTATATTATTATTTATTATTATTTATATTTTATTTATATTATATATTATTTCTTTGTCATTTTGCTTGGTTTGCTTTTTTTTAAGGATTTTTCTGCCTCTTCCGAAATCTTGGTTTCCCTTTGCAACTTTTTTGTTTATTTGTAATGCTTTTGTTTTTCCATGCTTATTTTTAATCTTTCTTGCCTTCCGTCTCCACTTCGTTAATTGCCTCGGTTACACTAGTTTTTGTTGCCTGCACTGTACATGTTATTTATAAATATATTCTTGTTCATATTTGTTGTGCTTAGTAGTTACTTAAGTAAGTACCAGGTTAAATACTGTTGAAAAGATACTACCACCCTGCTTTACACAAACTTTTAAATTTCAATTTGATGTACTCTTAAATTTGACAGTCTACTCTAAATATGATTTTTTCTCGATGCCTCATTATACAAAAGATCTCCATATTTAAATTATATATATTTAAGTTGGTAATACCGATCTGAAGTTAGTCGTTATTAAAAATGTATTATAATCAATTCTTCTTTGATTTCATCCCATAAATTGCAGTAATAAACTGATTTTTAAACAATGGCTGTTTTAAGTTTATTTGAAGAAATCAATGCATCAAGTACCATAGATATACTTGGACATTATAATCAAAAGAAAGATGTACTGTCTGCAAAAGATCGTAGAAAGACAAAAATTGGAAATGTGATCAAAAACATAAAAAAACATTACTTAAGATCAAAAAAATGTACCTTACAAAATATTTTAAGAATAAATTAATTATTAGCAAAGAACACAAATTGTAATTGACGTCACTGCTATCGATTAGGAAGTAATTATAGGTATAATACAAACTAACTACAAAACAAATACTTTTGCACGTCATTTTTCAATTGTTATCATATTTAGAATTTTAAGGAACAAGTTGAAATTAATTAGATTTATTAACAAGCCACTCACCCATCGAGTTAGAATCTAGATTCTAACTCGATGCACTCACCATACAATTGACATTTCATTGGATCGCAGTGGTAAAATGTCATTGTTTTAGTTGGCAAAATTGAAAAACTGTATGTTCCATATGAAGCGAGTAAAAAGCGTTGTTTATGTTTTGAAAATACAAACAGCAGTATGACAGGAGAGGAATATTGTAACTCAAACTTCAATAAGTATTTTAAAATTTAAAAGAGAAAATATTGAGCCTTATGTTCAGAAATCGTTAAGAAAAACATTGTATCCGATGATTGAAAAAAATATTTAGATATATTGTGTCTTCCCACAATAATTTGCGGTGTTAAAACAACTAAATTTAGACGAGAAATTTCTTTCAATTGTTTCACGACATCACGGCCACTGTAGACAACAGTATGAGATATTAATTTTTATAAACATAAAATACATCGCAAACGAAAAGAAAACTTGTAAGAGCATAACTTAAAACACTTACAACCTGGAAAAAACACAAAGGAAAACCTTTTCTACTAAAGAACAATTTACCAGACAACAGCGAAACGGTTTGTGCTGCGAACTTACTAGGAAGAATGTAAAACAAAACACAAAGAAAACAACTACAGCGATTGCACATTACTCGTTCTAAATAAATCGAAATTTTAATAGGAGATAAATCAATTTCTGGTGCTATTTCAAAACTGATAAACAATTTATATGCTAATATCAATATTTATTATTTATTACTATTATCCAGACCACATACATGCATTGAAACATTTTTGAAAAGTAAATTAAATTTCTGATCAGTAAAATTTAAAGCATAATAAATGTGATCCATCATTATTAATTAAAAATAAATCATAAAGAGTATAAAATTGTTTGTAGTTGGGTTTGCTAGTCGAATTAACAATTTCTGCTGCGCGGATCGTAGGTATGCGCACGCCTTCATCGACCTTCATAGGCAACCAGAATTGACACTCGTTGTGTTGTTGATAATCTACGTACTTGAGCGGAAGAGTATTCGAAGGTTTGACAATTAAACAGGACCGTACTCGTCTAAATATAATATTAAAACGCAACAAATTTAAACAAATGCGTTTAAAACACATTAAACGGTAAAATATACTTTATCGGCGAGACTAATAATATTATTATATTTATTTATTATACAAATTTATTATTTTTTGTTTTTAGTTTAATTTTTCAATATTCACTAGATAACTCGCGACCTACTAAGGCCAATAATTTTCATCCTAGGACTACGAGATATCTGTCGTTGCATAATTTAGCACTTGACTCGATTCAACTACCTCTTATATGATTTAAGCTTCTTCTTCTTCTTGGTTGGCAGATTGTTACCTCCATGGACGATTGTCATTTTTCTATTGTTTGGTTATTTGTCCCTTTCTACCTTGAGCAATCTATTATGCACCTTCTACCTTTTATTAAGCTTTAGATTCAAAATTAGTTTAATACTTATAGTATATAGGTTTCGACCGTCTGAAAACGGGGGAAAATGAAAGCAATAACGAATAGTTTTCATTTTGGGGAGAAAGTTCTGTTGATGAGTCGTCTCTAAAAGTTTCCATTTATTGTTCAAATTTTTAATGAATATATTCATGAATTTATGAATTTATAGTTCATAAAATGTTTCATCATCATTCAATCTTCGCTTATCCACTGTTGGACATAGATATCCCTCATAATTCTCCATCTATCTCGATCCTGTGCCTCTTGCATCCAATTCCTATGACAAATTTTTAGATCGTCAGTCCAACGTGTTGGTGGACGACCTCTGCTTCGGTAGGCATCATTTCTTGGTCTCCATTCCAGTATCCGCTTTGTTCATCTATTATCTGTCATTCGAGCCACGTGACCTGCCCAGTTCCATTTCAGTGTTGCTACTTTCTCTACTGCATCAGCCGCTCCTGTTCTTTGTCGTAGCTGGCGATTTGGGATCTTGTCTCGTAGTGAAACGCCCAACATAGCACGCTCCATCGCCCTTTGACACACACGGATCTTTTGAACTGTTTTCCTTGTCATGGTCAACGTTTCCGCACCGTAAGTTAACACTGGCAAATGTTAAAATGCATGTGTTAAAATGTTTGAATAAGCGCTAAATTATACCGGGTGGTGAATCGTCAAACGGGTCATGGGAAATTCTAAACTGTTGAATTTTTGCTTCCCTAATTATTTTCATGGGGTAGTATTTGTAGTGGACTGAAATCTGTTTTTAAAACAAATGTAAAAATTGTTCTATGAATTAAGCACATTCCAAAATTTTGCATAAATATAATACATTTGCCAGAGTATTGTTATAAAAGTTAGGCCAGACGTAGTGCTGAATATGTATAGCGGGTTGCGTTCCGCCACAATGAAGTTAGATATTAACAATACTTGAATTGTCAATATTTTTACCTTATGATTTATTGTTTAAAAAGCAATAAAGTTAATAAAATGGACTCAGTTGAGGGAAAATCAGCAGCAATGTTTTATTCGGGCAATAATGCGAGCACTGCCAGATCTTTATCTATTGTAAGATATTCTTATAGACCAATTACAGGTTATAGAACAACTCAAAAGATTTTAAAAAATTTGAAAATACCAGGACTGTGATTCCTACTTGTAACTGGGGGCTTGTCCTTGAGTAGCAACTTGTCACTCCTCTTGGCAAAAATATTCTTAAATAACTGTGAGCCATTGAAGCTACAGAGTGCTTTATTTAAAGGTAAAATGAGATTTCACTACAGATATGTTGATGACTGTTTGGTCCTTTTGCAGCAGCAACTGAATTCGATGATTATTATAGAGTTCGAAACTAATTCTTTACTTCCTTTTTCAGATCTCTTAATTTCAAAGTATCGTCTCTATAACAAATTGAATTTTGAAGTATACAGGAAACCAGCAACCACAGACACTCTGATTAATTTTCATTCAAACCCTCCTTTCTCCCATAAAATGTTAGCATTGAATAGTTTCTTAACAAGAGCCTTCAAATTTCCCTTATCTAAAGAGCCATTCAATAAAAAAATTAATATTGTTACGAACATGCTTTTGGCATGGACCATGTAACGGTTGCATCTCGAAAAGTCATCGAGAACCTTCGCGATGTATCGAGTGCGAGAGAGAACAACTCGTCACGTAGGCGAATTAAAGGTGGGCTACTCCAGAATATTCTCGTACATAATACTTTTGGTATATATATATATATATATATATATATATATATATATATATATATATATATATATATATATATATATATATATATATATATATATGTAACGATGTTAGGAGTAGAGTTTAGTTGATAAGGAATTACCGAACTGTAAATATAAATTCGAACCGCTCGTTTTATTTAAAAACGCTACAGTTGGTGTCCGGTGTGAGATTTAGAAATAAATTCAGCAGTGATAAGCTGCTTAATACTAAATAAAAAAAAGACTTTTGGACTTTTGAAAAGTATTGTTCGTCGGGAACAGCCGTGTAACTCGGTAGTGATCTTTGTAAAAAAAAGAACATTTTAAAAGTACGTGTGTGCCTGACCAAAGATGCTGCTAGTACAGCTTTCAGTAAAACAGTTGCGTGACCAACTAGAAGAACGCGATGAAGACTGCAGCGGGTCCAAGAAGATCCTCCAGTTTCAATCAGCAGAAGAAACAGTTTTAACAAAGATGAATGAGAAATTTGAAAATGTCTCGCAAATGATTGAAGAAACTTCTAAAAAAAATAATGATAAATTCGAGAACGTTTCCAAAAGATTCGATGAAACGTCTCAAATTATTAAAGAAGTAGCTAGACAAAACGACGAGACTTCACAAATAATTAAAGAAATATGTATTCAGAACAATGAGAAATTTGAAGAAATTTCTAAAACATTTGATAAAGTAGTAGTATTAGATAAAGTAGTAAATTTATATAAATTCGAACCGCTCGTTTTATTTAATCTCGCTACAATATAATAAAACAATTAGCCCTAAATAATAGCCATCTCCATCTTATTAATAAACTATATAAGAAAATTTATTACAAGGATAGAACTCACCTTTTCTGTAATTTCTCAAGAACCACCTAAATCCTTTTTTGGTTCCATACATGTTCTAGACCCACACTCCTGCTCTATTCAAAAGATCTTTTTAAAATACAACATACCTCTAGCTTTTAAGTCCAATATGAATATCACATCATTAATCTATACAGAAGATGTAGTTCGTATGCTACACAAATCTCTGGTTTATAATCTTTGTTGTGCTTTCTGTTAGGAAGTTTATATTGGCCGAAGTGGCAGAAGAATAGAGACCCGTAGTTCAGAACATGTAAAATACAATAAATACAAAACACAGATATTTGCAATACTAACTCTGCTTTTTCCAACCATATTCTGTCAACAAACCACTCCTAGTCCCTTCTAGATGTTAAACTCTTGCACACGAGCAAAAAGAGTACTAGATTGGATATTCTGGATTCTTATGAAATTAGTAGAGCTAAATTAAATGATATTGAAATAGTTTTGAATGAACAGCTTCTGTCATCAAAGCTTTACACTTCCATCAACATAAACTAAGTTAATTCAATGTGATAATTCAACTGAACTTACCTTACTAGATTCTCGACCTCATTTGTGATGTCATTAGATGATTTTTACTTTAATTACTTTACTATTATATATTTTGACTTCGTATGCTTTCTATTACATTGCTCGACCGGTGTTGTTACCGGACTTCTATAAGCAGTTATGTCGTGGGATGTGCAGGAGTACACAATCATTTGAAAGAAGGTTAATTCACGTACCATATCCATCATGGCATACACTTTCATCACCTCATTTAACCGTCGGAAGGAAGACTTCCAATAATTGCTACAGTTCCCCCTTTACCAGTTTCATGTTAAATTCAAAAGTAAGCTTGGTTGCCTATCTAGTTTACAAATAAATTCTCTTTCGAATACCACCTAGCTACACTTCTGGTTTTAACAGCTCTTGTAGTTATCTCTCCTCTCTTTAACATCCATTAGAATTTACATAAATTTCCATGCCCCTTTAAAGATCATAATTACCGATTGTATCGCCGAATAGTTTCGATGTCGATTGACAGTAGGTACAACAATACTGACATATGTCACAAATGCTGGTCCCATCCTGTCTCCCCAAAATGGCACCCAGCAGAGAGCAGTTGGACTTTTGGAGTTCTTTTTAATAGTTCATTTATTAGCCAAATAATTAATTTATTATTATAAGTAGCCAATTTCTTTTAAATATACTCTGTATGTAGCAAATTTTTTACAATAAATAATTTTCTGTATAATAAGTTGTTTCTTAAAGCTGTGTATTCTTGTGCATTTCAGATTTTCTTCTCCTACATTTATAATTGATGATGAGATGTCGAAACGCGTTCTACGTGTTAAAAAATAAAAAATGTTTTTATAATTTGTGGTTTTACTTAATTTCTTTATGCTACTTTTTCCTCAAAAAGTACATTTTATCAACTTTGTCGTGTTTTAAACAATAAATAATAAAATAAAAATATTGAAAATTCAAATATTGTTAATATCTAACTTCATTGTGACAAAACGCAACCCGTTGTACACATTCAGCACTAGGTGTGGCCAACTTTTACAACAATACGCAAATTTTGGAATGTGTTTAATTCGTAGAGCAATTTTAACATTTGTTTTCAATCCATATTTCAGTCCTCTACATATAGTTTCTCATAACTTTTGACATGAATTGAAAATAATTAGTAAAGCAGGAATTCAATAGAAGTTTGACGATTCACCAAACGTTATAAAGATTTCTATAACAGAAAACTGTTTAAAACTTTCTTGATCGAAGAAGTATTTATTTTTTTTTGTGGTTCGTCCTTAAAAGTATCCATTTATGTAATCAATTTATGAATTTATGCGCCAAAATTTTGGATAATCTTTTGAGCATACATTTGGTCAAATATTCATAGCTAAATCCATACTATAACAAAGGAATGCACAAAAAATGATGATATGATGAACTGTAAACAAAGTAATGTGAAAAAATGATGATGTGACGAAACGTTTTCTAGTTGCTTTGATAATTTTTGCAGCGTATTAATTCACCAGTCTCTTACTACAGTAATAATAGATAATATTTTAGAAAATTAACAATTCCTTTTTGTTTTAGTTTCAAGGCGATCTATGGACATGTTAAGAGTGCGAGCGACTGACCCACGACCGTGTCCCAAATGTGGAAAAATCTACAGGTCCGCCCACACCCTTCGTACCCACTTAGAAGATAAACACACGATATGTCCCGGTTACAGGTGTGTCCTGTGTGGAACCGTTGCAAAATCCAGAAACTCCTTGCATTCGCATATGTCACGACAACACCGAGGCATCAGTACAAAAGATCTTCCCGTCCTTCCCATGCCTGCACCTTTTGATCCCGATCTTGCCAGCAGGTAAATTTTTACTAATGTTTTAACCCAGCAAATACAAGTATGTTTGGTACAATATTGGAAATATAATACAATTATTTTTTCAGATTATTGGCCAAAGCTGGAGTTAAAATAAGTCCAGCAGAGCTTCGGGCTAGGGCCTCCCCTACTGGTCCCCGTCGATCTGATGTGAAATTAGACGCCAAAAGTGCATACTCCGGAGCAGCGTCCGAAGCTGGTAGTTCGATCTGTGGCGACAATGATCCCGAAGACCTTACAATGTCAAATCAAAGGTACGGTGGTCTAGATTTCGGTCTCTCGCCTCCTATGCACCAACAAAACCACTTCAAAATGAACAGGTCCGGACAGGCAGTTGCAGCGAAGAGTCTGGATTCCCTTCACAACCTTTCCAAGGAACCGTACCCCGCACCTTTAGCTCCTCCGGTTTCAGGTGCGAATACGACAGGTTCAGCAATACTAGATACCTACCTGCAGCTGATGATGTCGACGGAACAAGCAGCGGCTGCAATGCAAGCTGCGAACCTAGCGCAACTGAACGCTATGGGCATGGACAAGGCTTCTCAGCAGCAATTCTTGGAAAAAATGCAGCAGATGCAAAGCGCTAGCGAGATGATGATGAAAAGGAACGACGAAATTCGGCGAGGGGAGTCAGACATGGTAAACCACGACAGGAACAACCAAGACAAACATCACGACGACGCTGACACGTCGGGAGGTGAGGAAGATGAATATAGCGAAGAAGAGCTAGAGCGAGAAAGCGTGAAAGCTGGAGGGGAGTAGTGTTAAGGTTCTACAGTTAAGTTATAAGAATCGGATCAGTTGCCGTTATTCTTGCCTTACTGGATGATATAACGACATCAACCAGTAATGTTCTCTTGTTATTCCATCCAACTACCTCAGTTTGAATCTCATTTCAAAGATATTTATTGAGACGTTTGATTTTCATATACATACAGCTCCGTGAGCTTGAAAAGGTGATACAGATGGTACTTTTCTCGTAATAGGTTTATTGAATCCTCTATAAATATGTATACGTACTACACCCTAGGACTTATAAGTCCCTCATAGTTTATATAGTTGTAACAAAAATGGGTCTGATTTTATCAAAAAGTTTAAAATTTTCAGCAAAAGCTTGATCACTGTTCTTTAGAAGAGAAGAATTTATTTTATTTATTCTTAACTAAGTTATTTATTTCTTCAAGATGTTTTAGTGCCTCCAAATAAGTGACTTTGATCTAATTGTTAATATGATAGTAAATAATTCTTATATATGATCAAAAGAACCGATTAAACAAACGATTCTTTGTTTTAAAGTGATAGATAACATACAAATGTAAAAATGTTTTTTGTTTAAAGTGATTACGATTGTTATAGTAATTATTATTTTTGACAGTTCCGTGTATTTGTTGACAATATTCAATAATAGAAACTTTACAGCATAAATACATACTATACCTGAATATAATAGCTTTGCTATGCCAGACACAGTAAGCTATACCACGAAAGATTTGGCCTGTGCATTTGTTCTATTGGTTTTAAGATACGAGTGGTTTATAACAAACACAGTAACACAAATATGAAAACAGATATAACAGTGGCGTTCCAGAAAGTATTTATGTAATATTAAGCAATATTTATTGGTCGTGGTCTAGAATTATTTCTTCCTGACGTCATAGGCCGCGGCTTGACAGACCACGGCTTGTCAACCTCATAAACAATACATATATCATTACATGCCTATGGTAGATTCCTATTTTAAAGTGGAGATATAGTATTAAAACCCGAACTAATGAAAGAGGAAACTACTTTTAACCTACTACAAGAAAAGTACCAACAGTTCATACATATACCTTAAATATTAATCCATCCGTCTACCTCAGATATAGTTATATAATTCATAGTTATCGAGTGCAAGATAATAAGGGTTTAAAAGTGTATACGGTAAATTTAGTATGTAACGTTATAGGACTTCGTTGCAGTTATCTGATAACTAAGGAAATGTCGATGTTTTTGCATGAAACGTAGCCGCGATTTTTTCTATATAAAAACTAATGTAGACGCTTTCTGTAAGCAACGGGTCCCTTATTTTTTGGAAGAATCTTCTTTATTATAGAAAAATGAACTATTATCTTAGATTTTTATATCCATCAAGAGTAGATCTATCACTATTTAAAACCTAATTTTTCACTAAAACGCTAAAAGCTATAGATTTTAGAATATTCATTGATTTATCGCAATAATCGCATAATTTAGCATTTCATTACAGCTTTTACTGTGACGCTTTTAGGTCCACTTAAGTGGAATCAGCTTCTTCTATGGATCATCTTGATCCCTATGGAAAAATTCACTTTCCTAATTACCACGAGATCTTTTTTAGTATTCCCATTTACTTCTTTTATGACCTTTATGTACTTTGTCTTCTTCTCTAATCGGGCGAGATACTTCATCTCTCTGGCACTCGGTTATGGGTCCTTTGTAAAAACCAGAACCGTTTTACTAAGAGTTTAAGGATTTCTTCGGATTCAATACTTGTTTTACATATATCCGCGTCATTGAGCCTTAAGCATAATCTCTAGGATACTACACGAAAGCCTATTGTCAGTGTTACTAACTATGTATTTCCTTTCGGTAAAGACATATATGTTTTTCGTTTTATAGCGCCCCTCCTAATGATTTCATCGCTAACACTGTCGAGCAGAAACTAGAATTCACTGAATTTGCATGTCTGTATGATGCCTGTCATGATTAATGCACAATTTTTGATCCATCTGTGAACCGAATTTGATCCCAATTAATATAAAACTAATGACTCTAATGACGTTCTTGCACTTTTAAAGGCTTGTGTAATATTCAGTCACCTATCTCTGTAGAGTGGTGTCACCTACTGCTAACTCGCCAGTAATATACTTTCTCATTTGTCTTCAATAGGTACTAAATCTAGACTTTCTATAATTTATTGTTACCTCACTCACCGATTGAATTTTTCAGCAATATGGTAAACATCAAATTATATGCACCTACGATTTCTACGTGCAGAATATAACTTTTGGGTTAACTTAAACAAAAGTGCAAGCTGAGTATAGCCGCAAATGTCAACCATGGAACAAAATATTTCGGTTTGGCAGTGTTGGGATGTTTTTATAATGCATATGTTGTATGCTTTAAATATAAAACGAGGAAGCTTTTAAACAGTACATTTTATGAATTCTGCAATTTTTAATTTATATAAAATAATAACGAGTAAATATTTGTCTCTTTCGAGATTAATTGTAAACATCTGTTGTAATCTGGCAACTGCTAATTTGACGATTGCCAAATCGATCCCCTAATCTATCAAAGCGTAATTGCTAAAAAAAATTCTAATAATTAACTGCAATTAATCTACAAAGAAACAAATATTTACTCGTTATTGTTTCATATAAATTAAAAATTGCAGCATTCATAAAATAGTATAATCAAAATGTACTTTTTAAAAGCTTTCTCTCTTTATATTTGAAGCATACAACGTATGCATTATAAAAAGATGCGAACACTGCCAAACCGAAATATTTTTTTCCATGGTTGACATTTGCGGCTATATAAATAGGTACTAAAATACTTATTTATGTATTTGTAATTTGCAGTGCCCCTATATTTATCAAGATATATATATCCTATCAAATTATTACTTGTTCGTTATATGTATGTCATTATATGTATGAACTGGTCCAACTCTTACCCTTCTTTACCAAATGAAGGGCAACTTTCTGTGAATCAGAAAATATTATTGTGCCCCTCTCGCTCTCTCTTTCCATCTCCCTCTCTCTCTATTTGTTTTATTTATTCTTGTCAAGTTCATTGTTTAAAAAAACTAAAAAATTAATCCACAATGATTGTGAAGCGATTATCCATCACAATTTTACTGTGAAGTCTGGCTCTATGGTTGTAAGGCAGCGTAAGCATTCACCACATATAATATCAAATATTACGTGAAAATGCATACAAGTGATTAAAATATATACTGAACTATTTTCTGCACTGCTCATTGTAGCATATATCACCTGAAAGTTGTGCTATAACCTCAAAATTTTTGTCATCAATATACTTCTTTCTCTTTTCTACTGATCCATGATGCTTTGTCTTTCGACTCATATACGGTAATCATAAAGATCTTTGATTATTTTAAAACCAGTAGTTCTCAGTATTTTATTGGATTTTTATTCTTTTTAAGCAATAAAACGTATTGATGGTAGTTACAAAAAGTAATGAAAGTAGACTTTGATTTCTGTAAAAATGCACATTTATCATACATATGTAACTATCAACTTCCCAATAATGAAGATTCTTCATTGTTCACAATCATAAACATATTTAATAATAGAAATAATAATAATATCCCAAGAAAACAAGTACAAGGTGATAAGTATACAAATATTAAATATGTTTAAATAATTAATAATTAAAAAAAAGTATACAAAACAATTCTATCCAGGTGAAAATGGTACAAAAGCGTTTTTGCCTATACAACAATATTTTTATAAGTATATCTTTGAATCAGCCGAAACGTTGCGAGAATTTTCGATAAATTTTTACATACAGCGTGAGGCAAATGTGTGGAATGATGTAATTATTTTACAAACGGATAACGTATTATGGATCTTTAAGAAAAGTTTACTTGTTGTCAAATTGTCTGTTTTCTGCAAATATAACGAACTTTTTATAGGGTGAGATAAGGCAATTAGATGATTGATAATAGAGTTTTAGAAGACTTTTAAGAACTAAGGAAAAAAATAAAATTTATAAAAACGACGATGGATGCCAACATAAGTTGGCAATAAACGCGTTAAAATAAACAATTCATAAATAAATATGGATGCTATTTTGGTTATAATTAACATATTGTTAGAAATAATACTAAGAGATGAGGGAATACGAAGAGCTGCTTATGTCAGTCATAAGATAGTTGATCTTATCTGTATAAAAAAAAATGATTGAGAGTTTTACTAAAGTATTCAAGAAAAATTAAATGTAATAACAAAAATTATTCCAATTAATAAAATGCACCTAGAAGAAAATAAAATAAGATAAAGAATGAAAGTTAACCAACAAGTATATGGGGATGGAGTTCTGGGCGATCTAAAAATGAATATTATTGAAACCGAAAATCAGATAAAACCTATAACGAGTGGAAGTAAATCATCATAGTAATTAAAATTTCCATAGATATCTATAGGGGTATATGAAAAATTTGCAATATGTATGGAAAAAGTAAAGATATGACAACATTGTAAATTTTAAAAAAGTCGTACTCAGCCGTATTTAAAATATTTAAAGCATTCCACACTGCAAGCTTTACTATGTATTTAATTTAACGTTTTATAACTTGCGTTAGGTTATCAGTACGTTTCAACAAGAGTACTTTTTGGAAACGTTTACCGGAGAGCCTCTAAGTTATGAACCGTTTTAAAAACGATACAGCTTCCTATAATAAAGCAATTTCGTAGGCAAAGTTACAATCAGATTCAATAAACTGAAAACAATAATTTTTTGTAAATATTACCGTTCTCAGGTCCCATACAATATATCATTCTTATTGAGTACAAATTGCCGTGTATGACTTTCTTTGTTTTTAAGACTTTATTGCCGACGTATGACGTTATAATTTTTTTGAACAGATCATTATCAGGAAATAGCTCATATTTTTGCCATAGTTGAGTTGTTGACTTCTAAAGGATGATGTATCGATTACGTGAATATAATACTAACACACAAAAAATAAATTGTGTATAAAAAAGATCTTGTGAAGGGAATGAACAGATTTTAAACTTTAACTTATCTACTCAGGTTCTAAAAACACCAGTTTTCGCAGAATCGACATGTTGTTTTGTCCTCTTTGCCCATTTTACTGAACCAGCAATTCCTTTGTGCCTTTGTACCCACGAAAGTGACTTTGTTCTACTAGAGAATCTTAGTTTGTCAGAGGTAATAAATGTTTTGACACAATTGACGAGTTTTTGGGCTACTCTTGAGCACAAAAATGTATTACTAATAATTCCGCTTAATATGACCATTAATTCTGACTCTTTCATGTGATTTTGACCCACTAATATAACCAGTGAGGACACCTCTTAATATATTGTCAACAATTTCGTTTTGTTGACTTACAATCTTTCATGATACATCTAGTAAGAATCTTCATAATTGCGTTGTTTCAATGCTTAGAATCTCTAGCTGTTCCGTAAGGTCACCTGGACCTCATCAGATTTTTTAGAACAAACTACTTGCATGTGTATGTAGTGCAGTAAGGTTTAGCATTACTTCTAAGGCTGTAGTTGGACACGATCTCATTGCAGCTATGATTCCCATGCAAGCGAGACTTACACTTATTCCAACGTTACGATTATTACTTGCTGCATTTTTGACATTAACTTCCTCAACGTGTAAGGTTTGAAAGATGTTCCATAAGAATATATAAAAATTATTGTTGACCTACAACTTTTAAAAGTCCACTTATAGACATCAGAAAAATGATTTGCATCACAATTTCCTCTAAAAAATTTATTACGACGTTATGACCAATCGTTAATGTCTACCTTTACCTTCCAAGAAGATCCATGCATGATTTCAAGCTAAAGATTGTTAGTTTTAATTAAAAAAATTAATCGTTACATCATCCTTTATACATTTTTGTTAGTCATATCTAGTGATAACAGTGATAAACAATTCAGGTATAACAGAGTAGAGATAAACTCATATTTGTAGATTCATCTTCTGCCAGTCATTAGCTGTAAGTCCAATAGTGCTTCGTTATCGTAGAATTTAGTACTTCCATAACACAACTTCCATAACCGACCGTGAGAAACAAGCTTGTACTTAACTTTTTGTATTATAAACTTTGTTACAGCCCATTGTGATTGTTTTCCAAAAATATGTGTTTTTAGTGAAGTTCCCGATTACCTTTAAAACTTAGATACGTCACAGATTATAAAAAAGCTCAACTATAAGTAGACGAAAAATATCAGTTAAGGTTCACTACATTTACCAAAATGACAAGTTTAAACAAAAAACCTCCTATTATCGATCATATATCAAATCATGAATTTTACTGTCGATAATGCGTTCTCATTTTAGGGACTTTTTTTAACAATTCCCTATTTTTATACAATTTAAAAGCATTGTTCTAATATTCGATAAGTTCAGAATGATAACATTATTTACTTTTCTATCCTGATTTCAAGCTTCAGACATTTTTTATGTCTAATGACGTCATTGACGTTGACATTTAAAAGTTTGTACGAATTTGTGCAGCAAAATAAGAATAGAAGCAAAAACTTGTTAGCGCAGTACAAATGTTGGTCTTAGAAGAAGAAGAAATGAAAAGGGAAATATCGCTTTTTACACAATAAAGACAATTAGCTACACAGAAAGCAATGTAAATATTTAATAGGGAGAGAATGAGTAAAATACTAGTATTAAAGATATCAAGCGAAGTGAAGTAGGTACAAAAGTACAGTTCTGCAATATTTTGCGAATTAATGTATAATTAATTTGTTTTCAAATTCTAATTAATTTACAATCAAAATTAAAATTTGGTCAATCTGACCTTGAAAAATAGAAGATCCTCTATTTTTAGAGGATTTGATCAAATTCATGATGTAATAACGTATGCTGTCAATTTTTTAGGTCAAACTAGTTTGATAAAATATTTGACCATCTGACACTGACTTAATAGCATAGACGTAATAGCATTAATCATCGATATAATAATACTAAGGATGGAACTAATGAATAAATACTTGCGTCCAAAGTAGCTAGTAACAATGGCCGACCTTGTTTCCGGAATGTCAGTGGTGTACGAAAAAACTTCTGTTGGTACATATATATCTACAACAATTATTTATTTTCGTTGTTATTTACATTTAAATTAAAAAATTATTATTTTTATAACATAAAAACATATAAAACATATATATTTTACAGGTACGTAGTTGCGCATCTCACGCCACTGATGTGACTGGATGCAAATAATTAAAAATTTAACAAATGTATTAATTTACCAAAAAAATGCATTAAATTATTGACTTAACTTTACCTGTTTAACATTAAAATATCGGGAAATAATTAATCACTTGTCAAAGTCACGTCGAACATTGTAGCTAGTAATGATGTCATAGTAATTACGTCATAGACGTAATAGTGACGTCAGTTCCGTCGTCTACCAGATACATGTAAAAATAACAACATGTTCTATGCTTGGTATATTATATCGATGATGCTTAATAGTCACTGACAATCGGAGCATATGTCAATACAACACATGTATAAAAATGTCACTACTGTCGCGTGTTGCCAACTACTAAAAAAGTAAAAGTATGAAAAATATTTTCACAATAATTCGCACAGTATTGTAATAATAAAAGCGTAGAACAAAAATACTGTGGGCATATCTTGAGAAAAGAGACAAGAAAGAAAAGATGGGCGAGAAAGGTTTATAGACCTACAACTTCCAGTTTTTTGTAGTTAAAACAAAATATTTGTTAAAATAATTGATGGTTGAGAAGAAATCTGTGACATATTTAAGTAAATGGTGAATCCTTAGTTGTTCTTCCATTTTATAAAAGTTGCAATAGGCAGTAGGATAACGTTTTTTTCGAAATGAAATGTAACTTATGTTTATACCTCGATATTATTCTTGCTTTTCGCTATAAAATATGGGTATATAGTTGTTGAAAAGCTTTCTGTTTGAAATAAAAAAGTGAGTTGGAGATAGATAGTATATATAGCGATCTAGCATTAGAATAGAGGTTATTGTTAAATATTTCATAAGGTCTAGATATAAGTATACAAATTTAATGTACGCCGTAAGATGAAGCACCTCATTTATAATTAATACTTAAATAAATAGGTATTTACATTCGCTGATGTTGGCAACAATTCTGAGCTCGTACAAATGACAGTACATACATTCTGACAGAAGATGAACAACCCCTAAACCCCAGAAGAGAATTCTTAGCTATTATTAATATATTTTTCATCAAGATTAAGCCTTATGACTCTCATAAATTGTTATAAATCATATAAACTTCTCCGTCTCTATAAACTATTGATGGAATAGTTTGTTTCTATTTTTTGCTAACATTTGTACGAGTTCGGAATGGTTTATGATGTGAGCAAATTTAAATACTTGTTGAGAAATCAGTAAATTCCGTACTTAAGAAAAAGATTTAAATAGTATACTTACATTTTACAAAAGGGTAGACATTACGTATATACAAATGGTGCTTTTTTGTTTATTTGCACATAATGGTCATTAAATTTTGAGGTACGTTGTTGTATATAGTTAACAGTTGTTAATTCGTTTAATATTTTGTATATAATTATTTTAAAACGTAACTTTAGTTTAAATGTTGTACAGGAGGTACTGTCTTTTATTACAAGGTTCAGTAGTTCCTGTTATATTTGAGTTTTAGCAGGACTACCCTCTATTTGTTGACTTTTCAAGTAGTTCCGTAAAACAGCAAGTTAGTGCAACGTTGTAACATAATGCCTATAAATTTCTGTCGTCAGATAAACTCTTGTGGCAATAAAAAATACTAACTTGCTGACAAAAGGTCTTACTTTTCTCAGGTTGAGCCAATCTTTATACACTTTGTGATGTAATATTTTGATATTGTTGTTTTTCCATAATACCTACCTCATTTTTAAGATTTTTATAGACAGATTTTAAAGACATATAAACGCAGATCTCTCTTTTACAATAACGCCGGTATTTTTTGTACTTAAAACAAAATATCAAAAAATATATAGAGAAATAGATTTAGTTTGTACAGTTGTTTAAATAGACATTTGCAAATATCCTTGATATAGAGGAAAATGGCGAGCTTAAAATAAGTGGGTGTGCAGTGCCATAGTAGAAGAATAAATCGTATGAAAAGGACTCATGTCTTAAGAAATGCAAATAACCTTAGCGTGGTTCCTAATTATAAGTCGGTTCCTCAACAATACATTTTTTAATTAAATATTCTAAACTAACGAGATGTAGCAATATTTCCGACAGATAAAGCTTTCCTATTTATCAACCACGTCAAATTAACAATTAAAACGAGCTTTTATTTAACACAAAGTTATTATAAACACACATTTAATTGACTCGTCTTTTGCACTCAATAAGTTACTTTTTCTCCCAAGTAAGACCTGAAAAGACATGACTCGATGATGTGACGAATAGTTTGTTTAGTCATTGTGTGAGCAGCTCGACAACAGGTCTCTTACTAGTTATATTCAAAAACTGTCTCGATCAGGACCTATTTGTATCTAGTTCATCATTATCCCAAATGATAGGAACTTAATTAGACTCTGTATATCAACGTCTCCAGCAGCTTGTAGATCATGTAAAATAGAGTAATGAGCTGGTAACTTTGAAAACTAACCGTTTGATTTGACCATTTGAGCAGTGAGTTTTCAAACTGTGCTATTTCGTAATGTATTTTGAGAAGTCATTTTTTTTATGGTCGCTTATCGATTTTTCATGTGTCCTTGGTGGTGATACTACATAATTTTCAGGTGTCTTCTATCAGCGTTCTATCAGTTCTATCAGTCACAGAACTACCAATGAAGTCAGCTTCAGAAAAAATATCTATCTGTTTTATTAAAACCTGACAGAATATTAGGTGTTAATGCTTTCATATCTGCCTCTCCTACACATTGTGCTATCTGGTATATTGAAATAGGTTTACCAGGATGGCTCATCCACCATTAGTTTATAGCAGCATTGTAATACGCTTTAAAAGGAGCGAAAATTGAAATATTAAAAGGTTGCAGTTTGTTACTACAATGAGGAGGCAGAGTCAGTATGATTACACCATTATCCTTTGACAGTTGAACAACGTGATATTTTACGTGACTCTCGTGATTGTCGTAGATCAGTATGGAAGGGTTTTCAATTGAACTGTTGCCAAACTTGATAAAGTGTTTCATAACGTTGACAAACAGCTCGCTACTCATCCATCCACTTAGATTTGCCAAACCCAGTGTGCCAGGTGGAGCTCCTTGTGTCATATGCTCCTTATAATATTTTCTTGACACGTGTTAATAAGAATACCCCTTTCATCGCTAGTACAACTATTCAGCTGTTTTACACCTTTCTCTGCCACGACTTTCTTAGGTTTCTGCATTATTCTTGTAGTAGTTGCTGATATTAGATACAGCTGATGGATTTCTAGAATAAACGGCATGTAAATTGTCGAAGAACTTGTTGACATTGAGTGGATTAAATGATGTTAATCTTGATAAACTGCAACCCTCTGGTTGACGTATTGACGGTTGACGAAATTTCTTAGCAGGGCTCATGAGAGCTTCTATAAATCTTTCGTAGATTGATATCCCGTTTCCATGTTGCAGAATCCAAGTTCCGGCAGACTTTGGTATCTTAATAGGATTTATGGGTCTCCACCTATATATGAGAAGATCTTTTGATCGTTTCTTCTGTAGTAAATCGTCGTATAGTGAATCTATAGTAAATTGTTATACAGGGTCGAAAGATTTTCTAGCAATTCTCACGATCTATCGAGATATGTTCTTCATGGTCTCTTTATGTTTTGTAAAGTATGATTTGAGTAAAGGCCTTGTTTCTATGACTATAAATTTCTTCATCGTATTTACAAAAAGTCGATCATTATATTCTAATGACTGCGACATTTCGGTCAAATAATGATCAAATCAAAAAGAATCATAGGTTACCACTCTATCCATACTGCTACTGAGAAAGTCTATGGTTAACTCCCCGTATCCACTAAGAAATATATTCGAGATGCTGCATATCCTTGATCATTTAAGTATTGTCTCCATCTAATAATCTTTCCTCCTACCAACTGCAGTTACATATTCATTGAATGAACAAATATTTTAAATAATTAGTCTATTTCAATAAATCACAATTGCAAGATCATGTTTGACTATAAAAACCGAGGTTAAGTCGACACAATCAAAGCTTTTTCATGTTGGTATGTCTGAAGTTTTTTACAGGAACAAAATTATCTACTTGCCAATTTTTTTTTAATTTATCAAAAAAGAAATATTGCTGTGTCTCTCAGTAAACCCATAGTACTTATATACCAGTGAACCTTCATTCAAAATTTTATTGTTGGGGTACTGGGTGCCTTCATTTTTATTTAACTGGCTGTTAAGACAGGAAAACTGTCAATTTCAACGGCCACCAAGAGTTCCTAAACCAAAAATTTTCCTTCAGCGAGGAGAAAAATACAATTAAAAATAATAAAGAATTAAACGTGTAACTTTTATATAGCATAGTAAAAAACTGTTATGATTCCGAAGTATAGTTTTGCTAAAAAAGGCGGCAGTATATACACTATTATTATTAAGAAGATACGTGTATGTGTAATAGAATCTTTTTTGAAAAACATTTTGACCAAAAATGCTCTGTTATATTGTTACCAAAGGATTTTTAAAAAGAAAGTCTTTTAATTTTGAATTTTAAATATACCTTTATTTATTATATGTCAAACGTCTACATTTTAGGCAATTTCTCGCGATGTGACAAAATAATAGTTAAAAGAGTGAAATGTTTTTTAAAGAGTATTCTACTGTGTAAACTGTAATAAATAGAAATAAATACCTCTGTATGTTTATAAAATTATTTGCATTTCTTTTTTATTTATACTTATGTACTTAATTTTTGTAAAGAAAGTTTATTTTTGAGATTTTTATCATTTATTTCGTGAAAATGTTCCTGTCTCTTTGAGTTTTTAGGAAGTTATTTACGTTAAGTTTTTTCTTTATTATATTGTTAGGTTAGAGGTAGGTGCAATACATAAGACCCATTTTTCGTAGAAAAAGTTATAAGAAAATACCTTTTTGCCATATTATTACTTTCTTTTTTATCTTTATTGTGTACTGCTTGGGTATCGTTTATACATAATAAATTAATATTAAAATTTTTTCATTGTTTTATTACTCCCAACTACATACAATCAATTTTTAAAATAAACAGTCCAACATTGGCAAAAACCCCAGACCCAGAATAAAGTCTGTGTCAAGTCCGTGTCAGACGGTCAAATATTTTATCAAACCACAGATCACCTACCTCTCATCACTCATTATTAGTGGTCTGTGGATCAAACTAGTTTGACCAAACCAAAAAATTAACAGCATATAACGTCACATCCTGAGTTTGATCAAATCCTCTAAAAATAGAGGATCTTCTATTTTCAAGGTCAGTTTGATCAAACTTTAATTTTGATTGATCGAAAAATATTTAAAATCAAATGACAATCAGCAGTTAGACATAACATTCTAACTCGATGGACATAACCTATTTAAATTAATTTTCTTTTTTTCGTTGGTTGACAGTGTGTGGTTTATTTGTCTTCCTATTTGGTTATAATAAAAAAAAAATAAAAATTTAATATATCTTGCAGCCAGGAACAAGTTTCTACATAATTGATTTATGTCAAGAAATAAGCTGTTTATATTATGTGAAGAATCCAGGTTATTATAAAAAATTTCTTTCAGCCTTTTTATTTTCATTGTGGATAAGAAAAATTTGAATCTAAATAAAGCACATGCAACTAATAAATAAGCAAAAAAGACAATTAATTTCATTGACATACGTCAATTTGAATGATGGCGTGACTGGTAGATTTGTAAAATTTTGAACAAAAATGTTTATTAGCTCTTTTTATAGAATGAACCATTCTTTCAAAGATAACACTTGAAGACTACAGGGGAAAAACGCTGTAAGTCAATTTTTATCGATTTTTTGATGAATACATTTTTCGATACTTGGATACACGTAGTACAATCCACAAATATCAAACAAAATAAAAGTGAAATAAGTCAAACGTTACAAACGAATAAAATAATGCTGTACAATGGAAGAGCGCTGCAAGTCAAGGTTAAACTAGGCAACAATGCTATAAGTCAAATTTAGGTGCTCAATGCGCCTGTCCGTAGGGATAATTTACAAGGGAAAATCACAGTCAGTGTTCAGCATTCATACAAGTTGTTTATTTTAGTACCATTATTATCATAACCACAATTTGTTTTTTAACGTTTAGTAAGTTTGAACTATTGTTCATTAATATGGAAAGTGAGGACAGTGAAAAAGAGGCTTTACAGTCAAAAACTACAAGAAAACGAAAAAGTTTTGGGCGAATACGTGATGTAGCTAAAGCGCTAAAAGTGCAAACTCACGAAACCGGCGAGGACTACCGTTGCAAACAGAAATACAAGAAATACAATTATTCGTAATTTTAATTCTATGCTGAATTTGGACGAGCCAAGTGTGTATTTGGGTGGTCTAATATCCATACTTCCTGTAACTCAAAGAAGGCCAAGAAAAGACGAAGAGAATTGCAACGTAAGAGATGGCTCTTTTTATTACAGAATTCGCCTTGCGGTAACTAATGGTGAGGGGCATACACCACCTGCAAAAGACGTTCAGGTTTGTCAAAATCTTTTGTTGCTCTTCATGGCATATCCACGAGAAGATTACAAACTGTACAAAAGCCCTAAAACATGGTACAATTGCCAAGGACAATAGAGGTAAACATGGCTCAAGACCCAATAATATGTCTGAAGAAACTATGCAGTTAATTTTAAATCACATAAAATCATTTAAAGGGCGCATGAGTCACTACAGCCTAAAAAAATCTAGCAGGAAGTACCTTCCAGAGGAACTTAACATTATAAAGATGTACAAAAATGTTCCTTGCGAAACATCCCAATAGATCAGTCTGCTATGAAGTATATAGAAAAACATTCAACAAACGCTTTAATATCTCCTTTGGGTATCCCAAAACCGACACTTGCAGCATTTGTAATGCTTCCAAAATAAAAATAAGAGAATGTATAGATGAAAAATTAATTAATTAACTTAAAACAGGACGGAAATTCACTTGCCGAAAGCACAGAAATTTTACAAACAAAAAACAAAAGCTAAACTACGACCAAGGACTTCAAGAGAATATGAAGTCATAGCCATGGACTACAATAAAAACCTTTCAATGCCTAATATTACGAGTAACTACGTGTATTATAAAAGGCAGTTGTCTTTCTACTCCTTTAATGTCCATCGACTTAGTGATAATGACGTTGTTATGTACTCGTACCCTGAGACAGTAGCTCGAAAGGGTGCCAATGAAGTTTGCTCATTTCTGTATGACTATGTGACAATCCAGCTTCCTCCTAAAGTTCGTAACTTTAAGTTCGTGATTTTCTATGATTGAAAGAGGTCACTCCTACATGGACACGGATAAAGATTTTGGTATCGTTAACCAAAAAAGTGCAGCAGAAACCCCAGAAGATTGGGAAGCAGTGTTACGATTGGCTCGTCAAAAACCTGCGCCTTATAACGTAGAAGTGGTTGATAACTACTTGGTGCGTAGCTGGGACACTTTTCTTGCACCTATGTATGCTACAAAAGCACCTTTTAAAACTAGATCAATAAGCGAATTAAGCATTTCAAAGCAATATCCTAGACTAATTTATTTCAGAGACACCTACAACGGAGCAATGGTTTCTGCTGTCATTAACAAAAAAGTGACCAGTGGTAGGGAACCACCGTATACTGGAAAAGAATTGAATGACTTATTTTTTATCTTAAGAATTGTACAATGTTATTGATTCATTTAACAGATAATATTAATGTTTTTAGCTTTAGTTAAGTTAAACAAGTCTAGTTCTGTTTATTTTTTTCTTTCGTTGAATTAATATTATATTTTGTCAATTACAGCGTTTTCGCCTTTTTCCTCCAGACCTTTGGTTGCTTTTTTTTTAATTTCTCTTGTTACCGACTGTACATGACAATTTCAGTTTTATAATATCCTACTCTGTACATATGAGTTGTCTAATACTCAATACAACAGTGTTTTACGATGTTTATTTATGAATTATGAAGGTTTGAATCTAAAAATCGCGTTTTCCAAAAATTTTAAAAATTGACTTACAGCGTTTTTCCCCTGTAGTCTTCACTTACATCTAGTTCGCGCTAAGCTTGTATTTTAGTCAAGTAGCAAGTAATTTAGTAACTAAAATACACACTACTGACCAAAAATCTTTCGCACTTGTTCAACTACAGTTCACAAGTAAGTTGTGTTTTGTCAGATGAACAACCTACAACACACTAAAGAAACTGATTAAGCTAATCATGATAGCTATTTTAATATGGATTGATGAGGAAATTTGATGTGACTAATAAAAAGAAGCTATGGATCAATGAAAAATCAACTATAAGCTATCAATTGTCTTCTGAAGACATTAAAACTGGAAGAACCCAAAGAATACTTGACAAATAATGAACTTGACTAATTCTAGTGGTTCAAACGTGTGATAATATAAAGGCACAAAAATGAATTTCAATGCTAACTAGAGCTTAAGTAAAGCTCTTCAACACCATTCTAGTAAATATGTACTACATTGTATATGGCACCAAGAAGTAATAGGAATTAACAAAAAGAAAAAGGTGATTTAGGTTAGGAATGAAAAACAAATAAATTTTATGGAAGTGTTTTATATATTACAAAAAAAACTTATTAAAAATAAAACCTAAACTACCAATTGGTATTTACAATAGATCTTCTTCTGATCTAATATACTCTCCAATATCAGCCTGATGAAAACAAACAGTTGTTAAAGGTTCGGCATGTTTGCATTCTGTAGTTGATCTGGCTGCAGCCCCAAATCCTAGAGGTAAGTCTGACATACTATAAACAACAACTCCTTGGTATTTTTCTGTGTTTTCACTAATTCTGCCTAATCCTGATTTGGCTACATGATTTCCATACAAAAACTGCTGCTCTGCTGAAGATTTTAACCAAATTTTACTCTGAAATGATACAAAATATGATTAGAATAATTAAAGACATGTGATTTGAATACTAACAGGAAATGGTTTTTTGGACAGAATTTTTTAAATTATATGTTTCAAACTGAGTCTGTTAATTTTAATTATGAATATTGAATACAAAATTTACTTACTTGGGCATATGGTGCTAAATAATTCAGAGCTGTAACATGTAACCTAAATTTATTAGATTTTGTGAATTTTCCAAAGCATGTTCCTAGAGAAATTAAATTGTCAGGTGGAATGGAATTAGCTAACTTCAAAATCTTCTCCGATACATAATACACTCTATCTTTTTGTTCCCTAAAGCAGTATAAACCATCTGGACGTTCTATTAACAGCTTAATATTTGGTCCAATGCTAAAAATTAAAATTAGAAAGTAACTGCTTTTAAGAATAAATAAAGTACTTACAACTTAGCTAATTTTTCGAACAATATTTTTGTTCTTTCTTCTGATAAACGTCTCATTTTTCTTATATTTATTTGCTTTGCTTTATATCTATGGTTAAAATGTAGGGTTATAAAGGATGCATGTTTCCTCTTCTTTTATAAAATATTTATAATACAAAATAACCTTTACAGGTAGGCAACTTAAAATACTTTTGTGAATATGTACTTTAAATTACATTTAATACGTTCACAAAAAGCACAATTCAATAAAAAACTCCAATCGCGAAAATTCCTGATAAACAAAAACGAATAGCAAAAAAAACGTTGATGAAGAAAAGTTAAAACAAGACCAAAAAGAGTCAAATTTTTATAACCTTAAAATTATGTGACATTTGTAATTTTGTACATAACCAAAAATATCAAATGTTATTAAAGTTTAAAATTAAATGTTGAAAATATATTGTTTTTATGACATATAAAAAATGTTGCGACAACATAATTTTATTTTTAAGTATATTCCGGTAGTTCAAATGAAATGTTCTAGTAGGATACTCGGATACAGGAACTTTTTTCGTTATTTAAAAACAGTGTATGTATTACTCAATGTTTAAATGAAAGTATTTGTAAGAATTTTTATTATATTGTAGATCACCTAGTAGTAATAAGTTACAAACACTTGCCTCAAGTATCTCAGAATACAAACAAGGACAGAAACAGTTAGATCTAAATGTATTAACTGATATATACAAAAATGTAAATTTTGGTCAGTATTAGCTTATAACACTAAAGAAAATAATATTCCTTATAATATTTAATTTCAGAAAGTATATCGAATGATGAAGGACAAGTTTTACTACAATGTTGTGGGTCTCTAGCCATAAATTCATCCCAGCAAGAAAGAAACAAATTGTGTCAAAATATTTACGGAAACCTCGCCAAGCATAATAAGCTGGATGTAGATGTGTACAATACATATATCGAAATTTGTACACAAAATAGAACTTTAATTAATTTTAAACAGTTTTTAGAAAATTTAAAATGTGAACTGCATAAACGAACTTATATGTTGTTATTTCAAAATGTTTGTGAATGTGGGGATATTAGTCAAGCGTTTCTCTTGTTAGAAATGATGAAGAGTGAGAATATACCAGTGGATGAAGAAATTTTTAACAATTTGGTCTTAGTCCATACTTTAAATGGGTAAGTTCTAATTTTTAAATGTGTAATGGATATTTATTGTTCTTGCAAGTTTAAGTTAATATAATACATCAGATGAAGGCAAAAATCATGTCAAGCAATAAGGTGCACATTAGACCATGATATAAGCTGTTGGTCTCCAACTGCTCACTAGTTCATGGCCGTTCCATTTATCTGTTATTCCAGCTTGTTTATCCTTGCTTTGCCTGGTTCATCATGATTTTGATTTGAACAGTCTTTTAGTTTAATGCTTCTGAGTTTTGTTATTTTCCCAGTACAGATTACCAATATGTAGCTAGGCAAGTTGCTTGGTGCAGATGCCACCTAGAGAACTTCCAACCTGCCTGATTTTTTGTAGATACTCCATCTCTTAGTCAGTATGTTCACTTGTCAGTTTTATAACATATATCCATAGTACACAGTACATTCAGGTCTTATACACCACTAAGTCCATGAACATTGCTCAGTTTTGTGGCAGACTAACCATAGACAACCTGCAACTACCTCCAAGATTATTTTACAACCTTTAACCACCATCTTTACATCTTTAATTTATGTTTTTAGAGGTATAGAGGCTGCTGAGAATGTTTTGGGAACTATGAAAGCTGCGCAAGTGCTAGAAACTACACAAACCCATGTAGCTATTTTAAAAGGTGTAATCAGGAATAAAAATCATAGTGATTTAAAAAAAATTTTGGCTAAATATTACGTTCAACTTGATGAAGATCAATTACTCCTAATACTGAAGGAGATAGGATTAAATGGAGTCATTAGTTGGTTGCCAGAGGTAAGTCCTTCATTTAGTAAGACTTAACAGCTCCATACTCTAAAGGTGCCAGTCAGAAATGACATATATACTTAGATTATAGTTGTGACTGACAGATAAAGTAGTCGATGTATATAGGGTAACTATTGAGTTTGCATCTATGTTGTGGAGCATGTTATCAGCACACTTTAAGTATTTTATTTTATTTTTTAGATGAATCCACTTTTTAAAGATCTTTCCTTGACAAGAGACTTTATTAACAACTTGAAAAATATTTGTGTTCACTTTGTACATATGAGTGAACCTTATTCAGCAATGAAAATGTTTAACTACTTCCAACAAGAAGCTGAGGAACACTGTGGGATTTTTATATTAGAAGAAATGTTGCACTCTAACATAGTAAGTATATAACACTTATATGTTTCTCTATATGTTTTTTTCTTTCAGTATGTATAAAGCCTCATTTCTCCTTGTTTTTACTCTTCTTGCCTCATAAACTCTTGTGACTCATTTACTTTCCTCCATGCTGCATACAACCTTTATTGTTTTCTTTTAATAACTTTAAAAATATATTAATAATAGCTTCTCTGACTCTTTCTCATTTATGAACATTACTTTTCTTTTTTCAGTATTTATTTTCATCCTCATATTGCCTATTTTTTGTGCCCATATGTTTATAATTTGTAGCTTGTCCATATTTCCTTGGGTTTCCTTGTCTTTCCTTTTTTGGGTTCATATTATCCACACCACCTGATTTTCTAATTTTAATATTCATTAAAACTTTTCTCTATATATATTTCTTGATAATCATCATTATTTTTCTTTATTTATTAATATTAATTTTTAAATATTGGCATTTAGAAAAAAATCTCTACAACATGCAACTAACATTCAATAAAGAAAAACTGCTAATGTTGGAAGGAGTTGTATGATGATAATATGGTGACTTGATGATTATATAATAGAAGAATTAGATAAACACCAAAAATGAACTGTTTAATGTGACAAATAATTCAGTTTGCATCTACTACGTTGTAGTGATGTAAAGTATTGTGTAAATAACCTTATAAGGTATTACTTGTTATTCAGAAGTTCACTAAATTAAGTGTCAACAAGTCTATCGATGAATCTTCTAATGTTCTTTTCAAACATTAGCATAGAAACTTTTGTGTCAGTATTTACAGTTTTGCTGTAACTAGAAATATGTCAAAAAACTGGACATAAAAGTTGACCATTAATTAGTTGACTATTATTGAGAAATAGTAATTAACTGGCAACGCCGCTCAAAAGAGCGGAAGGAAAATAAACACGCCTGCTTTTTAGTGACACAAGGTCGCGATTCAAATTGGCTTTGTCGTGTAGTACTTAAATATTATTGATATTTCACTAATAATGTAATTTTTTCATGAAAAAAGTATGTTTATGTACTTGTTTTATAATTTAGTACTATACAATTTTTGTAGGAATATGATGAATGTTTAGCTGCTGTTAAATTTTTCTGTGATAACTACACGAACGAGTACGTCTATGAAAGATTAACTGAAGTTGCTTTAAAAAACGAATATTACGACATTGCTTGGAGACTTTTCGAGCATTTACAAGCTTTAAGACCTCATTTTTTCTGGCCCTTGTTCCTTAATGCCAGAAATGTCGAAGGAGAAGCAGGTATGTTTAATATTATATCATATATTTATGAAACACTTAGAAAATATTAATAAACCATTGAAAAAAAAACATGTAACTTAAGGAGGTCATGGAATCACTTATTTCTACATTTATACCTTCTTTAATGTCTTCTTTTTTGTGGTGTGCCTAGACATGATACGTTATAGTTAACATTTTGCAGGTATCTTCAAAGTTTTAGACCGAGTAAAAAAGTTGGGTGTTCAGGTCGATACGGACACTGTGGAGTATTATATATTACCCTTTTGCAACCTTGAAGATGTAAAATCCGTCGTGGAAAAGATGAAAAAAGAAGGTTTTACTGTTGTATCGGTTTTAGGTCCGTTAGTGCGTGTATTGTTGAAAGGAAATAAAATAAAAAAGGCTGCTGAATTATGTAAGTACATGATTTAAATCTTAATTTATTATTTAATCAATCGATCAGTTAATGTATTAAGAATAAGGATAGAAAACTTTATTACGTTTGGTTGTAGGACATATCAAAATAATTTTCCCTGTTAAGGGTCCCATGATCCTCTTAGCATTTGCAGTTTTTGGCTATTGTATGTAGCACATACTACTGAAATTACCCTGAAGGATTGTTTCTATTTTAAGAGTTTTTCTGGAGGCCGTTTAAGAGTTTTTATCTATCTAGTATGATTTGATTATAGCAAACCATTTAATGTCAATGTTATCCAGATATATGCCCCTACTGCAGAAAAGAAATACGACAATGATGTCGAATCATTCTATAGCCAATTAAAACAGACACTTAAAAATCTAAAAAGTAACGAAGTCACATATATCATTGGAGATTTTAACGCAAAAATTGGCCAAGGCCGAAGATCTGACCTGGTAGGTGAATATGGACTAGGGGAGAGCAATGAAAGAGGCCATAGATTATACCAGTTCTGTCAAGAACATGACATGATAATCGCAAATACATGGTTCAAATTACACAAAAGAAGGTTATACACATGGAGGGGACCAGGAGATAATTCACTACATATGATTAGAAATCAGATAGACTATATTCTGGTAAACAAGAGATTTAAGAATGGCGTCACCAGAGTAAGACATATCCTGGTGCAGATATCGGTTCAGACCATAACCCTGTAATAACTGACATCAAAGTGAAGCTCAAAAAAGTCCAAGAAAGCCCCAAAACACCAAAATTAAATATCTCAATATCCAACAAAACGTTAAGAGAAAATGACTTAAACAATGAGCTAAAGAAACCAATCAATGAGAACAACGCAGAAATATGGAACACATTTAAAGATCTTACCTTGAAAAGTAAGTAACAGAAACTAATTAAACAAAAAATAAAGGTGGCTAAAGAAAAATGGATGGAGGATAAATGCAAGGAAGTAGAAAAGTTGAATGAAAAACATGATATGTTTAATATATTTAAAAAAGTTAGAGAAGTAGCTGGTCTTTATCATAAGAAAACTCCACATACTATAACCGATTCGTCGGGAAAAATGATAATAGACGAACATGAAATTCGAACAACCTGGTGTAATTATATAAGTGAACTGTATAATGATGATAGACCCAAAGAACTGGAGACTTTAGTTGAAGGTGAAGGACCAGAAATACTAAAATCAGAAATACTGCATGCTATAAAGTTAGCAAAGAACAAGAAAGCCGTTAGCCCTGATAACATACCGACCGAGATTTTAAAGCTTATAAATGAGGAAAACATTGGAATACTGGTCAAGCTTTTCAATGATGTTTATTCGACTGGTGATATCCCTGAAGATTGGTTAAAGTCCGAATTCATAACACTACCAAAAAAACAACGTCCGAAAAACTGTAGCGATTATAGAATGATAAGCCTTATGAGCCACACTTTGAAAATATTTCTACGCATCATCCACAGTAGAATCAGAGATAAATGTGAAGAAGACCAGGATGAAACACAATTTGGCTTCAGAAATGGACTGGGAACTCGGGACGCCGTCTTTGCACTAAATGTATTACTGCAGAAATGTCGAAATCAAAGGAAAGACGTCTTTGCTGTATTTATTGACTATGAAAAGGCCGTTGATCGAGTACAGCATCACGAATTAATTACAACATTAAAAGATAAAGCAGTTGATAGTCAAGACATACGATTCATAGAAAAGTTATACTGGCGTCAAACAGTGACAGCTCGCATAAACGGAAAATCAACAGAAATATGTAAAATACAAAGAGGTGTCAGACAGGGTTGTATACTATACCCACTGTTATTTAATTTATATTCAAATAGAATATTTAAAGAAGCGCTGCATAATTTGGAATGGAGCGTGAAAGTTAATGGAATTCTGATAAATACAATCAGATATGCAGATGATACAGTTATTTTAAGTGATGACATGAATGGATTACAATGCCTTTTAAATGCCATTGATACAGTGGGAAGAGAGTTTGGCCTAAACATAAACTGTTCAAAAACAAAACACATGGTGTTTAGCCGTTTATCACATCAAGATGCACGATTATATGTTGATGGTCATATAATTCAAAGAGTATCCAGTTTTAATTATCTTGGTTGCCATATTACTGAACAACTAGATCCAGATCAAGAGAAAAAACGTAGAATCGAGATAGTCCGCACGACATTTTTAAAAATGAAGTCGTTCTTCTGTAATGATAACTTGCAACTTCAACTTCGAAAGCGCATGGTTAAATGCTACATTTGGTCAGTCCTCTTATATGGTGTCGAAGCATGGACATTAAAAATATCCACCATTCATAGTCTGGAGGCCTTTGAAATGTGGCTGCACAGACATATACTAAAAATTCCATGGACGGCTATGCTGACAAATGTGGCAGCTTCAACTTATTATGATGGGTAAAATCGAAGGACGTAGAGGAATTGGTAGAAAGCAGGCCTCGTGATTGAAGAATATCAGGGAGTGGACAGGAATGAGGAAAGCTGAGCAACTCTTTAGAATAGCTCAAGACAGAGACAGTTTCGCCATGTTAATCGCCAACGTCAAGGGGACTTGATAGGGCACGTTAAGAAGAAGATGATTTGATAGTTTTTCAGATGTATATTGGGTTTTGCGAAAGAGGAGAGGGTGTGCCGACTGTTTAGCAGTTTGTATGGTGGCAGGTGACAGTGTTTTTTGAGATTGAGAAGGAAGAGAAATAAAACTAAATCTGGTATTAGTAGTTGATTTGTTAGTAGTGGATGAGTTGATGACAGTCTATTTTGTTCCTATTGATGTGATTTTTTGTCTTTGGCAGATATCCAGGTATAGAGTCGGCAAGGTAGGTGTAGGTTAGGATTTAGGTAGTCTGAACCACATATTCACAATTATTGGTTTGTTTTTTGTCTGTCATCATTTTTACTAATTTTAGAACTTTTAGGTGAACACTACAAGGTTAATATCGGCGGTGACAAATTATTCCATTTGATTTGTACCTCATGGCGAGCCACAAAAAGTCCCTTGTTAGTTACGGTGCTAAAAAAATATTGTGAATCGAATAATAACGACAATGATACAGTTGGAGATTTTTTAGTCAAGTCGCTGCCATCCTGCAAAAACAGATACGATTTTCACGATTTTTCCAAGACGTTAAAGGTAAAATTTATATTTTTAAAGTGTAAAATTGTGTTAGTTAGATGTGTGAATAGATTTGTACATTAAATTTTTTTTATGTATGTACAGTGCAAATTTACAATTTACTCCACACTAACATTCTTCTCACGGCTTTTCTTCAGTGCCTCATTTCTTTGTAACCTAACCTAACATGTTTGTTTACAAAAGGTATGTTTGAAAAAAATGGCTGACACTATTTTTTGATGAAAAGTCCTATTAAAATAAATCAAAAATGTCGAAATATTGACCATCTATTGCAGCTCCTCATTTAGTAAGTTTAAAATATTCTAAATTTAAGTAGTATTTATCTCAGCTTAGCACCTAGTCTTAAGATGCGATACTTTGCACATTTTCATCCATATCCTTAATAAGAAAGTTACAGTAGTATTAAACTGTATCTATCCATCTGATTATTTTCTTCCCTTCGCTTTATTCTCACTTTTTCCCGCCTGTAATAATCTTAGGGCCTTTCTTTTCTTTGGCATCTGCAACACGTGCCCCAACTATCTCATTTTTTAAATTAGCCATTTTATAAAATAAATCCAGCTATTCTTTTCTCTAACCTTACTTCTTGTTTCAATATATCTTACGACTACATCTTGGATAAAAGACTAATGATCACTTGCAGATACAGGTGACTACGACAAATATATACGGTGTAGGTAAAAGTTTATGGTCGGTATAGTAGAATTTAACAGGATATCTAACCCAGATATAAAATCATATTTTCAGCGAATAGACAAAGAAAACAATCATATTTCCCCTTGGTCTCCCCTCCACATTCCTCATGCACGCCCATTAGTGAACGCCAGACGATTATTTCCGATCCAGCTTATACGTAAGAAACAGCGGCAGGGTTGCCTTGTTACATATTTGAATTAAAACATTGAATTGATTCAAAAAATTGGCGATCAGTGGCGCGGTTATATTGCCATTCAAAGCTGGATGTGATGATATTAAAAATGAAACACTAATTGACACAAATACTGGTACAAAATTTTTTAAATCGATGAGAAATTTACAGATTCGCATTTTTATTTGTAAAATAAAATAAATAATAAAGATAAAATTGTAACCTAATTTCCAATAAAATAAGTTAATTTTGGCAATATCGTCATTCGTCCGTTCTCTTCAATGGTAAACTGCATACGAGACAGGCTGAACGCTATGCTATGTATTTCTTTTTGGAAGTAACCGCGTGTGAAGATAAAAATTTGATATGCCGACTGTTTATACAACAGAAGAACGGGTACAAATAATAAAATGGTACTTTGTGGGCAATTCAGTACAAGAAACTATCAATCATTTATTATGACTTTTGAAAATAGGCCAATATCTATAGAAAAAACTGTATTGACCATTATTCATCAATTTGAAAAGTTTGGCTGTACTAATGGCAGACATAAAAAATGCTGCTCATCAGATCAACCTCGCGAAAAGAAAATTTCTCAAGAACTAGAAATTAGAGAAATTCAAGTTTGTGCATTGGCTGAAGCAACGCCGTGTTCAAGTAAACAAATTGCCGATGAAGTTGATTTGAATGCAAAAACAGTGAGGAATATTTTGAAAAGAAACAACTACCATTGTTATAAAGTGCAGACAACTCAAAAAATATTTCCTTATGATAAATTTAAACGGATGCAATTTTGTGAAATTATGATGGACAGATGCCATGCAAATAATAATTTTTTGAAAAATATTTTGTTTACAGATGAGTTCTCCTTCAGAATTCACAAGAAACATAATCCATCCGTTGTACGTTATTGGTCTCAGGAGAATAAGCATTTGAGTGTGTCTGTGCGTACGCAATATCCACAAAAGTTGAATGTTTGGACTGGAATTTTGGGAGACCATATTATTGGTCCTTTTTTCATTGAAGGCAATTTAAACGCAAATATCTCCAATTATAAAAAAACAAATTATTCCTGCACTTCAACGTCTTCAAATTAACTTCAACGAAATTTGGTTTCAACAAGACGGCTGTCCTGCACATAATGCAAAAGCCGTTAGAGACTATTTAGCGTTAATTTTTGCTGAACGTGTCATTAGTACAGACGGTACAATAAAATGGCCCCCTCGGTCACCCGACTTAGCTCTTCTAGATTTTTATTTTTGGGGGATGCTAAAAACGAAATTGTACAGGCATGAGTTCGAGCGAGCTACCAACTTGGAGGAACTGAAGGAAAAGATAATCTAACTTAGCCAAAACATATATCATCGGTAGATCAACTCAACGCCATGAGAAATGCGTTGTATAATAGATTTGGTTACTGTTCGTTACAATTTGGTGGTCTGTGTGAACATTTAATTACCTAAAAATTTTATTTGGTTTAGAATTTCTATTTTTTTGGAATTATTTTTAATTTAAACAGTAGTGTTGGAATTATTTTTTATTTGATTTCATTTTTATAGAACAAATTTTATACTTTTATACTATTTTTATCTTTTTTGTTTCATTTTTATAGAACTAATTTTTATTTTCACACCTATTACCTCCAAAAAATCTAAACGAAAATATTGTTTCAAAGATATTTGGAAAATACAAATTAATATCTTATTTTTAATTAAAAGACGTAATTTTTCGTCCAGTTTAAATTTAATATAATACACCTACTCCTTCCTAATGCTTTACTAGTACTGTCTTTATTTATTATGCTTTATGAAAGACCAACTCACGCACTCATGCAATACGCATGGGATACCAAACTAGTTCTGTTCTGCTCGTTACCACAGTATCAAAATCAAAGTGTCGTTATTTTGACGACGCGACTTTGCCAAATAATTTTGTATGAAGCTTTTTTATTGTGGCGTCATAATGCAGTTTATTATTTTCATTGGGAATAAGGCACAATGTGACTTTAAAATAAGCTTATTTTGATGTTTAGATTTCTAATTCGGAAATCGTACTTAAAATACGAAACATTAATAAATTTTATTTATATAAAACGATTTCTGAAGTGGAAATCAAAATGTTAAATTAAACTTATTGTAAAATAAAACTGTGGCATATTCCCAATAAAAAACAGTAAGCTGCCATTTAAATCGATTCGCCCAAATTTGATGATATTAGAACATAGTTCAAATGCTAAAAAGACAACAGGTCAAATAAAACCAATAAGTTTGGCAACGTTGAACTTCCCCTCTTCTGTTGAATTTATTATTTCCACTAATGCATTTTTTCGATCATATAGAGGGCGGACCTCTATACTTCTCCCTTTTTAAACAGGTGTTTCTCACTCCATCTCACGTAAGGTCCGTACTGACGATAGATTATTACCCAGGTTGTATAGGTATCCTATAATAACAAACATAGCGGATTTTGTTACAAAAGTTGATCACTCTGTATAGTTGTCAGATTTTCTGGCATTGAATGATGATTCAAGCCAGTCTTGATCTTTTCCTTCATTCGCTGTATCCATTAACTTATTTTAATTTGTAAGGTAAACACTTTTACACTTAATATGGTATTTTATAAATAATTTTAGGCCATTTTTGAAGCCAAGTTAAAAATAACAACTACATCGGCAGATCTTTTGCGAGAAAAACTTCAAGAACAATTTGGAGAGAAGGAAAGTGAATTAAGTGAACAAATTTTAGACGGAATCGATAAAATTTTGCAGTTGAAATTAAAGACGGAGAAAAGTTATATTCCACATCCGGTAAGTATATGTCAGGCTATTCATATAGTTGATTTAATTTAAGTTCACCATCAGTGGGTCGGTCAGTGGCATTTATTTTAAATTTATTAAAGGATATCTTCCTTTTTATATATTTTTTATCTTAATTTTAGACGAATTTTAATATTTTTATTGTTTTATATCAAATTATATTCTGTATTTTTTTGTATTGATGATTTTAAATGATAATTAATATTTAATGTGATTGATTTATATTTATCAACGATTTAGTGACTTCGCCAATGTTTAAGGTAGCTTGCAATCGAAGAACTTAGAAAACTACAATAATTCATATATCCCTGGTCCATAAAAAGTATGTTATGATATTTTGTTGAACAAAAACTCCGGTCTGCCCCAAAAGTATGCGACTTTCGTTGAGAACTTCGCGCCAAAACATTACAGTGCCCTCTATGGAATACTAGCATAATCAGTAACTTGTCAGAACTTGGATACTGCAATTACCAACGAAAAATGAGAGTAGACTAGACTAGACGAACGTAGATCCCACGATAGGAAAGAAGCCGGTATATATACTCGAAGTGAAATTCTCATTAGTCATTTATGTTAGGACCTCATAAAATGACTATGAATATGGATACTACCTTGACCGAACTAGAAAGGTTTAAAATTCTCATGATACGAGAATTTGACTGACACCAAGTTCTGCGAGCTCCAACGATTAAAGGTGCCATGCAAATGGTTTTCCCTGGATATCGGGTCTGCATGGTCTGAAGGAATCGAGGCTCTGTGTACAGCGCCGTTTTATTGGCGGCGGCTGTACTTAGGGGTTCAGGACCCTCCCAGCTGACGGCAACGTCCCCGACAATTACCCGCTCATCCTGTTGCGCGACAAGGTCAGGTATCTTCAAAATCCCGTCGGCGCATCTTATTCGCGGCTTAACCTCGTAAATCTACCCTTTCTTCTCCACTGCTTTACGTAGGTACGTAACGAGCTGATCATGTCTCTTGATGCGGGGCACTTTTGGAAAACGTGACTAAGGCTCTCGTTCGCGTTCGCATCCCTTTCGGCACCTCCTTTTATGTGGTGGATTTCAAGGGATGCCTCTTGTTGGTAGGAGATTTCCTCGCAGTTGGATTGCCTTGATAAAATCTCTCCCCGACCAGTAGGGCGGTGGATTGCTTATCCAGGCTGAGCTTTCTGAATGTGAAGAGCCCTGGCGAAGTCCGTATCCGCTATAGCCGTCCTCAAGTTTCTGGCTCAACTCACTCGCGATCGATGCTAAATTGCCCGAAGATGTTCTGGTCCATTTTAATATTTTCTTCCAGAGATGTGACATATATGGTAGACTGAGGGTTAACGACGTCGTATCAGTAGCTGAGCTGATAAGTTTATCCTTCTCATGATAGCCGGGACGTGCATGGCCATGGCCATGACGCCCAGGCCACCCTCTTTTGTGAAAGAAGGTTTTTGTTAAGAAGGTCATAATTACTATTGCACCAAGCAGACCTGGAGGGTGATTAGTTGCTGGAACGGCCTTTCAAACTAAATTTGAATGCCCGCAACATCCGACACGCACATATATCGTTGGCCTCACCTATAGTTGACGAAAAATTTTCTTTTTCAATTTTGAGAGGCTTTGCAACTCTGATATTAGGATCTTTAAGGAAAAATCCGGAAATCTGATAGCGTTGGCCCGACCAGTGTGTCAGTCTGTTTTCAAACCGGCTATACATCCGGAAAGGACAGCAATGGCTGCTAATAGGTCTGTTTCTTTTCTGTCTGGTCTAGACATTTTATCATCAAAACGTAAACATTCTATTATAAATTCAAATCTTTCCCGGTCCATAGTTGCTTTATATATCGCACCAGAAATTTTGTCATCAAACATTTGTCTTGTCGCTAAATGATTGTCTTTTTGGACAGCAGCAATAATAAGTAGTCCTATTTTAGAAGTGCATGCAATTCGTCCATATTCACTTTCGAGTTTGTAAGTTTTTCGACTTTATATTTTTGCGCCCTAACGGAAATTTCAGCATTTGTATATCCTACAATTTTTGCTAGAGACTCTGGACTCATAAAACGATGAAAAGCATCTAAGGGAGTTTGTGCTTCCTTGGTTTTATCAAAGGGACCTTGAACAAAATGTACGAAGTTACGTTTTGGAGTTTTACTAGCGGCCTTGGGTTGAGAAGACCACCCGTGTCCATTTTTACCTTTTCGACTCGACGGCAACCGAGTTTGATTCTCTTTAGCTGCAATTTTTGGAGATTCTTCGTTTGATGGAGTTTGCTAAGCAGGACATTTCTTTTTCTTGTGGATTTTAGAGCCATTACTTTCTTTTCTTGAAAGCACTGAAGTAAACTGTTTTTCCAACTCATTACTCTTTTTAGAACTTCTTTTTCTTTTCTTACTATTGGATGGCAAGTCATGGTCGGAATCTGAGTCATTTTCGTTTGTTGGTTCGAACTCTGATTCGGATGGACTGAATGCTTCTAAAACGGCATCTTCTGTTTCAGATCCACTTTCTGATTTATCAGAATTGTTATCCGATTCATCTGGCCCAAAGTTTTTCCAGGCACAATTGCAACTCAGCTTCCAACTCCCGGTGCGTGAGAGGTCTGTGCATGTGTCTATTTTTCGTATTCATATTTTACACTAAAAAAAAAAAACAAAACTGATAATATCGTTGTTTCTGCAATTATAACGTTATTTCTTACCTTCGTAATATTACGAAGCTGTGCTCATTTGCAGGCACTTCACTAATAATTTAGTTTAGATATACACTAATGTGAGAATAGACGAGCGGGCGAGAGATACTGGTGTACTCCTTGGTGCACTGATACATATTGTTAAGTCGACTGACAATTGCACGAGCTGGATGCCGAAGAATATACGAATCTCTGACACTTTTATAACAGACCTCCTATTGTTCGATTTTTTCTGATCTATCTATATTTTTGTTTTCAGCGTGAAATGTCAGTGGAAGAATTAGAGTGCCACTTGGTGGAATTAACGGAGAAGGGTATGGAAACCCGAGGAACTCTTCGAAAGCTAATACAGATGCACGTAAATCTCGGTAACGTGACTAGAGTGGAAGAACTTCGGAAGCAATTTTTAGCACACGGCTACGAAGAATCCGTAGGAATGAAGTCGTCGTTGATGCATAGTTTTGTAGTGAACGGAAATACCAAAGCTGCTTTAAATCTTTATAACGAAATTACAACTCTCCATCCGGATTTTAGAATAGATAATTATAAGTCGATCGATCTAGCCACGTTGTTAGTGAAAGAAGGTAGGCTTACGGAGGCTATAAGCTTAGTGGAGAGCATTGAATATAGGTGAGTTTTTACTAACCATTATACACTTCCCGGCATAAAATTCCGCCACTTAAAATTTTTGATTAAGTTTAACAATTTATATTTTTTTTATTTGTATTCCGATTTTTAAGATTCTTGCATCAGTTTGTAGGTACATGTATTGACATCGTATATGTGGATCATCTCCAATATGCATCTTTTGTTGTAATTTTGTTCTTTTTCCAAAATCTGTACATTTTTAAAATCAAAAGAAAAAGATATACATAAGATACATAAAAAAGATCCAAATTCCATCAATAATAAGACTGACATCAAAGATCTTTCTAATATGTATTATAATTTAATGAGTTGAGTTGGTTTTAAAGGCATCATGGCAGATATTTAAGTACCCTAAACCACTCCTGTTTTAAGATACCTCTATCTTAATTACCTTATCTTAAGGTCAGATACCAATTTTCTAATCCGTGGTAGAGGTCGGTCGTTGACGTTTTTACCGTTATTTTCATAAACAAGTAACTAGTTAAAAACCTAGTTAAATTATTCTACGAGTTGATTGTTTAACAGTAGTTTCAAATAAGCGAGTACCTACATAAACAAACACATTTGCTATTATCGTTTATGTGTGTATGTATTGAAGTGAAAGAAACTAATGAAGGATATATTTATTCTAACTTGAATAAATGAAACAATACAAATAGTAAATAGTACTTAAATTTACATTACACATTAGTATTAAATCGCGAATCGTCTAAATTGACATTTAAAAACATAAGTTTTTCCACTTTACTTGTTTACCGTGTTCTTCTTAGATTTAAAATTAAACCAGATTTTGAAAACATGTGTTCACAAGGAACAGATGTTGCTACAACATTACAATATTGTATGAATATAGTGGTTAAGTTAGGATATACTTGGCGATGGTTTTTACACCACTGTAATGGAAAGTTCCAATCTCCGTTCGAATTTTTTCTGGGTAATATATCATCAGACAAATACATGTCGACTTCTTTTATAGCTCTCGATACAGATGTACCTTTAGACGGGTCATGTCCAATTAATTCATCAAAAATACACCATGGACTTAAGTCATCTTTATCGGTTTCTTTTTCTTGTACTGGTTGATTTTCGATAGTACAATCTTCTTTTTCTTTAATTATTATAGAAGTAACCAGCTTCTTAACTCTTTCTTTTATTTTTTGAGCTTTATTTTTATCAGAAAATCCTTGCATTTTAAATCGTGTATCCATAAATGTACATAATGACAATGTGCCACTCTGTTCTATCCCTCTTTATCTTTCTGCTAAACCCGATTTTAGTAATTGTACTACGTCGAATACTACGGATATAAGGTTACCTTTTTCTAAAATTTTATTGCAAGATTTTTGCAGGCAGCGTACCATAACAATCACTAAACTACCCTTCAAGTATTTTTGGCTACTCATTGTACTTGTTATTGTTTCAAAAGGCCGTAAAATTTGAGAAAGTTGAGAACAAATAATCCAGTCTTCATTATTTAGATTTGGCAAGTCTGTATTAACTAGTGCCAATGTGACACGGATTGCCTTTTCTAACTCGGTCATTCTTTTTAGCATGTAATAGGTGGAGTTCCACCTAGTTTCCACTTGGATTGGCCGTTTGGGAACTTTGTTCTGTTGTAATTGATACTTTAAAAGCCTTTCTGAAGATAAGGTACTTTTTTTGAAATGTGTTACGACTTTTTTATTTTATCTATTTGTACACGACAGCATTTAAGTGCGTCCTCTACCAATAAATTTAACGTATGAGCAAAACAACCTCAATGTTTCTATCCCAAAACATCTTTAATAGCTTTGACCATATTTGAGGCATTATCTGTCAGTTACTGCAAAATTTATTTTTCCTTTTATACCCACTGAGTAATAATTTCACAATTCTACAATTCCAAAAGCGATGTTTTCCGAATTATGGTTTCCAAAAAAATGGCAGCAGCCTAATAAAACCGTTTTATAATCTAAATTTTCGGTTAAGTAATGTCCTGTTAACTCTCAGTTACTCGAGATGTCCAGAGGTCAGTAGTAATACAGATATTTTCTACTTCTTTAACAACTTGTGCTCTAATAATTTGCTCAGTTTTGATATAACATTCCTGAAGTAATGAACCTGACAAACTTTTTCTTGTTGGCAATTTATATCCAGGAATCCACCTTGCAAACTTTTTAAAAACTCGTTCTTTAACTATGGAAAACGGATGAAACGAGTCTATGCATAGGTTTATTAAATCCATATCTGTCTGTTTCTTTCGTTCTAAACTAATATTTTTAATAATGTAAGCATCCATCACCTTTTGGCGCTTGGGTGGCGGTGGCAGTATGTCAGTACTTGTAGTAGAAGTAGTCGGAACGGACAGAAATGTATCAGAAGAAGTTTCTTCAGACTGAGTTTGCGAACCAGAGGGTGTTTCAAGTTGGCTTTCTTGAATCAAAGTATGTTCTCTTTTTAAATGGCTTTTGAAATTTGCTGTAGTTGATTTATAACTAAGTTTTTCTTTGCAAATATTGCATACAGCCTTCTCATTGTTAATTCTCTTAACAGACATTAAGCACAGCGTAAACGCATGTGCGCTCACAGAACATGCATTAACTTTAAAACATGAATTTAATTTCGAAGATTCCTGTATTCTGGCAAAGGAAAAAAACCATTCAAAACGTGTTTTCTTGGAAATGTGTTTCATAAAATCTAATTCGTCTTGTATAAATAAAAAGTCAGACATAGATAAATTGAGCAACATTTATTGTTACTTACTGACAAAACATCAAAAATAAAATAAAGATTTACTTTTACATATACACACCGTAATACACCTGCATACAAAACATGTTGCATACTATCAAGACAGGTTTAATATACTACTTCCATTAATATAATAACAAGAACTCCTAATTTCTCTTTAATCACACTATTTTTGTTTTTTTTTCTGTTCTCTATGGATCAGTCCAAAACACACCATGAAAAGATGCCACTAACAAAATTTTAACTTTCCAACTAAATTTTAAAATGTATATTTTCCATTATTTTAAATGTTATATTTTATATGTGTGTTTTTAATGTTGAGTGTCGTAGCTTTACAAAAATAATCTCAACGACTAGTAAGTTGTAATGACAATTTGAGATATGTTGTAAATATTTTGACTGCAGCCCTAATAAACTGTGCTGTTTGTTTATATCGACAGTCAATAATATCCAGTATTTCTTATATATATATATATATATATATATATATATATATATATATATATATATATATTATTTATTATTGTATATTTTTTTGTAGACCAGAATTTCGTTCTGCCTTAGTACAAAGAAATTGTGTTTTGTTGTTAAATTCATTTAAAGATCAAGCCAAACAAACCGAAATGTTCGACTTATTAATAAAAAAGAAGCTATGTGTAGTCAATAATATTATGCTTGGGCCGCTAGTAAGGATACTACTAGAAAGGTAAGATTATTTAATTTCGTTTGTACAATGCCAAAACCACGAATTTGCAATATGGAAAATTGTCGCCCAAGTAGTTTAACAGACGAGGTAATTTTGAAAGCTATTGATGTCAAAGTAACGATTGTGCCTAGCGAGTCCAACGGGGTGTTAGTTGTGGTATCCAATATTCGTGGTTTTGGCATTATGCTGACGAATACTATTGTTTTATTTATCCATTTGTTCCTCTTAAGTTCTTTGCACGTCATCAATGACATTTCTTCGTCGTCATAGGATAGCCAATTGCTTATAATTTCTGTCATTGCGAACTGCATTGATAAGATGTGATTTTGTGCTTCAATAGAGTCAGATTCACTAGATAAAACAATTTTTCCCATCTCTTTTTGTGTGTACTTCTCACTTTGCACACACACTAACCGTTATGCGTTTTCAGTACCCCGCGGCTCTCCAGGATCCCTGATAATCCTGTTAAAGTGTCAACCCAAAGAGAAGACCCCACTATTATTTTTAGACACCACGATATTAGATCAATATAAGAATATTTCCCATTAGTTGTGAATAAAAAGATTTTTAGCGAAAGTAACCTGTACCAACATATTTATTAATATTTTTCTAATTCTTAGGGGTGATTTGGAAGGGGCCGTAAGTACTTTCATCACATTCGCCGAAAAGCACAAAGTTACACCGCTACTGTTTGAATTAATAAGAGAAATAGCTTTGTCCCAAAACGAAGACTTATTACAGACAGTTTTAGACGTTTCAACCAAAGTCCACGGGCCCGTATCGACGCAAGTGATGCTGATAGCTGTGTTGGCCGAAATTGGGGAAGAGAGAATTTTAAAGAAATTATTTGCGGTAAGTTATAGCGATTTAAACGTCGTTCTTCTATTTTTATTCACTTGTTTATGTTTCAGACAACGAAAATCCCAATCCAAAGAGAGCTGAAGAAAAGATGTGAGAGGTGGATTAAAGAAGGCAAGGTTAATGCCCTACTAACTTTAGCGAATAGTTGTAATAGAGTATCTAATGACTTAGTCGATGTTGATTTTATTTATCAGTGCATTATCAAAACGTTTGGTAAGTATTTTCTTTAACAAAAAACAGTTTTATTCGGCCGAATCACTGACTAATAACAATTATAAGGGGGTATGTTGTATGTATTTGTATTTTCTCTACCCTTTTGTATGGGTTGGAACCTTGGACACTTAAAAAATCCAACATTAAAAACCTAGAAGCATTCGAAATGTGGTGTTACCGACGTATTTTGAAAATATCATGGATAGATCGCAAAACAAACGAACAAGTTCTCGAACAACTAGGAAAAGAATGCGACGTTTTAAATTTGATAAAAATCAGGAAATTGGAATACTTTGGGCACATCATGAGAGGTGAAAAATACGAACTACTAAGGAATATAATGCAGGGAAAAATCAAAGGTAGAAGAAGCGTAGGAAGACGTAAAATCTCGTGGCTACGCAATCTCCGTGAATGGTTTGAATGCAGTTCAGTTGAACTATTCAGGCGCGTAACCAACAAAATTATAATTGCCAGAATGATTTCCAATCTCCGATAGGAGCGGAACTTGAAGAAGAAGAATGTTGTTATTTCCCCTTTAATTACCGATGCGTTCGTTTGATTACTTCTCTTAGGGAAAGAATGTATTTTCAATGTTAACGTGTATTTCTTACAGCACTTACATGAACAAAACAGAGATTAATGATTAACAGGACTTAAGTAAAAAAAAATAACTTGAGGCGTTATAACCTCTGAAGTCTGTATGCCCTTTTTCCCCAGTAGGGCGCATGGCATAATATCACTAATAATACAGGACGCAGCGCGACCTACAGGGTAGGCAACATGCGCGGAAAAACATTGCAATACGGGTTGCATACACGTAGGAGATTTGTTACACAATAAGTTTTTATTAAAATTTTATGATTGGATCGATGAATCAGGAGAGAGTAAATACAGAAATACCTACAGAGTGCATGTGTATTAAAAAATATATTTAATAGTAGTAAATTAAAAAACTTACTATTAAAAACTTATTAAGTATAATGATATAAAATTTAATAAAAATTTTAAAAATTATCAGAAATGGATTTATAAATTTTCAGAACGTTTTCAGTCCTATCGGACCATCATCAGTGAAAAACGTCTATATAGTATTTGGAACTACAGTGGAACTTGGTTATAGCGTCATTGAAGGGTCCAGTAAAAAAATGACGCCATATCACAGTGACGTTATAAAAGAAGTAGAAAAAAATGAAATTTTAACGAGGCAAAATTTTATTACAGGATTATTTAGTATTACAGCTGTATTTAGGATAAAAAAAATTAAGAAAGAAAACATATCATGTATATGAAATTTACATTTTTTATGAAAAAGTTCTCTAATGCTGAAAAAAGTCTGTTATTTTATTCTGCACAACCCTTTCCGAAAAATAAAGATTTTCTATAGTGTCCTTAATAATCTGAGCTGCTTCTTTGGTAGTTGTGGATGCCTCCCTGAACTCATAAAACCTGGATATGGTCTCAGCAGCTCTAATTACTTGTAGATGGATTGTAGAACAATAAACGCCGTCTTCTTCTTCGTCTTCATTATCTTCATCAACATCCATTTCCACATTTTGCACTTGTTCAACAATTTATTTATAACTTAAAACTTGAAATGTTTCTACCTGATCGTCTACTGAAATGTAGGAGTCAAGATCAGTTCCAAACTCTCTCTGGTTTACATAAAATTTTTATATCCACTCTGACAAAGGCATTTCGTCATCCTCGTCAACATCCTGAACATTGGGAAAAACTACAGTCTTTAAGTTGACGAGAGCTCTTACAAATTGTCACTGACGTAACAGCACTCCACGCATTGTCTAAAATCTGAACTGCATCAAGGATGGTAATGTTCACGGGTTCCTCGTTGTCCATACAAAAAATCATCATTTTCAAAAGCTGTTTCCAATAATGGCACTTTAAACTTCTTATGGCGCCTTGGTCCATAGGCTGCAAGACACTCGTGCAGTTGTCTGGTAAGAAAACTAGGTTGATATTGGTTGATATTTTCATATGGCTCTCGAATTTCTTTTAACTATATATTTTTAAATTATTAAGTCATTTTATGACAATTTTCTATTATGAAAATTATTTGTATTTTTTTTAGCCGCTAACAATGACTGTGAAGCCGCTGTTAAGTTTTATGAAAGATTATTAGATGAGGACGTTCCTGTTAATAGGAAACTAGAACGAGATTTATACCAATTCCTTAAACAGAACAACTATTCGGTGGTTAATCCAAAATAAACGATTATTTTATATAATTTTTGTTTTATTCTCCCTTCCTGTGTGCTCCATAATATACTCGGTTCGCTGCTCCTAGTCCAAACTGTCTAGTAAATATAGTAATCCATAGTTTAATAGAAACTTCCTCATAAGACAGTTTTAAATCATCATAATTTTTTCTGATATAACGTATGTCGTATCATCTGCGAATTGTACGGATTTGTACAGAGATATGAATTTAGGTAAACAGTTGACATAAATAATAAACAAAAGAGGTCCTAAGACCGAACCTTGTGGGACTCCATGTTTTACGGATAGGAAACCGGAGAGATGTCCTTTAGACACTACCACCTGGTGTCTGCCACATAGATAAGAAGTTATAAGCTTAAGAGGGATACCACTGATTCCATAGTAATTTAATTTGTGGAGCAAAATGTCGTGTGAAACGCTTTCAAAAGCCTTCGACAAGTCGCAAAGAGAAATTGCCGCGTTCAAGCCCCTCAATCACCTCACTCACATTATATACCGCATTCGTAGTAGAACGAACCTGAATCCATATTGTGAGTTGCTAAAGTAATAATTATTGGACTCAAAATAGGAATAACATTGTTATTTGATAACGTTTTCAATCACTTTCCCAAAAGTAGAAACAATGCTTATGGGTCTGTAATTGTCAGTTTTACAGGAATCACCTTTAGATAGGTAGTACTTTTGAGTATTTTAGTACTTCCGGAAATACTCCAGGTAATAGGATTAAATTAATAAGATGAGTGAAAGGTGTTAAAACTATTTGGTAAGTTTCTTTTAAAATTTTGCTATTAATTTCGTGAACGTCCCCACAATTTGAATTACTAAGAGACTTCATTATTTGAGAGACCTCTTCTTCTACACCGGGACGAAAAAAAAAATGGACTTGCTCGGAGAAGGATAATTTGTATAATTCTTCTTCTTCTTAAAATGCCATACACCAAAGTGCGTAGGCGACTATCTCATTACTAGAATTCTGTTCTTGGCGGCGTGACACAGCTCGCCTGTATTGTGTATTCCTGTCCATTCTTTAATATTCCTTAACCAGGATAATTGTTTGCGGCCGGCTCCTCTCCTACCTTCGATCTTCCCTTGTAGGATTAACTGTGGTATTTCATATTTTGCTCCTCTCAATATGTGCCCAAGGTAACCAATCTTACGTTTTTTAATTAATTCAAAGAGTTCTCTTTCCACGCCGGCTCTCTTAAGGACGTCATCGTTTCGAACTCTATCCACCCAAGGTATGCGCATCATTCTTCTCAATGACCACATTTCAAATGCTTCAAGTTTGTTGATAAATGTTTTTTTCAAAGTCCACGTTTCCATTCCATAAAGCAAGATGGACCATATGTAGCACTTGACCATTCTGTAGCGTATTTCGAAATTTAGGTTTTGATTACATAGGAGCGGTCTGAATTTCACAAAAGCTTGTCTTGCCATTTGTATTCGGGTTTTTATCTCTTGTTGTGGATCCGATTGGTCATTGATTGTGGTGGCAAGGTATTTAAAAGTTTTCACGCGTTTTATGCGATCGTCACCTATGCATATTATCGGGTTTTCTGGAGGGTTTCTGCTAATGACCATATATTTCGTTTTCAAAATGTTGATTTTGAGGCCATATTTTTTACCTATGCTATTCACCCTATCAAGTAATAACTGCTGATCTTCCAAATTATCAGTTATAATCACGGTGTCGTCCGCATAGCGTAGGTTGTTAATTGGTATGCCGTTCACCTTAATGCCTAATTCCGTGTCTTCTAATGCTTCCGCAAATATATTTTCAACATATAAATTAAAAAGCATCGGAGAGAGTATGCAGCCTTGGCGGACACCTTTCCGGATTTCAAATTCATCCGTATATTGGTGTTGATCAATCCTCACCTTTGCCATTTGGTTCCAGTTTGTATAACTGGAACCAATTTGTATAATTAGGACATTACAATTGTAGTAAAAAATTGATTTATTTCGTCTGGAGGTAGATCAGGTTGTACCGAACTGAATCTTGTGTTGTTTCTTTCGAAATTTACTATTTTCCCGAAGCCTCTAGGTTTATTATTGGAATTGGTAATAAAATCACAGTAAGCTGACTTTGCTTGCTTTAGAATTTTGTAATTGCCGGTTATATTCAAATTTTTGTTGTTTATATACTTTGAACAAATCAGGATCCTTAGTGGCATCTGCAATGTGTTTAGTAAGAGAAAGATTAGACCTTAATTAATTACTAAACCATTGCACGGGTGTTTTTCAGCAGTTTGTCGTACATTTTTTAGTGGAAAATGCTTTAATATTAAGTTGTTATAAGTTTCGGTAAGAAAGACTGTCAAAAAATCAGGATCATTATTCATATCATTAATATCACGTTTAAGCTTCTGTAAACCAGAAGAAGTAATAAACCGTTGACATTTTGGTTAGTGTCAACAACTTTATGCTCAGAGTCAATAAATAAAAATTGAGCTCGACGGTCAGTAAAACAATGTTCAAATACGCCCACTCTGTAGATATTTTCAGAAAAGTTTGTCATAATGTTGTCGATGCAACTACTGGACTGGGATGTGATTCTACAAATCGTTTATAGTTATTTTTAGACCAAAAGATATTAATAGATTTTGAATATCAGGAGAAGGGTCAGATTCAATTTTAAAATTGATATTAAAATCATCAAGTATGATCAGTTTGTTTGCTTTACTAAGTAAGGACGTTATGACATTCTCAAAATTCACCAAAAACAAGTCAAAGTCACCCTTACCCGATCTTTATAGAGTTAAAATATTGGTTTGTATTGAAGGTACATACATTGCACAAACCTCTGAACTTTGCTCTACATTATATTCATTTAGAAGAAGAGAAGAATAGATAATATTTTCTTGTATATAAATTGCAACTCCATCTTGTTTCTTTTTTACCCTACAAAAGAAATAAGCTAATGAAAATTTGAAATACACTGCAAATTTACATTAAATGTGCTTACCGTACCTTGTCGAATTAGTTTATTTTAATAAAAATTTGTAAAGTTTCTAGGTTTCTTCCTCCGTCTTCTTTATGTGCTGAAAATTTCTTTTGAAGTAAAATTTCCTAACTGCAGCTAGTTTGGGCCAAATATTAGGTCTATAGACTTCGTCAATTTTATCAAAAGCTAAAAATACCTTATATGTAGAGTATTTGTCAGTTCTATGCTGTTCCACGCAGTTAAAAGTGATATCGGGTATTGTTTCACTCAAGAATTTTAGATCATCGGCTTTCATATCAACACCTATGCGGGATACATGTACATCACCTTGTCTAGGAATGGTGTTTACAGTAGACGATTCGTTGCTTCCAATAATGGGTTTGTATTTGTTTTCGATTGGGTATTCCAAGAAGTGTGTCCTGTTTTTACTTTCTTTTTGTTCATCACTCATGTATGAATGAGGTCGACTTGTATTTTTGTTTAATGACCATTTTATGGATTCTTGACTGGTATAAGTATAGTAAGTGGTATATTAGAACCCGGGTTGCTAGGGCCTGCTTTATTTACAGTTTTTCTCTAGATGACGTTAGTATGGGTATGGCTGATTTTTTATCTATTAATAAAGAAATTAAATCTTGTTGCTCCTCCGTACGTTTTTCTAAATGGAATGATAGTTTACTGCTGCAAGTTCATTTTTCATTTTACTTAGTTCTTTGTTTGTCTTTATACACCGATCACACACAATATCGTCTAGGTTATGTTCAACATTGAATGCTTTAATACCTTTTTGCACTGTTTGTGTTAATCTATTAACGGACTCTGATAACTGAGGTTTTAGATTAACTTTGTTTAGAGCAGCAAGCTCAAAAATAAATATAGCCATTATGATTGCCAACTTCCGTAGGGAGACGGCACTCTAAGAAGAAGATAACTGAGGATTAGAACCGGGCAGTGGTAACTTAAAATTCACTATCATGTCAATAAAGTAGTTCCTACTTTTTTAGCTTATTTAGTTTAGCTGTTAAAACTACGACTTGATTATCGGACGCCATCTTTAAATATCAAGAATATATATATAAATATCAATATTGTAGAATGACTAGATTTCCGTCTTTCCTCCCTAAAAATCCCCATTTTAATCTCAATCGCATTCTGTTATTTTTGTGTTTTCTAATCTCTTCCATTATCTCCTTATTTATTGATCTGTATTCCTATGTGGTTCTATCTGAGAGTTTGCTCCTTTTTTTCATTTGCACACCCTTGTCATTTTATTATTATCTATACTATTTTTTGTTTGGGACAATGTTTTTCTGTTGCATTTCATCATCGTAGTTCAGAGTACTTTTTATTTCTTTTTGATACTCTAATTCGTAATAAAATTATCTTTACTTTTGTTGAGACTATCAGAGAATCTATTTAGAACACCTACATCCTGCATAATACATTTTTCTACTATTACTGTTACGGTTTTTTTAAATTCTCACTTCTTCTTCTCATTGCGCCGTCTCCTTTTGAAGGTTGGCGATCCAAATGGCAATTGTAGTTTTGGAAACTGCTGCGCGAAAGATCTCTGCGGATGAGCGGTCGAACCATCTCCTCAGGTCTTTCAGCCACGAGTTCTGGCGTCTTCCTACTGATCTTTTGCCCTGTACTTTTCCTTCCAGTATAACTTGAAGTAATTCATATCTTTCGCCTCTCAGCACATGACCCAAGTATTGCATTTTCCTCTCTTTGATTATTCTTAGTAATTCTTTTTGTTTACACATGCGACGAAGTACCTCAACATTAGTAACTCTTTGTACCCATGGAATCCTCAACATTCGTCTGTATATATACATCTCAAAGGCATCTATTCTTTTTTCTATTTCGGAGTCCATTGTCCAACTTTCACAGCCATACAGTAAGACAGAAAACTATCCACCTTAAAATTTTGCTGATAGCTTACATGGGGGATTCTTGAAATATAGGTTTTGAACAACATGAATATTTCTCGGGATAGAAATTGGTATCTTGGATTTTGGAGAAATAAAGTACACCAAAAGTATTTATAATTTTATTTTAATAATATTAATGGTAATAATAATATGCACATAAAAAATAAAATACACTGACTGTACATATTTTATGATACAGAACAGCATGATATCAACTGTAGAAAACTATCAGAATAAAAACACCGTATCACACTGTTCTTCCTTAACAAAATATTTGTTAGCTTAACATGAATGCTTTTATATACATCCTTAATTTAAATATTAAAACTTCTATGTTATAAATAATACGCATCTAATATTTTTTATACATCAGACTGTCGCGTCAAAAATCATACAACGAAAAATTAACATTCCGAAAACTAAAAAAAAAATTAAAATATATCGCGAGATGGAATCTGTGAACATATTTTTACATTCAAAAACACCTAGTAGAAAATTTTTTGTGTTTACAATGATTTCTGGCTGACGAAAAGATCTGGCAACAATGTATTTTCTTTGTACACAATGTAATTGTATGATTCTACGACCATAAATTCGGTTGTGCCTGATTCTTTAACGCTATTTATTATATTTACAGTAAATTAAATATAGTCATTCAATGTAAAGATATGTCTAATGAAATAATTAGAGAAACAATTTGGAAATCCTTTAATTTTGCTAGTGAGCTGTTATATATAGCCAAACTTCGATTTAAACTTTCATGTTTCAATGTGTTCCGTCTGAGAAAGAACTGTAAGTACACTAGTTCATAATGTATTTTATATTATATGAAAACGAACAAACAGAAATTTCTGAAACCAGAAAATTATTACGAAGGAACTATTAGAAATAGAGGTGGGAACGGATTATTTGAACAGTTCCACAATCCTAACCATTGAAGTTGTGCACAGTGGTAAAAGTTAACAAAGTAAACAACATAGAACCTAGCTAGCAAAGATGACATAGCACAAATAAAACAAAAAATGCTGATATAAAAACTATAACTGGACTGCCCATATAAAAAAGTGTTTTCATTTGGAAGCATTTTTCACAATACAGGAAGGATTGTGGAAGTAATCTAAGAACATAGTTTTACTCTTATAATAACTAGTAGAAACTTTGTTCAAAATGATTTCTGATTACGAACAGATCTGGCAAAAATTCATTTTCTTTGTGAACAATAAGTTATACGATTCTATACTCATAACTTTAGTTGCGACACAGTCTTTGGCACCACTCTCCAATAATAATGTCATTTTAAAAGTTGTTAGGTTAGGATACTTTATAGAACACTTACACAGTATGGCATTGTGTGAATTAACAATATCACAAAAGATCCATCTCTTTATTTAAGGACAGATGATATAAAAAAAAATCAACATTTCGGTAAACAATAGTATCAGAAACATATTTTGTTTCCAGCCTTTTTCACCCACTTATAATTGCATTACAAAATAAAAATATTTTCACAGATTCAAAATGAAACCTGAAACTATTGTGGCATTTTTATCTATTATATTTAATACGAAGTAATTCAAATTTTAACTGAAAATTCATTTATTTTGAACTTCGAAAACGATTTTAGAATTAAAATTGTGATTAATTCCCATTAAACATAATAGATAACATAATGGAATTGTTGTATACATTTGCTAACTTTATTATAGTTTGTAATATGGTCAATTATTATTGGAATAAGCTATCAATATTAAGTAAATCGATATTTGTTTAAAAAAGCTTTATATGATAGAAGAATAGACATAAAAATACAGCAAACCAAAAAAATTGAAGGAGTAAATATGAAAAATGGTGCCAACAACTGTATTGCTTGCATTCGAACAAAGAATTTAGGGAAACTTTTGGTATCTTCATTAAGTAAATATCCATTTAACAAGATATATTACCAACAAAAGCAAGGAAATGATGAGTTTAGTGTAGAAAAGTTTACCTCTGATATCATAGAACAAAAACAGTATTGTATACCTTTTTTGACTTTGGGTTTCATTAAAATTTTTGACGACAACAAAACATATTATCCTCTCAACCAAACGCAATATGCAATTGTACTTCTTATTAAGACAGCTAATTGCTGTGCGATGCAGACTGTGTACAATTTTATAATAATGAACACCCATTCATTAATTATTAGTTTGGATGGTACATCCAATCATGATGGAAATTGTTTAGAAGATTTGTAAGCTAATAAACATATGAAATAGACAAAAGACGTGGATACAATTGCAAATACAGCTCAAGAAACAGCAATATAAAGAAATGCAAAGGATATCGTTCATTAAAAAATCATGAAGTTGACAGTATATCATGCAAAAATATATAGGACACATCAGTCAAATATGTGCAAGATTTGACGAACACACAATAAATATAAGTTATAAGCCAAGTTTTATCAAACTTACTCACACACGAACATACCAAGGGACACAAAATACAGTCGCTACAAACAAATCGCAGCCATCTCATTCTACAAAACGAGAACAATAAGAGAAGCTCAACCTACATCCAACATTGAAATCACTAGTTAAAAAAACTCACAAATAAAAGTCAAACCCTGAATACCTACCTAATTAGAAATCCACCCTGCAAATCTTTAACTATTCCCCCAACATTTTCTTCCATCCGTGAAACCACCACTGTAAACATTACTAAAGAAATAGTTGTTCAGAAGATGCTAGTGAATTTGAACCAAATTTCGCAAGAGAAATGATACGTGAAGTAGAATTTTACAAGACTAGCTAAACATAAGATCGATCTGTTTGTAAATTATCAAAAATAAGTGTGGAAAATTTTGAAAAAAAAATGACACTTTTTCGGGAAAACTTTATAATAATTGTATCAGTACAACTTTTTATCTTAATCATCATAAATTTATGCTGCGATAGATCCTGTGAGAGGAGATTACATATCCTTCCCCTCCTTCATAGTCTTTGATAAAATCTGCGGCAGTTGAAGAAATTCCGACAGAGATAATTCCTGGTCCTCGTTCTATAAACTACAAATAGAACTGTATTGTTTGTCTAATTTGAGCCACCCTGTATAACATATACAAACTTAGAATTTGTAATCTGTTATTAACTTTTATACTAAGTGTGAAGAACATTACAATATCTATTAGTGATTTTATCTATGAGCTTAGTTTTGTTGCACCCTATATAATAAATAGATCATAGTAGTTGGCCATAAATTTTAAGTAGAAAGTAATACATTTGTTTTAAATTTCACTAGACTAGTGTAACAATGCAGCTAATTTAAGTAGGTTTATATCTTATAGAAGTCCGTTAATTTTTGTATTAGGCGTAAAGTATTAGATAAAACCGTAAACGTGGCAACTGCGCTTGGCTTCAACTACACCAGTACGCAGTTTGCGACGTGGAAGACGAAATGATTGCATTGCAATGTTGCCATTTACACGAGTATACGCCGAATTCAATAATTAACGCAGTAAGGATTGTTTAAAAACTGGAAAGAGTAGATGTCAATAGTTAAGATAAATGAACCTTAATTCTGGTAATGACACAGTTATCATTGGTAATTGAGGATATACGGCAAAGTTTGATGTTCTTTTTTTATATTTTCGAGTCCACTTTCAATTATATTTGTATGAACATTAATTCATATTATAATTATTTTGTGACTTGTTTTATTTAATTTCAAATATGTTTTGATAGCGAGAATATTGTCTTTCATTTTCAGTCAAACATGATGACAATGTCATTACATCACTCTGCAAAAATCTATTAAAAATATAATAACTTGGTTGAATATTTTTACGGAACGTCATGAAAAACAAACAGAACTACCTGATTTTATTTTTTTTTTTATACATATGTATCCCATTTTTAAGAACACTTGGTATCTAGTACCTAGGAACGTAATTTTCGACACATAAGAAGAACTCTGCGTTATTTTTAGTAACTTTTTAGCTTTGAGCTACTTTTAAAATCACTCTTTTTAGTTTTTAAGCAAACCAAAGAAGTATATAACAAACTAAACAATTGATGTTGATATTTCTGGAAATGATTTACTTTTTATAAGTTTTTATTCCAAAACAAATAATTTTCAATAAGATGAGTAGATACAGCAAACGCGAATTATGTTGAATTTGAACTTTAAGGTTTTAAAAAGATCTATTTTATTAAGAATTTAGCAGTAGTCGGTGTGAATAGCAGATAATAATAATTAAGACCGCGCATATATGACACTGAATGAATGGAAAACTTTTGTTTTTGGACAAAGTCCGAACATTAGAGGCAAAAATACGTCGTTTTGTACACTTCATCATAAATAACGTTTGCTGCACCTTCTAATGAAATTAAAATATTCAAAAATTATACAATTAACTCGGTCTGTTTTTTAAATGCATGAAAAATTGGTACAGACATAGAATTTCAGTCGTTTCCTCGTTGCTCTTAAGTGAATAAAAAGCCTATGACACTATAAATCTTTTTATAACAATTTATTTCCAAACAAGTGTATGTTCTATCAAAGATAACAAAATTCCTGATTTTACACGAGACGATAGACCTTACTGAGCTTTCAGAAAGAATCGGTTAAAAGTAAAAGTCATATTTCACTTCACAATAGGACTGATCTTTAAGTTCCAGAACTTTTTCAATTGCATGGCAACGTCGCAAAGGAGCGCAGTGCAGTTGGCAGGATTTTCTAGCGTAACTCAGTCCATGATGCTCAATTGCTGTAGATTTCGCATTTCAATCAGCACAAAAATATTTATATGTATCTATAACATTTTAGGTACTTTCACAATCGGGGAAGATGAATAGAGAAGTTGATATCTTTTACAATCTACGAAAAAGTTAATATGTGGTATTCACACAACACATTTCAGGTAAACAAAGAATCCTTTCATGATGAGCATGCGCATAAAGTTAAGCCGTTACCCCATATATTGTTATTTATAATAGATATGATCTGACATAAGGCTATATTCCTACAGGAACCAATCTTTGAGTAAATAATAAGAGTAAAGACAAGTATAGTTCTGTTTTCATATTTGTCTACAGAATTGGTATTTAAAGAAATATTTCGAATCATATTGTGAAGATATTGTGGTGTGTTTTTATTCTGGTAGATATCTTGACAGCTCACACACATTTCCTCGATAGATTATGGTCTGATTTTAGGGATTTATTTTAAGGTTTTTTTAAGTAGGCATTTCTGGCGAGTATCTACCAATTAAAATACGTCATTACGCGCTTCAGTTCAATATAAATATCGCAGTAAACTATTAAGTCAATTAGATCGGCCCGTGTACGCTCCTACTCTCCGTCCGGCTCGTGAAGATAAGAATACGGCCGGGGCCAGATATCCTGCCTGTCGTCAGAGGCGACCAATGGGAAGGAATGAGAGGTGGAAAGCCGTCACTTGAGGTGTCGGGTTTGTAGAAACACACGCAGACCGCTTCGGCGTTACGGTCGCCGGTCTACACTCCTAGTATCCGAGACGAGTCTCTCGTGGGACCACTCTACTTTCATTCCACAGAACCAAAGTGAGGTTGAACGAGCTGCGACCCTTATACGTCCTTTCCCCATTAAGGGTGTAGGATTGCGGCACGTACCCACTATTGGAGATTTAAGAGTGGGAGAGGAGAGCTCGTCGGCGGCTATCTGTCTACGTGCGAGGTCGAGTTCATTTACCTGCGGTCACCTTTCCGCCCCTGGGGGGATAACGGACGGGTGTTCTTAACGCAACACAGGTACTACGGGGAGGGTGTAGCCCTCCTAGGAGGATTACTTTAGTATCTAGAGAGAAAATTTATTTTCCCTCATACAATTTTCAAGAGGCTGATCTAATGTGTTTTCTCCGTTTTTTGTTTCGCAATTTTTGTGCCGAATCCATCGTCAATTGTTCTTTATTTTTTGCAGTTTAATAGTACCACGACATGTATAGGGAGAAAATGTATTTTTCACTAAATGTCGCTGTCATCAGATTTTCTGTATCTTTTGCAGACAGTTTAGTAATGTCACTTTCTCCTTAACCCAGATAATAGAAAAAAAGATGGCAAGGAATCAAGAGATTCATATGTTGTTCGTCGACCTACGGAAAGCCTACGACAGCGTTCCACTGAAGAAGCTGTGGGAATCAATGGAAAGCACGAATATTAATATAGAATTAATAAAAGCCGTCGAAGTGCTATACAACCAACCAATAACAAAGATAAAAGTAGGGACACAAATAACAACTGGATTTAGAACATCACAAGGATTAAAGCAAGGATGTTGCTTGTCTCCCACTTTATTTAAAATATACCTCGAAAGTGCTTTAAAAAGATGGAAACAAAAATGCAGGACAATGGGGATACCGCTCACCAATACTATGGTATATACGCTTAACTTTGCAGACGATCAAGTAATAATGGCTGAAGATTATGACGATTTAAACTATATGGCACGAAAATTAATTGAAAAGTATGATATATGGGGTCTAGAAGTAAATAAAAAGAAAACCGAATACCTGTGCATTGGAGCAGAACAAAAAGATCTCATATTAGACGATAACACTACGATAAAGCACTGCTGTGACTACAAATACCTAGGTATCACTATTTCACAAGATGGAACATTAGACAAAGCCATAAGAGAGAGAAATACGTCAGGGAGAAAAGCCATCACAATGTTAAACACCATTTTACGGGACCAATCCATCAGCAAAGAAAATAAAAAGAGGATATATGAGATTATAGTAAAAAGTATCGCTTTATACAGCTGTGAGGTATGGCCACTGAAAGAAAGAACACTGTCAACGCTGAAAGCGATGGAAATGGATTTTTGGAGAAGAGCCGCAGGAAGATCTAGAAGAGAAAGGATTACCAACGAACGCATTAGAGAAATAATGGGAATCAAACGAACAATCACAGATGACCTAACAACAAAACAACTTATCTGGTTCGGACACATACAAAGAATGGACGAACAACGAATGCCAAAAGAAATACTAAAGTGGCAACCAGAAGGAAAGAAAAAACGAGGTAGACCGAGAAAAAGTTGGAGCGAAGGAATAAATAAAGAACTGAGAGAGAGGGCCATAGAAGAAGATCTATGGAACAACCGCTCTAAGTGGCGATTGGAAATCGGAAAACGGCGGAGAACGTTATAAACCGACAAGTAATAGTAGTAGTTAGTAATGTCACTACACTATAGTACATGCAAAGAAAATATATTTTCTCTCTATATATTTTTTCAAAAACTTTTCTAATGTGTTTTACCATTTACTCGAAATATAAATGCTGAATACGTCGTCAGACTTCAAACTCTTTCATTTTTAGTCCACTAGAGGGGTCGATCGATTTTTAAAAATAATTACAGCTGTATTGATGCTCTACAGCTATTAGGTTTGAACGAAAAGTGCCTTTTTTAGTTATCTCTCCCTCTCTCTTTATGGTGTATTATTAATAATAAATTATATAGGAAAGCTTTGTTTATACTTTGGAATTTGTAGTGTGAATATTCACAATATTAACACTTATATAATGTATGTTAAATTAATAAAAATATTTCTACACTCTTTAGGGGGTTAAATCACAATCAAAGCATATTCTAATAAAAATTAACCGTATTTTATTTTAAGCCTAATAAGAAAATATTACTTTTCAGATATAAAATCTATAACATAAGTAGTATCGTGTATTTCGATTTTTCTTTTGCTAACATTTACAATAAAAAAAATAATCGATCATATTCCAATATCCATTTCGCGATAGTTACAACAAATTGTTTAAAATACTCAGTCTGTATAAAATCATATTTACATTCCTATCTGCAAAACATGTTTATAAGAGTGACTATATATTTTATAATGTATGTACAAGACCTTTTTATACAGGGCGTCTCCGAAATAATATGGATTATTGCGGTAGGTAATTCTTCCAGCTTTTTTTGACTTAAGAGGAAAATATAAGAGTATTTTGTACCTATATATGTCTTCACATACCTAATTTTAACCATTACTAGAAAAAAAATTCAAGAAACGAGAAAACAGGTGACGCCAACCCTGAATTTTCAAATCAATCAAATCGAAGACATGCACAGAGATGGATTTTCCGTTGAAAATCAATTTTGTCATCTATTTTGTCTTTTATAACTCGTCTAATAAAGGAGTATTCTTGTTCTTTCTAAAGGTATTTCCTATTCCAATGTCTGTGTTCCACGCAACACAGAAAGCATTAGTAAAAACCCAATAATCAATAGCAAAAAAAACAAGAAACAAGAAAAGAGGCGATGCCAACCCGGAACTTTATTACTCACGTCGAAGAAATCTTCAGAGGCGGGTTCACAGCCATCTAATTTCATTATATTGAATGTAACAAGTATAATGTTTTATTGATCCAGGAAAGAAATTCGGTTATATAGCCAAAAATGCCACACAAAGCAAAAACGATAAACTTACCAACCCAATACCAGCAGGGAATAGTAACTTTACGACCAAAATCAAATGAAATTAACTTCAACGTAAAGCCGGTTCTGGACGGTTGGTAAATATGCTACAAGAGAACGGTCTTATTATCCATGTTAAATCCCACAAGAAAACTGTAAAAACATTCCGTTCATTTTTTGATTATTTTAAGGTAACATTTGAACTGCAAATAGGATGAACCTTCGTTGGAAAAAGAAGAGAAACGTTTTAACATAATATGTGGTGTTTTAACATAAAACGTGACGTTTGACGTGTAGTGAAACAATGACTTTTGACGTAAGACATGTGAAATGTCACGTTTTGAGATGGTACATGGCTTTTTGACATAATATGTGACGAGTTAAGTCACTTTTCACGTCAAACGTCATGTGTTATGATAAAGTTACCTCACAACCCTTTTTAACAGACCCTCATCTTATATGCAGTTCAAGTGTGACCTTGAAAAAGATTAAATAATGTAGTAGAATTGGCCTTGCGTTTTCTTATGGAAATTAACATAAAGGCCGTTCTTAAGCAATCTATTTACTACGGTTCAGCAATATACTGCAGAATAATATATATCGAACAATGATTTTGTTAATAAACTTGATACATAATACAAAATGTTTATTTTACTATTAATTTTTCTGTATTCAAAATGTAGTAGACGAAAGGAAGTCTCTTTACAGCTGAGTGAGAAGAAATAGTACAAGAACACATTTATATGATGGCAGCACAAGAACAATATCTCCTGATGACAAGAACACAAAAGCGAAGGCCTTGACAAAAATTCTGAAAAAATAATCATAAAGATTTCAGTATGACTGTACATGTACAGAATAACCAAGTAATTTTCTAGAACGATTTTGCCATAAAACTTGCAAGAACAATTACTAACAACAACCTGTCAGATTACTTTGGAATCGCCCTTATATAACCCGAAGAAGACGTCAACCTTTACTCGATTAATATTCTATAAAAATTATAATAGTCCATAAATTTTTACTGATTGTAATCTCATTTATACAAACGATAAAACTGTTTCCTAACGTCTATTGAACAGGCACTTTAACTATTTATCCAATGTGGTACGACGATTAATGCACAGAAATCAAAACTTATCTATCCATCAGACGAAAAACTGTTTCTCTTAGAGCTGGAGTTGAACTCCGGTAGATCTGAGGGCAAAACTAAAGGCGTTATTGGACCGTAAATTCTTTCTTGTTCTTCCAATTGTTGGGCGAATGCTTCTTCCAGTTTCTGAAATTTCAAAAAATCATTAGTTTTAGAAATGAAGTTATGGAATAAGTTAAAGAGAAGAATTTACCTGTACTTGAATAATTTTTATATACACAAAAGGTGAATAACCAAAAAAAGCTGTGCCTAATGAAAGCCAAATCAGCTATAAACTTTAGTGTTTCTATTTAGTTAGCCTAGATCGGTTCCGTTAAAGAAACTATTGCGTTACCATAACAACGATGAATATCTTATAAGAAGTGTCAGTGTAAAGTTTTCCGTCAAAAAATCAAACAATTGATGTACCGAGCCATCAACAACCACCTACATTTGAAGTGGTTAAGAGGTAAACAGATTTACGAAGATATGTTAATACCACTATGGTTAATGTCCTTCATATGCGACCATGAAAAGTTGGATTGCAAGATTCAAAGAAATAAATTATTCATTGAAGATGAAATTTGATCAAGAAGGCCAATTACTGTGTCCACCCTCGTAATTTTCGATGCAGTACATGGCATAATTTTATCAAACTGTCAAATATTTCATATGAACATATGGACATATGAAAAATTTCTGCAAAATGGATTCCAAATATCTGAATGTTGACCAGAAGCGTACAAAGAAAATCCCATAAGAAGGTAGCAATCGATGGAATGGGGACACTTTGGTTCTCTTTGGTCTCTGGACATTTGCTGCAGAAAAGTTCCTGATTCAGTTTTCCGCGATTCCCAAGGAATAACCTTGATTTATTTTTTGGATAAGAATTAACTGGGAGCTACTAGCTAGGAGCACTGTACGAGAAAAAATTATGCAGAGAAAACACGGAACTTTCAGAGGTATTTTATTTTTGAAATACAAACAACTCATGATTTAGGGTTTGAATTCCTCAAATAGTCACCTCATTCACCAGATTTAATTCCGTCCAGCTATTTCCTTTCCTCAGCTGAAGAATGTCTAAGAGGTCGTAAATTTAGTTCCAACAAAGAAGAGATAAAAAGTGTGGAGGCCTGGTTTGCAGAACAAGATAATTTCTTTTTGAAAGATCTAGACCTAGGTTCATTGGATAAAAATATGCCAAGATATGAGTTTCCAGTCTTCACTTCACCACATGGTAACATTACGACAACAGTTACTTCTGCTTTGCTCATCCGTAACATTTTTGCACAAAAAATGAAATATTCGGCATCCTTTAGCCCCTCTAATCGCCAGACATAGCCCCAATGGAATTGTTTTGTTTCCTTAACTAAAGGGAACTCATAGAGAATACAGATTTGATTTGATTGAAAACTATTTATGGAACTGGCGGTAAAATAAAACATCATATTACAATAATGTTTTTAATTTCTGCTCCAGACAAGAAATTTTAAACTTACAATGTTAGTTCAAACCTAACATCAGAAGACTATATTTTATTATGGATTATAAATTAATAAACATCTCAGCAGAAGAGCAAGAGAAAAATAATAGCAAAACAATTTATACAAAAACAGCTTCTGAGTTCTTCCAACAGTGGAATTGACGTTGCTTGAAGTTTGTACGGTCATAATATCAAATACGGTCGATACCTCTACATATTTCACTAGAATATTCGCGAATACCATATGTCAGCCTAATGGATTCCTCCACTGTTTACCAAAATTATCTCGAATTTATTATTTAGCTATATAAAGATCGGCAGCCGAAAAATACGTCGATCACATGAAGTTAAGAATGAACAACATTGAAAACCTTGTCCAACAACATATCAATATGGCCAGTGATAAGATGAAAGATCATTTTCGGTCCACGAATGGCTACTTCGAAGTAGGCGATTTAGTAGACCTATATAATCCACAATGTTACGCCCTGTCCAAAAGTCCAAAGACAATGGGAAGGCCCGTATAAAATTAAAAAGAGAATAAATGATGTGCTATACCGAATTAAGAAATTTTAACCTTAAACATTGAAGAAATGTCTTCTTATCCTAGTATTTTTACTATATAGAATCAAAAATTGGTCTTTTCAACCCTTCCAATGATGATGTATTTGCCATATCTAATGAAAGATCTCTATAACATCTAGAGTCCTTTTCTGAGCTTCCTTAAATGTTGCAACACTCTAATGCATAAATTAAAACGAAAGAAATCCATATAATCAGTCTTTGTCATTACAATGCTATCGAAGCAAAAAATCATGAATTACTATTTGCACAGACAAAATAGAGGAGGCGATCTAACCAGAAGTCAATGAAGACAGATGAGCAACCTAAAATAACGCATAAAATTAAGTCGCACTCCAAAGAAATGAAATATCCCACGAATATTACAGTCGGGAGAAACAGGGAAGACATGAAGAGGACGACCAAGAAAGAGATGGATAGACGCAGCCCAGATGGACATCGAAAAATTTGAAACAGCAGACTGGTGAGAACAAATGAGGAATCGAAAAATGTGGAAAAATATATCTGTTGTAGAGCTGTATATGTACATAGATACAAAAAATTGCTTTCTTTGTATAAAAGCTGTAACATATGTAGCAAAAATATAACACAAATGTTCTATTATACAAATGCAATGGAAATCTTTTAATTTTATAAGATTTGATGCAATATGTCAGCTATGAACTACAGGTGAGTTGAAATCTACAATTGCTACAATTAAGCTAAAGTTAGATGAACTATAGTCCGTCTAGAAAGTATCCGGAATTTTTTATTTTTCCTAATTTTAATAGACTTCCTTTTTGTAACATTTTAAAACAAAAGTAATGCATCAAGTAGGTTGTGCTGATAGTAGGTTATGGACAAAATCACATGACAACACCATCTCTCAAATATTGTTGTTTGTAAACAGACTTAAGATTTGTGAAATATTGTCGCAAGTAGAAAAAAGTAAAGTGGTGGAATGTTTGTATTGAAAGGGTGTCCGAAACGTTAAAAAATTAGTGCAATTGACTGAACTCGGAAAAAGTGCAGTGTATGAGACAATAAAGAGGATAAAAAATGGCATAGATATGAGATATAGACCAGTTTCGGGTAGATCGCTTAAGATTCGCAGAAACAATTTAAATGCTTTAGTGTCTTTAGGACGACAAAATCCGCGCCTAGGATTTCGAAAATTTGCGAACAGATTTGGAAATCAACGAAGAATAAAAGTGTGCCCAGAAACTGTCCGCATGTCACTGAAAAAGCAAGGCTACATATCAAAAAATCCAAAAAAAATCCCTACAATGACACCTCTGCAAAGGCAACGAACAATAGATTTTTGTCAACGTTTTCGAGAAGATAATTTTAATAATGTCTTTATATCTGATGAAAGTTGTTTCCAACTTGGTGCAAATCATCTAAATGTCCTATCAAGAGAAAATTTTACCGTTCAAATTTCCAAATTTCCCACTAAATAATGGTTTGGGGGGCAATATCTTAGCGTGGTGGTACACCTCTCTGTATAGTTAATGGTACTGTTAATAGTGCGAAATATTGTGACATCCTAAATGGTTTTGTTCTTGAAACGGCTCATGTTTTATATCTAGAGAGGTGGGCGTTTTAAGCAAGATAATGCAAGATGCCATACTTCTGCTTATACTTGCTTGGATGCAAGAACACGAATTGGCAACAATTCCGTGGCCAGCAGCATCTCCAGACCTTAGCCCCATGGAAAACAAATGGGGACTAATGAAGATTGATGTGGAACGAGCAGCGCCACGAGATAAAATAGGTTTGATTCGGTCAGTTTTACATTTCTGGAACACCATTCCAAAGAATCGGAAAGGAGAAAGAAGTCGTGAATACAATTAAACAAAGAAAGCTTGAATATCTAGGCCACATATTGAGACACGATAAGTACCGTCTACTGCAATTGATTGTCCAGGGAAAAATAGACAGTAAGCGAGGGCCAGGCAGGAGAAGACACTCGTGGCTCCAAAATCTGAGGAAGTGGTTCGGGCTCACATCGGTCGAACTATTCAGAAGCGCCGCAAATAAGATCAGAATTGCCATGTTAATAGCCAATGTTCGCAACGGACAGGGCACTTGAAGAAGAAGAAGGAACACCATTACCAAAAATTATGGCCTTGACCTAGTTTCGGGTGTACCTGGACGTTTAGTTAAGTGTTTAGATTTAAATGGAGGTTGTATAAGTAAATGAGATGAATTATTTGTTGAAATTTTATATTTCAAGTGTTAGCAATAAATACCGTAAAATTATAATTCTGCTTTCTTTTTTCCGGGTACTTTCTAGACGGACTATATATTCTTAGTACAGTTCAAGTCAAGACTAGCGTTTTTATTGTTGTGATTTTTAAATCTTGTAACAACTATAATCCGTTATATTCATTCGGCTCTTGCCGATTAATGCCGAAAGGTCTGTACTTGTAAGGTAACTATATTGAGGTTAATGAAACAGAATTTATTAAATGACTGTTTTTAATAAAGGGGACAAATTATAGAGGCAAAGTTCGGTTACCACAATTGTAAAAAACAGAAAAGTGAGAAAATCTACCCGAAATTTTTTCTTTATACTATTAATATTCCCATTAAACCGTCATCGATAAGTGCAACCAGCGTTGCAGAGATTCTTATGCAAAAAGTAGAGATGCTGACGATATATGAAGAGAGGATCTAAAATTTAAATCCAGTCAAGAAATTACGTGAATAAAATATTTATGAAACATAAAACAATGAAGAAAGAACGTACCGATGGAAAACAAAAATGCACTATGACTGCTTCTCTCGGACGGACGTGGAAATCGAATTATTACTTTACTTGCTGGCTACGGATATCCATTATATAATGTCCTACTTCTCGGTTAAAAATATTAAAGACCCTTTGTTCGATTACCAATACAGTCGAACCAATTTTTGAGGGGTTATAGTTGTAAAAAGATGTAAATTAAGTGAATGCCATAGAAGTACTATATCTTACCTTGCACTGTACAAAACTACCAAATTTTATGTAATAGAGATTTTAAAAATTATATTTCCTTAATTTATAAATACTAGTACCATTTCCTTTTGATTTTGCTCACAAATAACAAAACTATGTCGTCATAGAACTACATAAATTTTTATAATCAAGTTAGTACGCTATCAGAAAGCGATTCCCAGTATTTACTAAATCTCTTGCCCTCTATTCTGGTACAAGTGATGTAAAGAAACAAAGAAAAATTCCAGTACTTTTTAAGCTTGATATCCATGAATTATAAAGCACTTTCTAACCGTTTAACTAAGCCATTGAAAAATTAGTAAAATACAGCTACACATAAATCAACTTTTTCCGTAATTCCGAAAAAAAAAGACTAGATTTCCATACTAGTTTAATTACCTGCATGGAAATATAATTTTTAAAGGCCCTATATGTAAGAAGATTATATACAAACCTGTTAAAATAGCCACAAAACCATTGTCGAGAAGCGAAGAAGGTTAAAGCGAAACAAAAAATAAATAAACAAGACAAACACAAATGGGGAAAATCAAACAACACAGACATTGGAAGAAATAGTGGTTTGCTTTTTTTAGACGCGAACGCGAAAAATTGTCGAGAAACAATTTAATTGAAATCTAATTAGGCATAATATTGCTTTTGTTATTATATTTGCGGAAGTTAGAAAGAACATGGAAGAATTTGTGGTACTTATTTTTGAATTAACTATTTTTACTGGCACTATGATAATTTTATGACAGTTATATATTGTATTTGTAGTAAAATTCGTCCCATGTTTGATAATCACATGTCAATTATATATCGACAAGTTTATCGGCATCCAAACGAATCAATATAAAAAAAACCAGAAAAATGTTTTTATAAATATATTAATCAATGAAAAAGTTCGTGGTTTGATATCGACAAATCTATAGATTTTGACGTTATAAAAATAAGTATAACCACGGATATTTTCTTATTATTAAACAGGCTGCAGATTATACATTTTTGGTGGGGTACCCCGTGCTATTTTTCATGACAAAACCCATTCTACTAATTTTTCAAGGTCACGTATGAATATCACTCGTCAAAAATCACGCTCTCAGATACAAATGAATGGATATCGTGTAAAATGTTTCATTTATGCGATATTTTGATATACAATGTGATATTTGACATGAGGTGTGAAATTTGACATTGAGTGATGGCCTTGAAAAGCGTAAAATGAGCATAATAGTCCTTGGCGTTGTTTTACTATCCTCATAAGAAATAACATGTGTATCATCCGCCAAAAAGCTAAAATCTTGTAGCGCCTTTACTCTTCTTCGAGATTTGACACGTTGGAGCGTCCTAGGCTCTGTTGTCATATTATTTTGATATAAAGTAGCATAAACACTTGGATATATTAGGTCCATTTCGATGATATCCATTATCGTTAGTACTTACATCAGATTTACTTTTCGGTAATTATTGTAAAGTTTTATCGTTGCGGTACAATTCATATTTCTTAATTGAATGTGCCATTGTCGTG